>NC_040095.1:5757575-6060606 GCF_003369695.1 Bos indicus x Bos taurus | reverse complement strand
CAACTACCTGGCAATGTCTTATGTGTTAGTCATGCTGCCTTCAAGGGCTGGCTATTTATAAGATTCCTGGAGGATGACTTGGATCAGATCATGCTGACCCTGCACTGGACGGGAGGAGGTTGAGGAGGAGATGAAGAAGCATCAAAGGGTCTTGGATATGACTCATTCCAGATCACATGGGCTGTGACTTGGCTCAGATATGAGTGTGGGTTATTATGTCCATGGGCCTGAAGGCAGAGTGACCAGGCTCACTGCCTCTTGTCAGCTGAGTTTTCCTGGGCCAGCCTCTTCACCTCTCTGTCTCAGATTTGCATCTCTGTCTCCTCCCTCTCCCTATACCCCATGTCTTAAGATGTTTTTAGCTTAAAACATTTGTTGAGTTTATTACTAAATAATTAATCCCCTCTAAATTTTATTAAGCATAGATTTGTATACTTGATGGAAAAAAAAAATAACTAGAGTAACCCCCCTGAGTTACATTAAGCCCCGAATGAAGACTCTTGATGATTTCGTGACTACAAGGACATGTACAGCTTTCTTTGAAATATGCAACTGAACTTTCCATCTGTACTTTCAAAGACCCTTAAAGATGTGGGGTAGTCTCACTTAGAAAAAGCAACAGTAACCCCAGTCTTCATGTTGTAGAGGAGAAAACTAATCTATGTTCTAGAGGAGAAAACTCTCTGATCTAGAGGGCTGGCAGCAAAGCCAGGACTTGGGTAGAAATTTCAAGTCCAGACCAGGGATCTTTGCTCTACAGCTTACAGTCTTCTCTCCTGCCTCTCCAGGCTGTATCCCAGAAAGGCAGGTTTCCTACAGAAGGAGCTGTTGAAAGGGAGCCAGAATCTACTGGTTTGTCCAATCAAATGCTATATTTTAAAAATGCCAAATAACATAAGGAACTTGAACTTCTTCAGCAATGAACATTTCCACCAAAGTATTTACTCAAACTGAGAAGGACGGTGATTGATAAAAGCAACATCTGTACTCTGCACCCCTAAATATTTCCAATGCAAGGAGGTGAGCATTTATTCTTTGACCTGACCAGTCCTGTCCTCTCTTCAGGGGTAAGCACAGCCTGAAAATTTACAGCTTGACTACAGCCACTACACCTGGTGAAAGCAACCAACGAAATTCTCTGTTGCCTCCTGATGCAAGGAGGACCCTGACCCAAGCCTGACCAATAAGATTCTCTCCTGGGAGTCTTTTTAATGAATGCCAAGGGGAAAAGGGCAGTGCAGTCTTACAAAAATGTGAGTGTAAAGCTGCAGGAAACTTCGAAGCCTCACTTAGCTGGGAAATTTAGTCTGCAGAGAGAAATAATGCCATCTGCACTGAGAGAGCCTGAGAAAGAGTTTCTGAAGGCATTGGAATTTCTGGTTTCATTTTTAAAAACATCCTGTCTTTTCAAGAGCAATTTTAGGTTCACAGCAGAATTGAGAGGAAGGTACAGAAGTTTCTCATATACCCCCTGCCTTTACACCTCCGTTATCAATATCCCTCATCAGTTTGGCACCTACGCTACAATTGATGAACTTACGTTGACACATGATAGTTACCCAGAGTCCGCAGTTTACATTATGATTCGCTCTGGGTGTTGTACATTCTGTGCGTTCGGACAAATGCATAAGGACCTGTGTCCATTGTTAGAAGATACAGGGTATCTTCATGGCCTTAAAATTCCCTTGTGTTCTGGTTATTCATTCCTCCTCCACACCCAGCCTCTGGTAACCACTCATCTTTTTATTGTCTCCATACTTTTGCTTTTTCCAGAATGTTATATCATCAGAATCATACATATGGCCTTTACAAATCAGATTCTTTTTCTCTGTATTACGCACTGAAATTTTTTCTGTACCTTTTATGGCTTGATAGCTCATTTCTTTTTAGAGCTGAATAGTATTCCATTGCCTGTGTGTATTACAATGTGTTTATCCATCCACTTACTGAAAGACATCTTGGTTGCTTCTAAGTTTTGGCAATTATGAATAAAGCCACTATAAACATCTGTGTGCAGGTTTTCGTGTGGGTATAATTTTTGAACTCATTTGAGTAAATACCAGGAAGTGTGATTACTAGAGCGTATGGTAAAAGTATGTTTAGTTTTGTAAGAAAATGACAAAATGTCTTCCAGAGTGGTGTACCATTTTGCAATCTCACCAACAGTGAACAAGTGTTCCCATCACTCCACATGCTTGTCAGCATTTGGTGTTGTCAGTGTTCTGGATTTTGGTTGTACTAATGGGAATGTAGTGGAGAAGGCAATGGCACCCCACTCCAGTACTCTTGCCTGGAAAGTCCCATGGGCAGAGGAGCTTGGTAGGCTGCAGCCCATGGGGTTGCTAAGAGTCGAACACCACTGAGCGACTTCACTTTCACTTTTCACTTTCATGCATTGGAGAAGGAAATGGCAACCCACTCCAGTGTTCTTGCCCAGAGAATCACAGGGACGGGGGAGCCTGGTGGGCTGCCATCTATGGGGTCGCACAGAGTCGGACACGACTGAAGCAACTTAGCAGCAGCAGTGGTATCTCACTGCATCTTCGTGTGCATTTCCTGGATGACATAAGATGCGGAGCATCTTTCCATATGTGTCTTCTTTGATGACATGTCTGTGAAGATTCTCAGGCCATTCTTTAATTAATTAGCTTTCTTATTTTTGCATATTAAGAGGTTTTTTTTGTGTGGGGGGGGGAGGGATATATTTTGGAAAACAGTTCTTCTTCAGGTGTGTCTTTTCCAGGTATTTTCTCTCGGTCTGTGGATTGTCTTCTCATTCTCTTGACACTAATCTTTTACAGAACAAAAGTTTTTAATTTTAATAATTTTAGCTTATCAATTATTTCTTTCATGGATTGTGACTTTAGTATTGTATCTAAAAAGTCATTGTCATATCCAAGGTCACCTAGCTTTTCTCCTATGCCATCTTCCAGGAGTTTTATAGTTTTGCATTTTATATTTGGGTCTATCGTCCATATTGAATTAACTTTCCTGAAGGTTGTAAGGTCTGTGTCTAGATTCCTTTTTTTAACATGTGACGTCCAATCGTTCCAACATCATTTGTTGAAAAGACTATCATATTGCCTTTGCGCCTCTGTCAGAGATCTGTTGACTATAGCGTGTGGGTCTATTCTGGGCCTTCTATTCTGTTCCACTGCTCTTTTTTGTGTATTCTTTTAAATAGACAAAATACCATACTCTCTTGATTACTGTTGCTCTATAGTAAATCTTGAAATCAAGTAGTGCAGTCCTCTGACTTTCTAATTCTCCTTTAATATTGTATTGACTATTCTGGATCTTTTGCCTGTTGGAGAAGACTCTTGAGAGTAACTTGGACTGCAAGGAGATCCAACCAGTCCATTCTGAAGGAGATCAGCCCTGGGGTTTCTTTGGAAGGATTGATGCTAAAGCTGAAACTCCAGTACTTTGGCCACCTCATGTGAAGAGTTGACTCATTGGAAAAGATTCTGATGCTGGGAGGGATTGGAGGCAGGAGGAGAAGGGGACAACAGAAGATGAGATGGCTGGATGGCATCACTGACTCGATGGACGTGAGTCTGGGTGAACTCCGGGAGTTGGTGATGGACAGGGAGGCCTGGCGTGCTGCGATTCATGGGGTCGCAAAGAGTCGGACACGACTGAGCGACTGAACTGAACTGAACTGAAATGATAGAATTTTAGAAACAGTTTGTCAATATTCACAAAACTATTTGCTGGGGTTTTGAAAGAAACTGTGATGAATCTATAGATCAAGTTGAGAAGAACTGTCATCTTGACAGTACTGATTCTTCCTATTCATGAACATAGACTATATTCCCATTTGTTCTTTGACTTTAGTCATCAGAGTTCTGTCGTTTTCCTCAGATGGATCTTGTGTATATTTTATTAGATTTATATCTAAGTACTTTTTGGTGCTAACAGAAATAGTATTGTGCTTTAAATTTAAATTCCACTTGTTCCTGATGGTATATAGGAATGTGATTAACTCTTATATGTTAACCTTGTATTCTGCAACCTTGCTGTAATTGTGTATTAGTCTTTCTGTCGATTCTTTCAGATTTACCACAAAGATGATTATGTCATCTGTGAAGAAAGGTATCTTTAGTTTTTTCTTTCCCAATCTGCATATTTTTCTTTCCTTTCCTTGTACTACTGCATTCACCAGAACTCCCAGTAGTGTTGAAAAGTAGTGGTGAGAAGGGACATTCTTGTCTTGTTCTTAACCTTAGCAGGTTAGCGTCGAGTTTCTCACCATTAGGTATGTTAAATATAGGGGTTTTATAGTTGTTTTAAAATCAAGTTGAGGAAATTTTTCTCTATTCATAGCTTACTTGATTTTGTTTTCTCTGGGGCTCTATTATAAGCCTGATCTTCTATAATTACAGGAAACTTCCAATAAATTCTCAACCGAACCTATGCTAGTTTACTCTGGGGCTCCATCCTTGGCAAAAAAGGTATCCGGACTAGCGCACATGCCAGTAAATGCTAAGGCTGCCTCTTGGGGCTAGTGCACTGGGACGACCCAGAGGGATGGTATGGGGAGGGAGGAGGGAGGAGGGTTCAGGATGGGCAACACATGTATACCTGTGGCGGATTCATTTTGATATTTGGCAAAACTAATACAATTATGTAAAGTTTAAAAATAAAATAAAATTTAAAAAATTATAATAAAAAAAGAAAAAAAAAACGACATGTGTTGAGCACGATGATGCACCGGGCACAGCACTGGCCATTTTCTAATGTGGAATTTTCTTTTAGAAATAGCTTCACAAGGTTTGAATTATGTATTTGTCATCTACAGGGAGGAACAGAGGTTCCAAACATTTCTGTACTTCGCACACTCACTGCATTAGCATCCTGTGGCTGCTATAACAATTACCACAAGTTAGTGGCTGTAAAACAGCAGACATTTGCTCTGTCACAGTTATGGAGGGCAGATGTCTGAAATCAAGACATTAGCAGGGCAGCTACTGAGCCCGCACGCTCCTGGACGCTGCGTGCCACAACTAGAGTCTGTGTGCCCCAGTGAAAGATCCTGCGTGATACAGCAAAGATCCCACTTGCTGCAGCTGAGACCCTATGAAGGCAAACAAATGCGTAAACATATTTATTTTTAAAAAATCATCTCCTTAAAACATGACAATGGCAGGGCCATACTCCCTGTGGACATTCTATGGGAGAGTCTTTTCCTTGCCCACATTCCTTGACTTGAGGACTTGAGGCCATGTTACTCCAGTTTCTGCCTCCTCATTTCTGTGTCAAACCTCTCTCCGCTTCTCTTTTATAAAGACCCTCCAGATACATCTCTTTTGTTGCTGGGGGGAGGGCACTGTTCAACCAACGACACTCACAGTTCCCTGAGTCACCTGTGTTAGTAGTTAGCAGAGCAGACACTGAACCCACGCGACTCAGTTCCCTGGCCGAAACCCCGTCCAGCTAATCACCACAGATCCCAGCAGCAAGAGGGGCTTAGAATCACAGAATTAAGGGGTTACCTAGACCTCTTGTTAGAATCTCTTCTCCTTTGATTTACAGCTGGAGAAACTGAGACCTAGATAAAGTGAGTCATGTGCACTAAGTCTCATGGTCCATTCTTTGCCCGAACCTTCTGCAATCTCAGAATGCCATCTGAAAAAAAATAAACAGAACTTCCAGAAGTTTTTGAACTCTCTTTCTTCAAGGGGGTGACCTGGAGCTAGCTTATTAGCTCTACTAGAGGCTCCCAGGGGCTCATCATTATTATTTATTTTGGGTGGAAAGAGAAGACTCCTTCTGCAGAGAACCATAGTGAAGTACGCAGCTCTGTGCTTGATGGATTGCTGACTACACTTTATTAAAGGCCATTACAATTTCCAGCATTTGTCATAAGAAAATATCTTCTAACAAACACCAGCTCATTAGAGACTGACTGTTAGGAATATGAGTTGGTCTTGCTTTGCTCCTACCTCGTCAACTCTAACCTTAGCACCCAATCAAACTATGGCAATCCAAACCCCATACAAGTTCCTAATAGATTTGAAACAGGTGGGGACAGCACGGTCCACTGCAGTAGCACCCAGAGTACATGAAATATATCAAAACCCACTCCCACAGTGAGACTTGCTTCCCCGCTTAGAAAACTGGACAAGAAACAGAGCTCAATGAACCATCCCTTTCTGTGCAAACCATTACCAGCTAAATGATTTTTTTTTTGATGTGTGTTGAGATCATACAATAATGAAAAGCAGTCTGGTTGAAGTGTTGGTGGTTATACAGGGCCTGGTGCAGAAATCTTGATCAAAGCCTCTTGGCATCTGAAGTCATCAGTAATTCGACAGTCTATTTGGGTGAAAAGAGCTCCTTTCTGGCTGTCTGACTTCAGGCCCACCCTGGAGAGGGGCACGACACAAGCAAACAAGGCTGCTGGCAAATCAAGACACCTCTTCTGAAGAGGTGCTACAGAACATGCCTTGGTGGCGGCAGCTGGGTGGCGCGATCGGGTTTCACTGGTGGAGTTGTGTGTACATTACACATGCTATTTGCATACGGCATCTGTTCTGACCAGGCTTGCGCATCCTTTACAGAACCCTGAACAGTGGCCTTTGACTGGGATGAAACTGCAAAACATATCTTACAAGGAGCCATTGCTCCTGCAGGCAAGGAGGGGTGAGAGCTTAAGCAATGGAAGAGTCTGAGGCTAAGGGTCAGGATCACAATTTCATAAAATATTTCCCGATACCCACTTGTGCCAGACCTAGGCTGGTTCCTGAAGCCAGAAAGGTGAATATTCACAATCTTGCCCTTTAAGGGTTCACGGGCTAGTTGAAAAGATGGAATATCAAAGTACAATTACATTCAGTATAGTCAGGATTTTGAAGGAAAGACCGAGGGCTATGGGGACTGTGAGGGCCCTAACTTATTATTGGGAAGACAGAGAAAATCATCAGGAAACTGAGAATATCCAAAGCAGAAGCATGGCTGGGAAGGCAGGGTGGTGAAAATTAAAGCTCTTGCCCTTCCCAAGCATAGACTCCAAAGTGTCCTCTTTTATAATGTTTAAAGGTAGTATTTATGGATATTATTATCAAGACTATTATGAAAAGATACTAGCAGAAGAAAAGTGTAACATGTGATTGACATTCCAGGGGTCAAACTGTGATATACACATAAAAGGTGGTAGAAGGATGAAACATCTTTATGGTTACTTTTTCGTCAGTCAATGGTACAGCCATAACCTCTCCAGCCCTGTCTCCAGAAATGCGCCCTCTGAATTCAGAATCTGGTCATGCATTTGTTTCCCAAATGAAGACGTCAGTAGGTGAAGAGGAGTGGAGGCGGGGGATTAAAGAGGAGAGAATAGATTGGGCTGAGAGAAGAGCATGTGCAAAGACACTAGGGTGGGAATGCACAAGACAGGCTTCGTGAATTAACACATTGGTTTGAATGGAATGAAGATTTTGTTTAAGGAAATCCTGAGGGGGTGGGGCATGTTTGAGAGATTGCTGTCACTGGTAGTAGCCCTTCATTATCAAGCCAAGAATTTAGGTTGCAGTTTCTTTAGGAAGAAATGAGAAACCAGGCATCTGAACAAGAGGGTGATGGATTCCAAGTTTCACTTTATGAACTTGAAAGTGAATTCAACCCTGTTCTAGGTTCTGGGAGGGGAACAAAATTTAAACTCATAATTGTATCCCCGGAGGAGATAACAGCCTGGCTTGGGAGTGATAAGACCTATATATAGCAGCAACTAGAGAGTGACTATAAGTTTGCGTTAATTAGCACATCCTAGTCTGTCTTGTACTAGCAGTTGGTCCCGAGCCTTCAACTCATTTTCCCCTCCTGGGTTTCAGTTTCTAGGTTTTTAAAATGGAGCATTATCCTCCCTACCTCATGGAGTCATTGTAGAAAATACAAGGGATAACCCATGTAAAAGTATCTGATACTGTGCTGTGCTTGGTCACTCAGTTGTGTTCTATCCTTTGTGACCCCATGGACTGTAGCCCGCCAGGCTTCACTGTCCACGGGGATTCTCCAGGCAAGAATATTGGAGCAGGTAGCCATGCCCTCCTCCAGGGGATCTTCTCAACCCAGGGACTGAACCCTGATCCCCTGCATTGCAGGTAGATTCTTTACTGTCTGAATCACCAGGGGAGACCAAAGTATTTGATAGTGCCTGCCAAATTGTAGATTCAGAAAGAATGGAGCTTCTGTACTAGAAGGAAATTTTATCATCTTTGATGAGTCAAACAATTATTTTCCAGGCATAGGATAAATACCATTTTTGTAAAATTTGGCCATACTGCACAGCATGTAGGATCTTAGTTTCTCAACCAGGAATTGAACCCACACCTCCTACTTTGGAAGCTTAGAGGCTTAACCACTGGACTGCCTAGGAAGTACCCAGATATCTTATAAGAGTCTTGTGTGTGTGTGCTAGTTGCTCAGTTGTGTTCGGCTCTTTGCAATCCCATGGACTATAGCCCACCAGGCTCCTTTGTCCATGGAATTCTCCAGACAAGAATACTAGAGTGGGTTGCCCTTCCCTTTTCCAGAAGATCTTTCCAACCCAGGGATTGAACCTGGGTCTCCTGCATTGCAGGCAGATTATTTACCGTCTGAGCCACAAGAGTCCTTATAAGAGTCTTAGACAAGGTTTTAGACAGATTTTTTTTCCTCCCTAATTTAAGATATTGGGGTTAAAAAAGAGGAAATATTGATACTATGTAAAAGGGAAGAATTTTGGAGATAAGGATGTCTCCTTCAACTCTCCTGGCACCAATTTGCAAGGCAGGAATAGAGACACAGACATAGAGAACAGACTTTGGTCACAGCAGGGTAAAGAGAGGGTGAGACAAATTGAGAGAGTAGCATTGAAACATATACATTAATGTATGTAAAATAGTTAGTGGAAAGTTTCTGCATAAGCACAGGGAGTTGTGTTGAGCACAAGGAGCTCAACCAGGAGCTCTGTGACAACTTAGAGGGGCGGAATGGGGGTTGTGGGGAGGTTTAAGAGGAAGGGGATATATGTACACTTATGGCTGATTCACACTGTTGTATGGCAGAAGCCAACACAATATGGTAAAGCAATCATTCCCCAATTAAAGCTAAATTAAAAAAGAAATACCATAATATTCTATGGGAGTGAACATTATTTCTTATTGGACTCTTCCAGGAAATTCTGCAGGAATGGAGGAAATGCTTAATGGGCAATGCTTTGCTGTGGAAACTGGCCAAGATGTGCCTGCAGTTGAGACAGGATATATGGGAATCTAGAAAAAATGAAGATCATGGCATCCGGTCCCATCACTTCATGGCAAATAGATAGGGAAACAATGGAAACAGTGACAGACTTTATTTTCCTGGGCTCCAAAATCACTGCAGATGGTGACTGCAGGCATGAAATTAAAAGATGCTTGCTCCCTGGAAGAAAAGCTATGACAAACCTAGACAACATATTAAAAAGCAGACATCACTTTGCTGACAAAGGTCCATCCAGTCAAAGCTATGGTTTTCCCAGTAGTCATGTATGGATGTGAGAACTGGACCATAAAGAAGGCTGAATACTGAAGAATTGATGCTTTTGAGCTCTGGTTTTGGAGAAGACTGTTAAAAGTCCCTTGGACTACAAGGAGATCAAACCAGTCAATCCTAAAGGAAATCAGTTCTGAATATTCATTGGAAGGACTGATACAGCTCTAGGTCAGCTGAAACTCCAATACTTTGGCCACCTGATGCGAAGAATTGACTCCTTTGAGAAGACCCTGATACTGGGAAAGATTGAAGGCAGGAGGAGAAGGGGACTATAGAGGATGAGATGGTTGCATGGCATCACCGACTCAATGGACATGAGTTTGAGCAAGCTCTAGGAGATGGTGAAGGACAGGGAAGCCTGGAGTGCTGCAGTCCATGGGGTTGCAAAGAGTTGGACATGACTGAGCAACTGAACAAAGAAAGTTCAGAAAGACATGATAATGGGGATTTGGTCCATCTGGACCTCGAGAGCTGGAGTAAGCTGAGCTGGCATCAGAGCTGCAGATGTGAACGTGCATGATGTGAACAGTAGAGAAGGATAGAGACTGAGTCCAACTGAGAAAGAGCATTTCCTCTTCAGGAGGCAAAATAAACACCAATTATTCAAATTTATCCTCTAGAAGGCAGTTGGCTCACCAATCCCATATTATATGAACTTTTCCTGAAAATCTTTGTATTTGAGCATCCCAGGAGCAGAGTTCTTCCTTAAGCTCATGATTGTCTAAACCTCAGAATTAATTTTAGAGAAATAACTAAGGATGCTCAAAATGTCAGCCATAAGGCTGTTTGCCCCAAGTACAGTTTGTAAGAAGAAAATGTTAGAAACAATATAGATGACCAACAAAGGGAAAATGGTTAAATTATGACACACGCATAAAATGAAATATTGTGTGGTCATTGACAATTGTAATGTGAGGCTGTTATTTATTGGCATGGGAAAATGCCCACAATATAGTATTACAGAAAAAATAACCATTCAAAAACGTAACCATGCTTGCAGTTTTTGAATGGTTATTTTTTCTGTAATATTATATTGTGGGCCTTTTCACATGTCAATAGATTTGTGCAAAAACAAATGTAGTGTATATACATTATCCTACATAGAGAAAGCCTGGGGAGGGCCTACATGGTGAACAGTGATTACTTCAGGCTGGTGGGGTGGGGGTGATTTTTTATGTTATCATTTTCTGCATCATCTACATGGTTTTGACAATGTATATTTATAACCATGTAAATTCATAAAGCTATATCTACTCTAGGACCAAAAATCAAAGCAAAGCTTATGTATCATAATACTTTTTTTGTTATATATTTAAAAGTACATATTTATACACATAGAAAGGCATATGGAGTAAAGCTGTAGGAGTTAAAAGTCGCTATCTTGTAGTGAGTAGAATTATGGATGGTTTACAATTTATTATTTTGGCTTAACTCTATTTTGAAAATGTTCTACAAAGGAAAAGTGTTGTGGGGGGAAAAACTAACAGTGGAATGATTCTCCTGCATAGCTCTCCTGTGGGTCGTTTAGTCCTCTCTCAGCCCTCCAACGTTCAAGACTCTCTCAGGCAGAGAGATGGCATTGGAAAGTTACCAAGTTCAGATTTAATGATGGCAAGAGAAGGAGAATAAAATGAGTGTTTAGAATAGAGGTCCTGCCTGGGTTTTGAATCCTGTTTCTGCCACTTTCTAGTTCTATGACTTTCAGCAAATTACTTAACATCTCTGTGCCTCAGTTGCCTCACCTGTAAAATGGGCACAGTGATCATTTCCACCTCAGAGCTCTGAGAGATTTGGGGAAGAATGAACCAGCCCAAGTCTATATGTTTTTTTTTTTTAATTAATATTTCATGGAGGAGGCTGTGAGTGCTCAGTGAGGCCAAGACACTTGCCCAGTGTCACACAGCAATGGGTAGCAAAGCTGAGATTCAAATTACTCTAAGTACAGTGCTCCTTCACACATCTTTAGAGATGAAGAGCCCACCAGTCATTCTTGACTATATTTTTATTATGAAAACAGATTCCACCAAGATAAGCAGAGAGGGAAAACCTCTCTCCTAGTAGCATCTAGCAGGCCATATACATTTGCTCTCTGATGTTTTCATGTTCCTTCAGCCTCCTGCTCTCATTCTGTCTTTGCTTCATTTTCCAGGGGAGAGGTGGAGGATGAGGCCTCTTAAAATGCTGTGAATTTGGCTACAAAAAAAGAGAAGAAAAGAAACACAAATGAACAAAAACCATGAGATGCTGTTTGGGAAAAGATGCATGTTATGAAGTTTCTGGTCCAGGTGTCAAGCAGTGGGTGCAGTGAGAAATAGCAAAGCTGGCAATTCCCGGAGGTGCTGGTCACTCTCAGCCCACTGATAGCTCAGAAGAAGGAAAAAAAAACATAGGGGACTGGAATGCAAAAGTAGGGAGTCAAGAAATACCTGGAGTAACAGGCAAATTTGGCCTTTGAGTACAGAATGAAGCAGGGCAAAGGCTAATAGAGATATCTGGAAAATCCCATGGATGGAGGAGCCTGGTAGGCTATAGTCCATGGGGTCGCAAAGAGTCAGACACGACTGAGCGAATTCACTTCACTTTACTTCATAGGGTGGTGGCGGGGGTGGTGGTGAAGGAACTTGAGGGAGAACAAAGGATAGCTTTCATTTTCACTCTAATTTTCTAGAGTGAAATCTAGAAATGGATGAGAACTGGCTCACATGACCCAGAAACAGTGGATAAACCTGAACCCACACAGTGCTGGTGTCGGCAGTTGAATCTCCACTCAGTCATGTCTGACTCTTTCCGACCCCATGAACTGTAGCCGCCAGGCTCCTCTGTCCATGGGATTCTCCAGGCAAGAATACTGGCATGGGTTGCCATTTCCTTCTTCAGGGGATCTTCCTGACCCAGGGATCGAACTCAGGTCTCCTGCATTGCAGGGGGATGCTTTACCCTCTGAGCTACTAGGGAAGCCCAGAAACTTAGCCCAAGGTGATGTTACCCTGACACTCGGAGGGTAAAAATCTCCATGCTAAGGGGGAGAAGACAGCAACAGTAAAGGTAGTGGCAGATGGGAAGAACACAGTCCCTCACACACAAACCTGGCTGGTTGCAACCCCGACTCCAGCTCCCGGCACTGGGCCCTTTGCCAGGCGTGGTTAAGAGCTTGGATTCTGGAATGATACCAGGGCTGACTAGCTTGTTCCACCACTTAGCAGCTAAGATCTATCTAAGCTTCAGCTGTAAAATGAGGCTGATAATAATAGCAGCTCCTTCACCCCCTGCAGTGACTTGGGAATGGGTTCATGTAAGTAAAATAACAGCATGGTCCTAGATTCTCAAAAATCCTCATGGTTAAAACTATTGATTTAACTTCTCTGCAGCTCATTTTTCTTATCTCTGAAAAGGCACTCATACTGACCGTCCTTCAAGCTGTCCTAAGGCTTCAGCGAGACAACAGCCGTGCAGATGCTTTGTAAACACATTGCTCTTCTGTCGACCACACTTATCTCCAAGAATCTCTCACCAACAACTATGGGTGGTAGTCTGTGAAAGTCTCTGCCCCACAGTAGGTATTTTATTCAACAAGCAGCAGTTAAGTTCTTGGCTTGTGTCTGTTTAGGCTAGACAAATGGCAGAGCTCTGAATAGCTTCCTGCAAACAGGCATTTCATGCACGATGAGCAAGCAAAGGTCTCTGATTTTTTTTCTCAGTAATAGCATTTAGGGCCAAAAAATTATCTAGAGGATCAACCTGACTCCCTGTGTGTACCTGGCAGAGGAAGAAAAGGTGGGCCCAGGGGCAGGTCTCTGGGCAGCTGCAATGGGTGTCTTGGCATCATGCAGACCACAGCGTGAGCTGGCAGCCTCCCGAGAATCTGACAGCAGCTTCTGCGGGCAGGGGGGACATCATCTTCTGTGATCACTCTTTCAAAGGGACTCAAGGAGAGATCCCTAGGTGTTGACCTCCTGTGCCCTCCAGATGGGCACCGGTAGAAAGCCATGCCTGGCAGCAGGTAGATCCCTTCCAGAGGCCTTCCCAGCTCCACCTAAGGGCCATCTGACCTTTGTGCCAGGGCGTGCTGGGGACAGTGGGTAGGGCAGGAGGGTATCTCTGCCTGAGGCAGTCCAGCACGAATAGCAACCTTCCCTCATCTCCTATCATTCTCAGCACTGAGCCAGGCTCTCAGAATAATAAAAAGTACATCATAAGCCAATGAAAGGATACCCACCGATGTGATGGTGACTAACACCAGTTGCCAGTGATGTGATGTGACTAACGAGGGATCAGTCTCCAAAATCTACTAGCGGCTTATGTGGTTTATTGTCTTTAGAACAAACATCCCAATCAAAAAATGGGCAGAAGACCTAAATGGACATTTCTTCAAAGAAAACATACAGATGGGCAAGAGGCACATGAAAAGATGTTTAACATCTTTAATTATTTGAGAACTACAAATCAAAACTACAAGGAGATGTCACCTGACACCAGTCAGAATGGCCAACAAAAAATCCACAGACAATAAACGCTGGAGAGGGTGTGGAGAAAAGGGAATCCTCCTGCACTGTTGGTGGGAGTGTAAATTGATACAACCACTTTGGAGAACAGTATGAAGTTTCCTTAAAAAATTAAAAATAGAGCTGCTCACTCCTGGGCATATATCTGGATAAAACATGATCCAAAAGGATACATGCACCCCGGTGTTCATTGTAGCATTGTTTACAGTAGCCAAGACACAGAAGCCACCTAAACGTCCATTGATAGAGGAATGGATAAAGAAGATGTGGTTCATATAGACAATGGACTATCACTCAGCCATTAAAAAGAATGAAATAATGCCATTTGCCACAACATGGATAAATCTAGAAAATGTCATAATGAGAGAAGTCAGACAGAGAAAGAGAAATATCATATGATATGGCTTACATTCAGAATCTAAAAAGAAATTATACAAATGAACTTATTTACCAAACAGAAACAGACTCACAGACTTAGAGAACTAACTTATGGTTACCAGGGGTGGGGGAAAGGGATAGTTAGGGAGTTTGGGTCCGACATATACAAACTGCTATATCTAGCGTAGCTCAGAGGTTAAAGTGTGTGCAATGTGGGAGACCCGGGTTTGATCCCTGGGTCGGGAAGATCCCCTGGAGAAGGAAATGGCAACCCACTCCAGGATTCTTGCCTGGAGAACCCCATGGACAGAGAAGCCTGGTGGGCTACAGTCCATGGGGTCGCAAAGAGTCGGACACGACTGAGCGACTTCACTTACTTACTTACTTAACCAACAAGGACCTACTGTATACCACAGGCCATTCTGTCCAATACTATGTAACAACCTAAATGGAGAAATAATTTGAAAAGGAATAGATACATATATATGTGTAACTGAATCACTTTATTGTATACCTGAAATGGACACAATATTGTTAATCAACCAGACCCCCATGTAAAATAAAATAAACAAAAATAATTTTTTAATAAAAGAATAATAAAAACAATGATAACTAAACCATTTTTGCTGTCTGCCAGGCTCTGTGCTGAGCATTTTATAAATGGTAGTCCTGTTAATTGCCATAATCGTCCTAAGTTATGGAATGGGATGAGTGAGCTCTATTTTAGATGGGGAGACAAGCCCAGACAGACCTCCCCTAGAGCACAGGGACCCACCTCCAGGATCAAGATGACATTTCTGAGCACGACATTCAAGGCCCCTGCCTCTTCCGGCTTCATTTGTGCTTTGAAGGATGCTGTGTCTACAGAACACGCGGCTGTTTCCAGGAGCCCCTGGCTCTCCTTGTCGGCCTTTGTGCAGCAGCTCCCCGAGTCTGTCTGGAATGCTCTCCACCCTCCCCCACCTCCCCTTGGGTTCCAACTTGTCTTACAGCAAGAGTCAGCATCAGAGAGCGTCTCTAGAGGCCAGACACTTTATCCACAGAGCAACCCTGAGAGTTAGGCTTTATCACATCCACTTTAAGGAACTGGAAGCTGAGGCATAAAATAGCCAAGCAACTAGCAACAAGGTCACAGAAGCAGGAAGAAGCAGACTTAAGATTCAAATCCCTGGAGTTGGACTTTGGATGGAGCCCAATATCTTCTCCACCCTATGGTGCTTCTCAGACCAGCAATCTCCTTCTCTGGGAAGCCCTCCTTGACCTCTCCTGTTGGGTTAGGCCCAGGAATGTGCCAGAGCCTGTCCTTACCAGTCTGTGAAAGCCAATTATTAAATTGTCAGGAATTTTGCAAGCTGGTTGTTAAACATGGCAATTATTAAAGATTAAATTATAAACACTGATAATTAAGTAAATGATATTAAAAACAAAGGTCATAAATACTCAAAACTCATCACTTCCTAATTATTTTATTACATTTTACTATTATCTATGCTCTGAAGATTATTTATATCCAGTGCATCTGTGCGGTGGAGATGCTATATAATGGGGTATGGCTCTGTACCTTTCAGTGATAACATATTGGTGGCTTTGAAATCAGCCACGGTTGGAACATCTACACCATAGAAACTGGCAAATGTTACCTATCAGGGCTGAGTTTATTGCTGTGCTGTTTGATCAGATTTAACTAAGTGGTGGAGAAAATCTCAACAATACAGCTTCAACTTGCTAAGTGGGCACGTTGGCAGCCACTGCATGTGAATAGCCCCCTACAATGGAAGACAATATTCTGATATTTGAAAATTTGTATTCCATATAGCAAAGAAGTGCTCATTCCATCGATAAACAAGTGGGCTTGCAACATAGTCCTTGTTTGACTTTCACCTTCATTGCTAACGTCAATGAAAATATCATGTCAGAAGTATACCTAAAGAACCGCTGTTCAGTGCTCAGCAGCACACCAGCTGTGTTTCTCTCCATAGCAGCCCTAATTCCAGGTTTCTGAAACTTTCCCACCTATGCTCACTTCTCTGGACTCCTCCTGGGAGCAGAGGTTGAGTCTTTCTCTTTATCAAATCCTCAGGTCTTAAGGTAGGTGCTTAATTATTACAGAATACGTAAATGCGTGCATGAATGACTGTGTGAATAAAGAATTACTATCCCCAGTGAAATCCCCTATCCTCAACAAAATGAATTTTTACGATATTCATTTATGCATAATGTATTCCTCCATCGTATTTCGCTCAGAACCTTCTCCATGTCAGCTGTGTTAAAACTAACTTTCCTGGGCTGGCCACGCTGTCATGAAGAACACTAAAATAGAAAAGATAAAAAATTTCTAGACATAAGGACTTTTTCTGTCTCCTGTTCAAAACAACCCACCCAGACAAAGGTGTTACTTGAGGAAAAGCGAAGCTATCAACCCGCCAACTCCCCTCACCCCCAAGGATCTTAAGTGAGCCTTAGGAAGGATGATTGAACTCTCATCCAGGGACAACGCCGCGCCCCGGACTGAGGGACTGGATGTCATGGAGGGTCACAGCTGTGTTTGCTTCCCCATAAACGTCTCTGACCTTGATCTTCCCTAGTGACAAGGGGGAGGCGATTTTCCTGTGAGTGCAGAGCTGGTTTCTTGTCTCTAAACAGTCACCATGTACCTGGGAGTGTCACCTTAGGTCTGCTGAGGCAGAAAGAAGAAACGGCTCAAAATAATTTACAACACAAGGCTTAGAGGATCGCAAGATGCCAACCGATGTTCCTGTCCCCAGCGGCTCACAGTAAGCCCCCACTTCTCTTCTCCCTTTGCTGCTTTCATGCAACTCAAATGTCAACACTATCTTAGCAGATAAACAATATAGCGTGTATCCCATTATGGTATTACTACAAAGATAGGTGGTCTTAAACTCACTAAGCAAATAATTAGTCACCAAATGAATAAGAGAAAAGAACAGCCATTAACTCACTAAGTCACCTGTCAAAGGTGGCTGTGTTTATACTGGGGGGTGGGGGGGTGGGGAGGAGCACTTTCCCAGGCCAAGTAGGCATGGCATTGGTTGCAGCAGGCCTGAGACATCCTCCAATATATGTCTCTTTTCCTTAAAAAGAAGAGACGAGGAAGGAAAAAAAATCAGTTGCTTTGACTTGAAAGTCAGCGCTAAAGGAGGCATTAGAAAGAGACTTTCTTGTGGCTCAGAGCCCTGATTACCACAATTAAAGTTCAAGGTGTGGTGCTATTTGCTCAGCATGCTCTGACACATGAAAGAAAATGATTCAGGCAAGGAAAATAATTACACATTAATTTGTGTTTGGCAACTGTGTTTTATCCCTTTGGCCCACAAAGCGAAGATAAAAGGTGATATTGTTGAAAATGTTTTATCTGCCTTCAATGGGGTTGCCATGGGCTGCATTTGGAGACGGGCCTCTTTGGTTGGGCATTTTCCTGGCACGGTGGGGCTGCCTTTGTGCTGCACTGCCAGGGCCGGCCAGGGGGAGCTGAGGAAAGGCAGGTTATTAGCTGTTTACTGCCCTGAAGACTTAGTGCTGGAGGGTTTCCCATGGGTTTGGCTAAGTGTCAAGAGAAGTGACCCTGTCCTGGGTGAAAGCGCCAGTCTGCGTGCTGGGGGCACTCACCCCGTATCGCACTGGTGCATTTTGCCACGGAACGAAGAGGCAGACCAGCCAGGACCACAAACCCAGTCCTCTGTGGAGACAGCTGGCGGGCATCCATGGGCAAGCTGTATGGGCAGGCAGTGTGCCAGAAGGAAACGCACGCCCCATGTGGCCAAACCTTCCAGACCTTCAAAAGAAAAGTAATGAAATCTGAATTTTTAGAATAAAATCTCTCCATTTTTGCACACTGGCTTAGTGCAAAACAAATAAACCATGTCTGCACCTGGCCTACGGGTGGCCAGTTTGGGTCTCTGAAATGCAGCAGGGGCCTTAAACGCTAGTTCCTGAAGTCAGAAAGATCCACACTCTGAGCTCAGCTTCTTGGCTTCCCCAGCTGGGTGACGTTGGACAAGTTAGTTAATCTCTCTAAGCCTTGATTTCCTGTTTGTAAAATGGAGACAATAACCATTATACCTCCCTCGGAGAGTTACTGTGGGGATTAAATGAGATAATGCAAGCAAGAGGCAAGTTCTTTGCACAGTCCCTGGCAAACAGAAAGCACTGAATAAATGTCAGTGATTATCACTAGTTATAATTGAGCCATGGGAGAGTGAAAGAGCACATCATCTCCTCCAGGCTTTCTGTCAATGAGGACGTCTGGGACTCCTTGACTGCTCTGCACATAATTAAGTACTTGCTGAATCAATGGATGGATAGATGGATGGATGGAGAGATGGAGGGAGGGTGGGATGAAGATGCCCGCTAGGGGGCAGAATGAACAATCCGTCTGCCATCTTCTCTTTCTGGTGATGTTCCTAGTTGTCTTTGCGCCAGTCATTTCCCTTCTCTGACCTCAGTTTCTCTACCTGTAAAATGGACCGGATGTCCTTCTCTTGCTAGCTCCAAGGATGCTCTCCTACCTACTGACAAGATCTTTCAAGGACTCTTAGAACAAGCTAGGACTGGCTGTGTGCGGGTGCGCTCGGTTGCCAAGTCATATCTGACTCTTTGCTAAGCCCCTCTGTCCATGGGATTTTCCAGGTAAGAATACTGGAGTAGGTTACCATTTCCTCCTCCAGGGGATCTTCCCCACCCAGGGATAGAACCCATGTCTCCTGAACTGGCAGGCAGATTCTTTACCACTGAGCAACCTGGGAAGACCTAGGACCAGCCAGCAAGGACTTTACCACCTGGCTTTGGGAGGGGAGGCCATTTGCAGCAGGGAAAGTGAAAGTGAAGTGAAAGTGGAGTCACTATGTCCGACTCTTTGCGACTCTAGGGACTGTAGCGTACCAGGCTCCTCTGTCCATGGGATTTTCCAGGCAAGAGTACTGGAATGGGTTGCCATTTCCTTCTCCAGAGAATCTTCCCCACCCAGGGATTGAACCCGGATCTCCCATATTGCAGGCAGATGCTTTACTGTCTGAGCCACCAGGGAAGCTTGTTTATTATTGAAAGAATACTGGTCCTCCATCATCCCACCCCATATCTGCTCTCTACTCTTCTCTCTTCTGTTTTTGTCCCAGAAGGCTGACCTCGAAAACTATCTCCCTCACCCTCTGCTTTCAGTATGATTTGGTCAGGAGGGAGCCTAGCTGGAAATCTGAAGTTTAGGAAGAGAGGGATGTGAGGTCTGTATTCTCCACACCCAAGCCCCACCTGCCAAAGGGGCCTCCTATATGACTCTCTGTTCAGATTTCTGGAACTGCTGCCTCCCTTCATCCCTCTGGGTCTAGGGGTGTAGCTCCCCAGGCACTGCATCTCACCTTTGCCCACAACTTTGAATCTTACTGACCATTTGGAACTCAGGTGAGGTGCCTGCTATATCCTGCCCAGACCCTAACGGATATAAGCAGATACCTCTCCACCACCCAACACATGAAAGATGGATTCTAAGGAAGAAGCCTTCAAAATACCCAGTAGAGAACACAAGCCTGGGGATCAGACAGGCGGGAGCTCAAATCCCTGTTAGCCACTTATGGACTCCGTGAACCTGGGCAGGTTCTGTCATGATGCCGAGTCTGCTTCCTAATCTGTGCAGCAAGACGCACGCAACATCCTCCAGGGCTCTGGGGCTGAGGAGGACCATCTAGCCAGCCCCGCCTAGTGCCAGCCTCTCAGGAAGCCTCTTCCTCTCCTTTTTCTGCCTCTTCTTCTTTCCGCTCCTTTTTTTCCTTCTTGAAGCAAGATTTTTTGTTTAATCTTAATTTGTTTTTCACTTTTGTACTCTTGTTGGACTGAGCCTAATGAAAATCATTCCACTGGTGGAGCATCCACTGGCTCACCTACGTTCCTTCTAACCCCCTGACCATCAGGAATGGTAGTTATGGTGAAAGGACATGATGGCCCCCAACCAGAATGTAAGGCAAGAACTTAATGTTGTTAACATCATTCTTAAAATCCTTTAAAATTATTGACTCATAAATTGTGATATGTCTAGTGTGGGATGTAGCCTCTGCACCCTGGATCTATAAATATTCTAGAATGTACAATATATTACAGCAATGTACAGTATATTAGCTCCCCAGCTGGCACAGTGGTTAAGAATCTACCTGCCAAAGCGGAAATGCTGGTTCTATCCTTGGGTCAGGAAGATCCCCTGGAAGAGGAAATGGCAACCCACTCCAGTATTCTTGCCTGGAGAATCCCACGGACACAGGAGCCTGGCAGGCCACAGTCCATGGGGTCTCAAAGAGCTGGACACAGCTGAGCACTTCACTCACACAGTATATTAAGGACTATACATGCAAAATAACATTTTGTACTATTGTGTTAAAGAGAGAGCACGTGTAGCTGACCTTGTTGGGGTCAAAGACACCTAAGATACAGCCATACTGATTTTACAAGTAAAGACACTGAGGCTCAGAGGTTGGGGGAAAATAAAAAAGACATTGAGGCTCAGAGAGGTCAAGCAGTCTAAGGCCACACAGCTATTAAGTGGCAGAGTCAAAATTGAAATACAGGTCTATCTGACTCCAAAAGCTGTTTTCACCTTGTGCCAGAAGGCTGGATTTATGTGAGTTGGAATAAAAAACCGTTCAAAGCCGGCACCATCAAAATAATTTTAGAATTATTAAATGGGAAATGGCTTCACACACTGGGCCTACTGCCTGTTTCCCTCCCATCTCTCGACTTCACCGGAATCTCAGCCACCCGACTGGTGAGCCCAGGACCCTGGGCCCCCTCACTGGGGATGGGGGATGGCATTGGTGCCTGGCACCCACTCTCTTCTGTAGGCCACTGGAGTCAGCACAGGACAGAGACCTCTGCTGCTGGCCGAGCCAGGTAGAGATTTTTTTTTTTCTTTTGGCCACCAGTGAACAGTGATAATTATCAGGAGATTAATTTAAGATTCTCAGATGAAAGATACTACCACCAAAGTGCCAGGTACAGAGAGGGATGTAAGGAGGGAGCGAGCCTGGCATTCTCCCTGTGGCTCCAGGGCTGACTCGGCCCTGACCTTGGGCAAGTCATTTGACTTTTCTCATCTGTAAAATCAGCCTCATGATGGCTTCTCTTCCAAACCACTTTGATTCTCAGATGAAAGCGTCCATAAAACTGCACAGGATTGCTATTAATTGGGCCATTATTATTTTTATTATTAAGTAGATGAAGTCCACTAAACTTTAACTATGTTTTGACTCTTCCCCGACTGGCAGGATGAGCTGTTGACTATCAGATGACAGGCCTCTCTGATGTCGCCCTTTGCAACGAGGCCGGCAGATGCGCGCTCCCAGCAACAAGGCTGTCGCCTGGGCATGCGCAGACTGTGCTGGGCGCGCCCCGTCGTCTCCATGACCACTCTTAGAAATGAGTGCATCCAACCAACAGTGGGCAAAGGGCTCAGCAATTAGAACCAGGAGCCAGAAGTGCCCGGCTTCCAGGTCTCGGCTGTGCAATTTTATGGGCACATCCTGGAAACCCGTCGCCCATCGGCTTCTGAAGTTTGGGAATGGGAAGCAACATCATCCCACCCACCCCCAGGTCAGGCGGGCAGTGCTGTGTAGGCATCAGTGCCATTATCTGGTCAGGTGTGACCATCCTCCCATCTCTTAAAATGTCAGTGTTGGGGGAATTTCCTGATGGTCCATTGGTTAGGACTCCGTGCTTTCACTGAGGAAGGTGCGGGTTCAATCCCTGGTTGGGGAGCTGCCAGGTACGATGACCAGAGACCAAGCACTTGGCAAATAGCAAAAATGAACTTTCCCCTCAATGTTTATCTTTCTGGATTTATGAGGCATATTTAAAAATAACTTTGCTTTCCTTTGATATATTATTATTATTTTTTAACACAGAAACCAGATTACAGAAGTGATGCACAGCCTGGAGAAGATGGCAATTAGCATTAAATTTCCCAAAGCCCTATTCCAGGGTGCCCCCGAGGAAGCCTTCTGATGGGTGTGTGTATCTCCCACTTCCTGATACTTTTGTCCCACACAACCCTAGGGAGCTAATGTTGCAGATCTCAAGGTCAAAAGGGAACATTTAGTGGGAAAGAGCCCCAAATTCCAAGAGCTGAGTATAAAACTACCTGTGCTATTAATTATCTGTGCCATATTTTCTTCCTCGATGCTCTGTTTTGTCCTTTAGACAATGAAGGCACATGATTGAATCAGTTACCACGAGTGTGGAACAGGGATGCATTTTTATTTTCTAATCACTGCGTTTATTAGAAATTCATGAGCTGAAGCAGATGCACATATTAGAAAAATCTATATCCAGTAAATCAAATCTATGATTTCATGAATAAATATTGATCCGACATGTATATAATCAATATTTACTATATATAATATAAATCCATATATAATAAATTTTTATAATATATATAATAAATCGGTATGTTTTAACATATCAGTCAGTCAGTTCAGTTGCTCAATCGTGTCCGACTGCAGCACGTCAGGCCTCCCTGCCCATCACCAACTCCCAGAGTTTACTCAAACTCATGTCCATTTGAGTTGGTGATGCCATCCAACCATCTCATCCTCTGTCATCCCCTTCTCCTCCCACCTTCAATCTTTCCCAGCATCGGGAGCTTTTCCAGTGAGTCAGTTCTTTGAATCTGGTGGCCAAAATACTGGAGCTTCAGCTTCAGCATCAGTCCTTCCAATGAATATTTAGGACTGATTTCCTTTAGGATTGAGTAGCTGGATCTCCTTGCAGTCCAAGGGACTCTCGAGTCTTCTCCAACACCACAGTTCAAAAGCATCAGTTCTTCAGTGCTCAGCTTTTTTATGGTCCAACTCTCACATCCATACATGACTACTGGAAAAACCATGGCTTTGACTATATGGACCTTCATTGGCAAAGTAATGTCTCTGCTTTTTAATATGCTGTCTAGGTTGGTCATAGCTTTTCTTCCAAGGAGCAAGCATCTTTTAATTTCATGGCTGCAGTCACCATCTGCAGTGATTTTGGAGCCTAAGAAAATAAAGACTTTCATTGTTTCCATTATTTCCCCATCTATTTGCCATGAAGTGATGGGATCAGATGCCATGATCTTTGTTTTTTGAATGTTGAGTTGTAAGCCAGCTTTTTCACTCTCTTCTTTTAACATATAATTTATTATAAAACATATAACTATGTTTTAACATATAATTTATTATATATAATGTATTTCAATACATTCATGTAAATTAAGAAATGAGTTGATTTCAAGCAGACAATAAATAAATATCTGTGCAGGTGGCTTTCAGACATGGCCGGCCATCTCAGGATGCAGCAGTGAAGAGCTGGAAGACACTGGACTGTACCATCTCTAGGTTATTTCCTGCTCTAAAGTTTTCCAAAGGGACTGGTAGAATCAGTCACCTGGCCTCTTGCAGGCCTGTCCAACCAACTCTGACAATGTTCAAAACAACCCCCAGTTTTTCACTGACTGCTCCGTGTTATCCAAAAACTCCACTCTGCACTGTAGCTGCCATGTGCCACATAGAAGCAGATCCATGCTTGGGGGAAGAGGGAATGAGCATGGTCCAGGAAGCCTTTTTAAACCCTTTCAGGTCCTGCAAGAATTTATTGAGCACTTGCTATATGCTGGTCGACATGCCAAATCCTTGTTCATGATCTGTCTCTTTCAACCCTGTGAAATTTTACCTGAATTTTTGTCACTAGTGGGGACTTTTTCCAGTTTTTAGGTACTAGGACCCATTTTATCTTCAGTAAAATGGAGATAATGAAACCTGTGTTGTGCTCCTCATTGGATTAGCATCAGGATCAAAAGAGACTGTGTACGGGGGCCACTTTGGGAGCTACAAAGTCCTGTCCAAAGAGAAGGAAAAGATAGACAACAACGACAAAAGAGAAGCCAGAAAACCTCTTCCTTCTTCCTTCTCTTCTCTTCTTTAACAAAACCCACTCTGTGTCATTAGATCACCCGTGAGGTCCTACGACATCATTTGTCAGAGGTCTTGTTTCTCCAGCCCCTTCTCAGATGTAATCACTGGCTCCTGTGACCAGTCAGTAGGCATTTAAGTTCTAAGCCCTAAGGTCTGATAAACTCCAGTTTGAATTCCACTCTGGAACTTGTGAGCACTGTTCCCTCTGGGCCTATCCTCCTGCTGATAAATCAGGGGATAATGGCCGTTGTTGCCCAGTGGTCTGTTGGGAAGACGTGACGTGCTGAACTATGTAAAGCACTGGGCACAAATTCTTGGCTTGCAACACGTGGTAAACGTGTACAGTCATTGTTATTATCTACTCTGTGAGGTCTGATTGTTATTATTCCCATTTAAAAGACAAAGAAACTGAGGCTCAGGGAGGTGAAGCTGCTTGTTCAAGGCTACACAATGAGTAAGCAGTGGGGCAGAGACTTGAGGCCACCTGTGACTCGGGTCATGCTTGTTTGCAATGTGTCATGAGGCTTCTCTATGGGAAGGGAAAGTATGTGTGTTAGTCACTCAGTCGTGTCCAGCTCTTTGTGACCCCATGGACTGTAGACTGCCGGGCTTCTCTGTCCATGGAATTCTCCAGGCAAGATTACCAGGGGCGGGGGGGGGGGGGTGGTTTACCATTCTCTTCTCCAGGGGATCTTCCCAACCCAGGGATTGAACCCAGGTGTCCTGAGTTGCAGGTGGATTCTTTACTGTCTGAGCCACCAGGGAAGCCCTGGGAAGGGAGGTAGTGTTCTTATAAGAGAGAAGAGAGAGAGAGAAAGAGAGGTAGAGAGAGAGGGGTGCTTTTGATCTGGATCACATACAGTTCTCTTCCTTTTATATGCTGCTTCCTGATTTCAGTAGCGTTTTCATTCATTATCTCATAAAACCTGGCTGATGTGATCATTGCCAAGCCTGTATTATACTTGAGGCTCCTATCTCTAGAGGCTCAGTTCTGCCTAAAATGTCCTTCAGTTTCATAATCTGCAGACTGAAAATTGGGAGCCATCACTCAACGCGTCGTTTTTGTTACAGAATATCTGAAATAAGCCTGTCGCAGAAAACTTGTTTTATTTGATTTCTGCACAGAAATAGTTCATCTGCTTGTAAATCATGCCCTCCCATCTCCAGCCTGTCGTGAATTCTGAGCTGGCCATCTGTGCTGGTCTGTGATCCTTACTGTCTTTAGGGGTGTCAGGGTTGAGTAGAGCCCAGGTCACCTGCTGCTGGACCCAGCTGGGAACTGGACTGGAAAGGATAAGCGGCGAGACCTGTGAGCCTGGGCACCTTCTTGGAGACAGGTTCAAATCTTGCATCACTGCTCACCAGATAATTACCTGCACTCAGCTTTTCTTAGCTGAAGTTTCTTGATCCAAGTTATCATCTTTATCTTGAAGGGTTTTATTGAAGAGAAATGAGATAATCCATGTAAACCATTTAGCTCACTTAGCTAACAGTAAGTGCTTAATAACTACTGACAATTATCCCTGAAGCTTCCCCTCAAGTGAAGAGGTTGGTCTCGTTTGCTGATGAAAATGAAAGTGTTAGTCGCTCAGTCGTTCGACTCTTTGCAACCCCATGGACTATGGCCCTCCATGCTTCTCTGTCCATGGGATTCTGCAGGCAAGAATACTGGAGTGGGTACCAGTTCCCTTCTCCAGGGGATCTTCCTGACCCTGGGATCAACCCTGGGTCTCCAACATTGAGGCAGATTCTTTTCCATCTGTGCCACCAGGGAAGCCCTCATCTCCTTTGCTGACACCCAGCCTGAAATCCAGCCTGATTGTGTCTGTGGCTATTTCCTGGGCACTTGGCATTTCCTGCCTGACATGTGAGTCCCTACTGTGGCTATAACCTGCAAACAGGGCTCTGCATAGATCCTTGTAGAATTTTCCCCAACAGTTACTACCTCACTTCCTTGTTTCTGAGGAATTTGTTTATTCGTTTGTTTATTTATTTCAAATTCTGAACTTGTCTGAAATCAGAACAGGTCTTTAAATCTCTCCATACAGGTAACGTAGTAGTAACTCTTTTTGTTTTCTTCCCTCCAGAAAAGCTGGTGAACCATCAGTGACAACTGGGAGTGAGTAAAAACACATAGTTCCCATTTTTTGGATCATTTCCAACCTTGTGTCTGTTGGCTGTGGTTACTAGGCCTTCAGAACTCCATTGCTCTGGAGCCTGGCATCTTTGGGGAAAGGGGCCTTTGGGGAATGAGCTAGTGTCACAGCGCCCTCTGGTGTCCAAGAGGCTTCTGCCAGCACGTGCAATGGACTGCCTGAAGGCAACGAGGGGGTTTCAGAACATCTGCCCAGCTTTTCTTCCTCCCCAAGGAGGGCAGTGTGAGGGTTCATGCCTGCCTCATATGAGACAGTGAGAAAGTGGGGATCAGACTGACCGTCCATGAGCCAATAAATTAGCAACCACAACCCAAATGATGAATCCTGACCTGGTGTACCTGCTCTCCAGCAGGGCCTGGGAGATCTCCAGTTTCTTTTCAGTTCAGTTCAGTTCAGTCACTCAGTCGTGTCCGACTCTTTTCGACCCCATGAATTGCAGCACACCAGGCCTCCCTGTCCATCACCAACTCCTGGAGTTCACTCAAACTCACGTCCATCGAGTTGGTGATACCATCCAGCCATCTCATCCTCTGTCGTCCCCTTCTCCTCCTGCCCCCAATCCCTCCCAGCATCAGGGTCTTTTCCAATGAGTCAACTCTTCGCATGAGGTGGCCAAAGTACTGGAGTTTCAGCTTTAGCATCATTCCTTCCAAAGAACACCCAGGGCTGATCTCCTTCAGAATGGACTGGTTGGATCTCCTTGCAGTCCAAGTTACTCTCAAGAGTCTTCTCCAACACCACAGTTCAAAAGCATCAATTCTTCGGCGCTCAGCTTTCTTCACAGTCCAACTCTCAGCTGCTTCTTTGCTAAAGCTAAACCTGACTTTGGTTTTCAGAGAAGATTTAATCCCCAGGATCTCTGCTCTGGCTTGTGCCTGCCAGGGACTGGGAAAGAAGGGATGCTGGATCCAGAGAAGGAACCCTTTGAAACAAGAGAAGGGGAACTAGGATACATTTCCAGGCCGCCCTTTGCCCATTCGTGCTAATGCTCTCTGACACCAGGGTTCACCCTATGTCAGATCCTGCTGACTGTCTCTGCTGCTGGCTGCACTCAATGGGGCTCTGCTTTTACTCCAAGAGCCAGGATGCTGCATCCAGCCCCAGGCATTGGTTGGGCTCCCCTTCCTGAATTTACTAGTTAGGTCTCATCATGGACTTCTGGAAGGAAGTAGATTGCATGAGCACCCAGCCTGATCGGCTCAACAGGTCAGAAGAAAATGAGACAGGACCTCCAGCCTCAACCACTCCAACAGGGCCAAGTTCACACTGTGCCTGAGCAGGTCTCCCGTCAAGATGTGGGCAGTTAGCGTTTACACCGTTTCACTGAGTGCTCTGATAATTTACCTGATGTCTCCTTGGGTTTAATGTACAAGAAAGACCTGTGAAGCTGAACAGCATCTCTAGAGTCTTATGCATGTTTTCAGGCAGTGTTTCTCAAACTGTAGTCTCCTAACAGCCTTAGCATTAGCGGGGAACTTTCTGAGACTTTCTCTGGATGCAAATTCTTGCCCCCTGTCCTTGCCTGAGCAAATCAGGAATTCTGGGGATGGAGCAGTCCATGTTTTATCCAGCCTCCCAGGTGGGCCTGATACATCTGGAGTCTGAGAAATATTATTTTAAGGGAAAATGGAGAGAGGATCCATCATGAGCCGCGCCCCTTGCTTGACACTTTCTTGTGTTTATTTATATTTTCCTGGTCGTTTTTGAGTCGTGGGTTTGGAATAGGTTGAGATGACGCTAAGCCTGGAAGTAGAAGATGTAGTGACTGCGTCACTGCCCTAGGATGCCCGCCACCATGTCGTTTGAAGTGGATTTCCGGAGCTTGTGACACACAACATTTAAAGATGAAGACTTGTTACCAACGAAAACATAAAAGAAGCTACTGGAATTGCTGCCCTTTTGAATTATATGCTCTTGCTTTCGTTCGATTTTGGGCCATGAAAATTGGACCGTACCTATTCGGGAAATACTGTCCTGAGTTTGCAACTCAGTATCTCCTTTTCCACATGGTTTGCCATCTTCAATCCCCTTTGTATAATTTCAACATCATGGGAAATGACAGAAAATCAGCAGCCAAATCTCTGGAAAAGAAGCTGACAGAGGCAGTGCCCTGCTGAAAACAGCAGCGGCTCCTCTCTGCTGGGAGAAGAGGCTCACACACTTGCGTCTGGCTTTCACGATCTTCTCTGACTGGCCCTTGGCCTGCCTTCTTAGCTCTGAGCCCTGCATTCTCCTTTACAGGTTCCTCTAAGTTCAGCAAAACCATCCACTCTTCCCCAAATGCTCTGCATCTGTTCCACGTCCTTTCTCCACTGTCCCTCAATTCATGGTTCCTTCCACTACTTGGTCAACCCGTCTGTGTCCACCAAGGGCTCGGCTCAGGGGCCAGTTCCTATACGAGGTCTACGAGATCATAATCCCCCCAGGCAGAGTTTGCCCCACCATTAGCCCCATTCAGTACATCAAACTCACTTGCATACATGACATTTCAATAAGTCTCATGTTGGCATGTAATTTTTTACTTTCCAACTTTTTATTTTGTATTGGGGTATAGCTGATTATCAAACAATGTTGTGATAGTTTCAGATCAACAGCTAAGGGGCCCAGCCATAGATACACAAGTGTCATTTTTTCCCCAGACTCCCCTCCCATCCAGGCTGCCACACAACATTGAGCAGGGTTCCATGTGCTACACAGTAGGTCCTTGTTGGTTTTCCATTTCAAACAATGCAGTGTGTACATGTCCAACTCGAGCTCCCCAACTATCGTTCCCCCCACCCCTCCCCCTGGCAAACATAAGTTCGTTCTCGAAGTCTGTGGGTTTATTTCTGTTTTGTGAGCTCATTTCTTTTTAGATGCCACATAAAAGGGATATCATGATATTTCTCCTTCTCTTTCTGATTTACTTCACTCAGTATGACAGTCTCTAGATTCATCCATATCGCTGCAAATGGCATTATTTCATTTTTATTTTTTTTATTTTTTATTTTTTTTAAATAACATGCTGCGGCTGGCCCGGGCGAGCAGCAGCAAACACGCTCCGACTCGCTCCGACTCACTCCGAGGGAACGCCGGCAGTCCCTTCATTTTTAATGGCTGAGTAATATTCCATTGTATTTATGCACCACATCTTCTTTATCCATTCTTCTGTCAATGGACATTCAAGTTGTTTCCATGCCTTGGCTATTGTAAACAGGGGCATATAATTCTTTATCTGTATCTCTGTCTCTTCCATAAGACTGTGCTTTTGCTCTTTGGTAGCTGGGGCTTCTGATATTCACCATGATCAGTGATTGGCACAAATAGATGTTTAATAAAATGTTCTGAATGAGCTAATGAGCCAAAAGTAAGGAGAGGAATAGGATAAAATTTAATGGCCATCGATAAACCTGACCGGGCAGGTTATCTGCTGCCACCACTGCCAGCACCAGCCCTCAGTTGGCTGCACATTAGGAGTTCCAGCTGGAGGGGGCCCTCCAAACTGTGCTCACATCACCACCCCCATCCCAATGCAACCTTCAAAGAGGAGCCTCCCCTACTTTCTTACTTTGAGAATCACTATGAGTTAAGGGAGCTATTATTTAAGGGAGTCCCCCCCATTGACCTATGAATAGTATAAAGGCAAAAAAAATATTTAAGGCCATTGTTTTCAAGTTCTTCTTTGAATAAAAAGGCATAAGAATTTAAATGGATACTGAAATACCTGATAGTCAGGAGATGACAAAATTCTGATGTCAGCGGGTGCATTTCTCCTGCTTTCTCCCCTGGGCTCTTTTCTTCTCTTGGTGCGATGCTCACTTGGCACATGATCATGAAAGGATATCTACTCCAAAAAATGAAATTAGTCAAAATGTGATGGACACTGTAATTCAATGAAAATAAAAGTTTTTTGTGAGTTGTATCTCTTTAGGGTTTGTTGAACCACCCCCCCGCCCCCACCTTTTAAAGGCAAGATATATAATTTTTCCTTTTCATTTTCATCTTGCTTACATAGGTAGTTGATGACATACCCAGAAAGTTGATTTAATTTATGGAACTGATTCACTTCTATAGTTACAATTTTCATAAAAAGAAAGGCTTATCAGTTTGCATCTGTGAAATACAAAACAGAAGCCTTCATGGGGCTGTGAAAGCTCAAGTGCCAGCTACTTCTTATATTTTCAAGGAATAAATGAAAATCCACAGAGGATTCAGAGACAATTTGAACCAGTGAAGCATAAATAGGCACCTTTTATTACATACTCGCTTTGTGCCAAAAACTTTCAAAACATGATCTTATTTAATCCTCATGGCAACCCTGTGGGGTAGGTATTTTAAATCCTCACTTTATAGACATAAGGGAAAACTGAAGCTCAGAGAGTTTAAGTAACTTGCCTTAGGTCACACAGCTACTGTTTCAGACTTGCATTTCTTTGTGGAATTATTGGATTCAAAGCCATGCTTCCTAATCATTACGAGATTGGCCAGGTACAGCCCATAAGAACTGAAGCCGTAAATGCTATTAAAGGCACAGCGGGGCTCTAGATCCAGCCTCAGTCTGTGCCACAGCGTCAAATTCCCCCATAGAAACTGGCAAGCCTGATTTTTATGGAATGATACTAAGATGTTGGTAATTATTTAAAAACTGTTTACAATGCCATGCAGGCACATATGATACATCTGGCCTGTAGGGTCCCTGTGGGATTGGCTGAGGTCTTGTTGTGACTTTTTCTCTGTTCAACTTCTCTCTCCCCGATCTTCCTCCCCTCCTTGACAGTGTAGAGAAATTCACAGCTCCCCCCGCCAAAAAAAAAAAAACTTCCATAATTGATAATTCTCTATCTCTGAGTCTATTTCTCTGGAACAACCTGTTTACACAAAGGTTGGGGGTGGGGTGAGAGGAACTCTGTATATCTGAGCATTTTACCCCAAAGAGATTGAAATAACTAAGGACCTATGTTGAATCAGACTGAGTTCACCAGATTAAATTAAATTGACTGCCCATCTCCTTCTCTTCTTGTGCCCACTGCTGTTCAGCAAAGTGGAGGCACATAAGGTAGATTCAATCAGTGTAGGTAAAGAAGCCCCATACATACGTGCACACAAGCATGTGTAAACTAGCAACTCTGCTCTCTGTGCTTTTAAACAGCCTTAACCTAAATGCTTGTGAGCAGCGGTGCGCTGGTAAATATTAGACAGTGGACAATCTGGAAGGGGAAAAAAGTGCTTTGCTTTAGAGCATGTTAGAGCATGGCCGATTTCCATGGTGCAAACATTCCCACCATGGTTGATTTCAAGTGAGCTCTGTGAGGTTCCTAAACACTGGTTGGGAAGAGGTGCACACAATCAGATCTTGTGAACAGGTGTGAACGTGCTCCAACACCCCACTGTTTTGGGGTTTCTTACGTCAGCAGTAGTCTCAGTGCTTGGCTGTGTAATATCCAGCAATCCAACAGGCATTCCAGAAGCACCTGCTACATTCCAAGATGGTGCATTTGCTCCTGAGAGATGCTTAGAGAAGAAGAGATTAGTTCTAATACACAGCTGTGTGGAAACTTCACAGAGATTCTGCAGAGTAAATGCCTACCCTGAGGAAAAGTTGGAGAAGACCATCGGCTTTTATCTCCTTTGATCCTGGGACCTACATTCCAGAGAGAGTCACATCAGTGGTTTCTGGTCCTCTGGTCCTCCATCTACTCCTTTGTCACATTTACTCATCATAACCCAATCTGGGTTTTGTAAGCACACATGCCTCTGGGGCACAGATAAAACACTTACCATCTCCAGATGATAGTATCTCCCCCACTGAGAGGTCTGTTAGTGCTTCTACAAGGCAGTCAGAGCAAGTCATCTCTTTCCGCTCAGGGAGCGAGTTTTGTGAGGTGGGTTTCAAGTATTCATATGGCACTATCTATTTCTGTTTGCCCTTATTCCTAGAATCTCACCCTTCTAAAATCCCAATTGAAAGTCCTGAGTTTCTCCAAGGCTCCTCTTCCTTAATGGGTCCTGAATTCTTTTTTAATTTTAACCACCCCTCCTCCCACCATCCATGTTCAGACGCATATTCAGTTCCCCCTTGCAGAGAGGGCACCACCAAATCCTGGACTCCCTTCTGGGTGTTTCCTTTGGCCCCTAATGTCTTGGCTGCCTTGATAGCCCTCAATGCCACCTTTTGGTTTTTGGCCTGTGAGGCTCCGGAAGACTGCGCTCAGCCCCTCTGCCTCCCAGTTGACGCTGTCTCCAGGGCATCAGCAGCCTTCATTTGCCCAGCTTAGGCACTGGCACACGACTTGAAATCGTCTGCTTCATTCTGAAGTATTTTCCTTTCCTCCGGAGCCCTAGTTCCTCAAGCCCTGGCATCCTTAGCAGCCCTGCAGTGTTAGCCCTCCGAGAGGGGTTTTTAAATCCAGCTTCTCTAGTTGTTTGCTGTGGGAGGGTTGGTCTGAATCAAGCCAGTCTATCACAGCTAAAAGTGAACGACGTAACCCCTGAACTCTGTGTTGGCAACGGATCTAATTTTTGAAATATACTGTGTGATCCAATTCCTAGGAGCCAAACAAAATATATCTTTAGGCCAGTTTGGGTCCACAGGCTGCCAATTTGTGACCTCTGGTGTTTTGGAATGCAAGTGAGTGAAAGCTATGCTCTAAGCGGAAGGCTGGGCTCTGATTGGGGTTTGTGAGTAGGGCTCAGGGAAACAGAGCAGCCTGGACTCTCTTTGGTCAGCTATCAGAGCACAGACGTCAAAATCCAGCTGTTTTCTTTTTCTCTTTTCCCCTCCCCAAGTCGTTTCCCACTCTTGGCTTCTCCAAAAAGACATGTGTTTGTGTTAAGTTGAGGTCTATAGAGTCAGATGCACGTGGGCTCGAATCCTGAATCTGCTACCTATGTGCTATGTGATTTTGTCTAAGTCAACTAACCTGTTTTGTAAGCTATTAATATTCCCCTTAGAGGATTCAAATTGTGGGGATTAAATGAGATGAGGACGTGACCATGGAGAGTAAGTAGTACATATTCAATATCTATCATTTTGAAGCCAGGTCCTGCCTCCCACAAATCTTCTTCTCTTTGGCCTCCTTTTCTATTGTCCCTGTTCAGACCTGCAGACCCTTTGATCTGTTGTTTCTTCAACCCTGGGTCCTTTGGTCTTTCCAAAAGGAGACAGAAAGGCAGCACTATCTACTCCCGGTGCTTATTCACTACCATATATCCACCACAGGAGTCAGACAGCTCCAGCCCACGGGCCATGCCGGGCTGGGGAGATTTATTTCTGGGGAAAACTCAGGCTTAGGGGTCAGGAAGGTTTAAGAATTAATCCCCCATAAAACTTAAAAAGATGAAGACGAGAAGACAAAAGAGTCAGCCGGTGTCATTCTAGACTCATCGGTTGTCCAACTCTCCCCAACTTTGGAGGAAAGAGAGCATGCTATTGATTAATGTAGGTTTCTAGATGTCACAAGCACAAGAAAATATTGGGTGGCTGGCTGCTTCCAATGACAAAATGCTAGCCATCTGTTTTGTTGTTGCTGCTGTAGTTGTTTGAAAGTAGCAAAACACTTGGAAGACAGGTGATAAAGTGTTGAGAAATGCCCTCTCCCCATTTCTTCTGGGGCTCAGCAAAGCAAAAAGCTGAAGAATAATTTAGAAACACCTTCCATCAAATGCCAACCCGCTAACCGATTTTGGAAAAGACCCTGAAACTGAATTCTCCACATGTCCCAGAATATGTAGGCCCCTACAAGGAAAGAGTGAACAGAGGAGGAGAGAGGAAGAAGTACATTTAAGACCAGTAACCTCTGTAGTTTAAGGACCTTGGGCAATCACTGAGATCTTCACTTGACCCATGGAGCTGTAATTCGAAGTTACAAATTTTAATTCAAAATGATACTCAAAGGCAAGAATACCAGGGGGGAAAAATAATAGATTCTTCTGAAAGCCTGCCTGTTAATTTTTATGAACTCTAGAGAAGAGATTGTTAATTTAGTAGAAGGTGAAACTGCTCTTTGCCAAGTATTGTTAAAAACTGGTGGAATGCTCACAAAAGCTCCGGGAGGTCAGTGTGTCTCGTCTCTTCTGGTGGCAGCAACACCAGGGTTCAGACTCAATTCTTTCCTTTGCTCCCACCCCAGTCCCTGCTGGGCTGGAAGAAAACATGCCTTCAAAAAGTCACTCCGTGCGAGTATGTCTAGATCCAAAAGCTCACACGTAGCTGTGTGTGCAGATTCTCTTTGAGCTTTCATTGAGGGGAATTACATAATAATATCACATGATTTTGCAAGAAGTTCACCAGGGCTGTGTCGGAGGCTGTCAGCCAAGACACTGTTCAGACAGGGAGGCGTCAGAGCTGCCACTACAAAGTGGCTGTTAATTACCTAAAACAATGTGTGTAATAGGCAAAGAAAAAAACAGGACCTGCTCTCTCAGCCCGAACCACTCATCTATTACAGCACCAACTGCACAGTTATTTAGCCCGGAGGAGTTGTAATTAGCTGGTTTGCAAATTAATAAGACCTTTCAAAAAAAAAAGACTACAACGGGGAAAGAATGGTGGGAAACTTTATATCTCTGATTCTCCAGGAATATATTTAACCTGCAATTACTTCATTAAGTGTCCAAAATTCACTTCATGTATGCCGTGTACATTCCGCCCGATTGGAGTCACTGAGCATTGCCCGTACCCTGAGGGGCGGGCAGCCAGGGAAGGAAATCTGGAGGAACAGTCTATTACCCTGCTTCCATCTTAATCCCAGATTGCTTGTCTGGTTTGAGTTTGCAGATGCTAATAACCATGCTTGATTATGCCAGAGAAAGAAAAACATATCCAGGTGAACCAACTGCTCTATCATGCTGGTTCTTAAAAAGCTGGGGACCGGGCATGACTCAGCCCTGGTAACAATGGATAATACCAAACCTAGGACACTGTAATTAGCTCTTTAATCCTATTGGCCTTTAATAACAAAATGGACTTGATGAATGGTTAGTCGGTTTTGTTTGATTGAAGGATGCTTTCTCTCCCAACAGTGAAAAAGTTTTTTCTCTTCTTTCTGTTTGTCCTCTTGGCAAAAGAAGTTTCAAGATGAAAAGAGACTTAGCTAGCTAGAGGATTGATGTTAGAGCATGCTTAACCAATCAGTGGAGTCACCCCGGATTCTCTCAGTGAATTCCAACTTCAAGGCTTCTACACAGGATACAACCATGACTACCATTGTAGTAAACAAATTGTTCAGTTCAGTTGCTCAGTCGTGTCCTAATGACCATCAATTCAGTATTCACTCTGTTTTAGCCATACAAATTATTCAAATCTCCATTTTAACTCTGCAAAGGGAATATGATGAGTCTCATATCAAAGATGAGATGCTTGAAGCTCAGATGGGTTTTGAAGTTTACTCAGGGTCCCAAGTGAGAGACGATTTGAATTTAGGTGTCTTGTCCCCTCTGTCCTTTGTCCCATGTTCCCTGACCACAGGAATCTTTCATGAGGATTAAGGTCGGTCCTACAGAAGGGCCAAGGAGTCATGATCAAATTCTCTGAGCTAATTTTGCTTTCATAAGTTTTCCCAGTGAAGATCAGTCCTGTAGACATCAACCTAGGGTGTGTAGCTTTAGCTGCCCTACCTACAGAGTTTCCAGTTTTCCAGAGACTAGGATCTCCATTTACGGGCAGACTTATGACAACCCACCAATAGAACTTCATTTATTGGGTAATTCTCAACCTGGGTAAAATGAAAATCTCAATGAATGGACCAACTGTTACGTAAGAGTCACTGATAAAAATGAAAGATAGATGGGAAGAGGCCAAGTGGGCCATGGATAGGAAAGGGCTGGAAACGTGAAGAAGGAGGTGCTTTAGACTAGTATTGTCCACTTGATAAATTTTAGAGGATCCAGCCTTGGGCAGCGAGGGAGGACCCACCAAGACCAAGTCAAATATGAGCATGCTAGCTGGGTGGAGCGAGAAGGCAATGGCATCCCACTCTAGTACTCCTGTCTGGAAAATCCCATGGACGGAGGAGCCTGGTGGGCTGCAGTCCATGGGGTCGCCAAGAGTTGGACATGACTGAACGACTTCACTTACACTTTTCACCTTCATGCATTGGAGCAGGAAATGGCAACCCACACCAGTGTTCTTGCCTGGAGAATCCCAGGGACCGGGGAGCCTGGTGGGCTGCCATCCATGGGGTCACACAGAGTCGCATACGACTGAAGCAACTTAGCAGCAGCAGCAGTAGCAGCTGGGTGGAAACAGTCAGGGCGGGTGCATGTGCTGTTTCTTTGTAAGCTCCATGAGGGCAGGTCTCTTTTTGCTTAATACTCTATGACTCTTTACAGTCCCTTGGACAGCAAGGAGATCAAACCAATCAATCCTAAAGGAAATCAACCTTGAATATTCATTGGAAGGACTGATGCTGAAGCTGCAGCTCCAGTACTTTGGCCACCTGATGGAAAAGCCCCTGATGCTGGGAAAGATTGAGGGCAAGAGGAGAAGGGGGCAACAGAGAATGAGATTAGACAGTTGGATAGCATCACTGACTCAATGGACGTGAATTTGAGCAAACTCGGGAGTGGTGAAGAACAGGGAAGCCTGGAGTGCTGTAGTCCATGAGGTCACAGAGAGTTGGCCACGACTGAGCAACTGAACAGCAACAACTAACTCCAGCACTTTAAATAGTACATGGCACGTGATAGGCGTTCAAAAATAGGTGTCCAGTGAAAAAATGAGGTGAATGAATGAATGCCCTTCTCTCTTCTCCCAGTGAAATCTTACTACTCCATGAAAGACAGCAAGTGTGGCTATAATTGTCAAGTTAAGGCAGCTCATGCTTTCGTGCACGCTAACTTTTCTGTCAGAAATGCCTTTCTCTCTTTTTCCCTGTGATAAATTCTTATTCAGTCTTCGAAACTCAGCCCAGCATGGCTCCTTAGCCTGCGATGATCCCCTAAGAGAAGGAACTGTTCCTTCTTTATGTTCTCATAGCTCTTTGCACATATTTCCCTTGTTCATGGATAGAACCCTTTTAAAAGTGATCTTTTATTTGGACATCTACATCTATTATGAGAGATGGATATAAGAAGTAGATTAAATTATTATTTAGCTCAGTTTAATGGAACTATCACACTTACTACCAACAAACTAGACTGTGAGCTCATGGCATGACATAATTAAAAAGTCATCCAGGTCTTTCAGTTAGAATGCTGTCAGCTGCGAGTAAGAACGATCTTGTCCCCACACTGCCATAAGCAATGAGGATAATTGCTGTTTTTCCAAAGCAGAAGTCCTGCCTGTGAGAGGACAGGCTTCAGGGTTTAATGATGTCATCAAGTTCTCATGTTCTTTCTGGTTCTCTGTTCCGCCATGCTCACTATGGCTCCATCCTCAGACCACAACATTTCTAAGCCTCATGGGATATAACAGCACTCACAGGAAAACTAATGACTGATTTCTTCCATGACTCTCTTTTATGAGTAAAGAACTTTTCCTAGTAGTGCCTTCACTGACTTTTACTCACATCTCATGAACTTGAACTAGGTCCAATGACCTATCCTTATCCAAACACCAGTAAGCGAAGTGGAATCATTCTTGGATTTACCAGCCCCTTCCCCAACAGCTGGGATGAAATTAACTCTCCCTGATGTACATGGCTGCATGGGGTTGCATAGGTACTTGGATACAACTGGGGTTCTAGAAAGAAAGGAAAGGGAATTGGACCCCGGGGAGACCTCCTTAGACATGAAAAACATTTATAGAGTGCCTGCCAAAAGGTAGGTACTCAATATTTAAGGCAAGGAAGGAACTGTCAGTAAAATTCTAGCACTCAGTGTAGACAAACTTCTGACTTGTAAGTTGGAGGCAATTTTGTCTCCATTTCAAGTGATGCCCCAGTGGTTCTGGGTAAGAGACTGTGTTTCCAAGTCAACCATCAATTACCTGACTAACTGGTGAGGTAGGTAAGTGGTTCGATAACTTGCTAAGGTCATATGACTTGTACTTTCTTAGATTCAGTCCCGATCTGATGACACTGGTTTGGACCTGTCAGGTTAAAGGATAGAGATCCAAGGAGATCAAATGATGTGCCCAAGGCCATATCATTCTAATATACTTATCATCAACATCGCATTTTCTTCAACCTTGTATTATGGAGAATAGTTTAAAAAAATTTTTTTAACATAATCATAGGTCCACTTACAGTATTACTCATATATTTGTTATGGGCTGAAAAAATACATTAACAATTGACATCAGAAATACTATCTAAAGAAATAAAATACTTTTCTTCAGGAAAAAACACACTTAGTTAAAAGTAAAAGACAAGGTATACACACACACACACACACACACACACACACACAAATCCTGACTGCCTTTCATTAGATGTGGGAGTGACAAAGCAAGTGGGAGAGTAAAGGGGATAGTCAGCAATGGAGGTGAAATTTTTTAAGAACAGAGATGTAGAGTATTCATCTTTAAGCTATGGTAGGTGCTTAAATGAAATCACTGTTCTGTAACCTCAAAATCTTTCATTAAAATCTTCTTCCTTTTTGTTGACCACGCCATGAAGCGTGTGGGGTCTCAGTTCCCTCACTAGGGATCAAACGTCCCCCCTCATTGGGAGTGTGGAATTTTAACCACTGGACTGCCAGTGTGTTAACTGCTCATCATATTCAACTCTTTGTGATACCATGGACTGTGCCTGTCAGGCTCCTCTGTCCATGAAATTCTCCAGGGGATCTTCCCGACCCAGGGACCGAAACTGTCTCCTGAAATGCAGGCAGATTCTTTAACGTCTGAGCCATCAGGAAGTGCCTAAAATACACAGAGGTCATATGTTTATAGAAGAGGATACATTTTAAGACCTGGAGGCAAAAGATTTCAGAACAGGAGTTACAGAAAAAGTATGTACTGTTATAGTTACACTCTGATCAATGGTGTCAAAATATGGTTCTTAATTATACCTTTAGGTCTTTGGTTCTACAAGATAAAAGGAATTCTCTCTTTCTCTAAGAAAGGAGTTGGCCCTGAAACATCCTGAAGGATCAGAAGAGGGACGTGACATGAGACCACACCTTGCAAATGAAGGCTGAGAAACTTAACCACTCAGGCAAAGAAGTTCAAGGTTGATCAAGGAGAGGAGACCAAAACTTTTGCCCCTTACCTAACATCCTCTCTCCATACTAGTTTGAGAATCAAGCAAGAGTACAATATTTGAATATAGAAAGATTTGAAATCTACATACTAAATATATTACTAATAGAAATTTTTTAAACCAAGAATTTGTGGAAGTATTTGTACCACAGATGGCAAAGAGTTAGTATATTTGATATAGAAAAATCTCTTTCAGGTCAACGAGAAGGTAAAACACCCCAGCGGAGAAACTGGCAAGAAACATGATTCACCAACAAACATTAATGTATCATTCCCCAAACACAGACTCCAAATACATAAAGAAAAAAGAAAGGCAATGAGAAATGAATAGAAACACCAGGGGAAAGGAGAACATTAACAAACCTTTCTTCTCTTTGAGAGTGAAGAAAGCATCAAAAAAAAAAAAAGTAGAAAAACAAAAAGGATTATTTAGCTCAAATTAGTGGGTACATGGGAGAAGGCAATGGCAACCCACTCCAGTAAGTACTCTTGCCTGGAAAATCCCATGGAAGGAGGAGCCTGGTGGGCTTCAGTCCATGGGGTTGCGAAGAGTCGGACACGACTGAGCGACTTCACTTTCACTTTTCACTTTCATGCATTGGAGAAGGAAATGGCAACCCACTCCAGTGTTCTTGCCTGGAGAATCCCAGGGACGGGGGAGCCTGGTGGGCTGCTGTCTATGGGGTCACACAGAGTCGGACACGACTGAAGTGACTTAGCAGCAGCAGTGGGTACATATTGAACTTAGTACCTACAAAGAATATGCATTCTTCTCAAGTTTTGTGAGCACAGTTGCAAAAAATGACCCATTGAAATCATAAAGAAAAATCTCAGGAAGAAACCATCTTTCAAACTTAGAATATTTATAGAAATATCCTTTGACCACAATAATGGATTTGAAACAAAGTAATTATCCTAAAATCACAATCTGTGTGCTTATGGGAAATTAAAAACAATCTAAACAACTCTTAAAATGGAGAAAAATAAAAGTGTCAATGGCACCCCACTCCAGTACTCTTGCCTGGAAAATCCCATGGATGGAGGAGCCTGGTAGGCTGCAGTCCATGGGGTCGTGAAGAGTTGGATACGACTGAGTGACTTCACTTTCACTTTTCACTTTCATGCATTGGAGAAGGAAATGGCAACCCACTCCAGGGTTCTTGCCTGGAGGATCCCAGGGACGGGGGAGCCTGGTTGGCTGCCGTCTATGGGGTCGCACAGAGTTGGACACGACTGAAGTGACTTAGCAGCATGGGTCATTTAGACAATAACAATGAAAATCTATCAGATCTTAAGAGATGTGGTCAAACTTTAATTCAAAGAAAAGATGGCCTTGGCTTCTTGAATGAATGCAAATAAATGAGCCAAACATCTTGCCCAAAAGAACTTAAAAGAAAATAATGAAGTCAGCTTTAAAAAAAAAGCCAATGCTTTAAAAAAAAAAAGTATAAATTAATCAATTAGATATGATGGAAACAAATACCCAGTAAAACTGATAAGTCTGAGAACCAATTCTCTGAAAGACCAAATAAAAAGAATGCTTTGGAAATTCTAATTAATTATTTTTAAAAAGGAATACAAGCATTTAAAATAATTGGATAGTTTGTTAACTGATGGAGCAGTAAGGAATCAGATCAAAGGAAAGCAATAGGGGTTTAGAAATAGAACTAAGTACTAAAAAATAAAGGATAAAACAATTAAGCAAGCATTGAAATCATCAAAGAATAAAACATATTGCAAAACAGACAAGCCATGGATTAAAAGCAGTCATTTTCCCTACCTCACACTAAATAATAAATAAATTCCAAAATAGAAGAAAGTTCTAGATGTACAAAATACAGCCATAATCTGGAAGGTTAGAGTGGTCAGGCAATACTGGTTCCTTTGACTGTTCTCAATACTCATGAGTTGAGAAGGGCTTTCTGGGCCTGACCACAAAAGCAGAAGGTTAAAGACCGATGGATTTGGCTATAGGTTTAAATATATTCCATTATTTATTCAGTAAATAGATAATGTCTCCAATGTCCATGTACTATTAAAGGCGCTCAGGGAGCAACTGTGAACAAAACTGACAGAGATCACTGCCCTCCATTGGGAGCGATAGATCATAGGCAATAGTAAATTAATACATAAATAAATTCTAGTTTTTCCAAAAGTGATAAACTATAGTTTGTTAAAGTTTGAAAAAATAACTATGCATAAAGCATTTTTATTTTTGAAGGGAGTTGGGAATGCAGAGGTGGGGGCATTGCCATTGTCAGTAATCAGGTCAGTATAGGATTCATTGAGTAGGTGACGGTGGTGACAGTTGAAAGAGGTGAGGGAGGGACCACGTGACTGTCCCAGAGAAGAACGTTCTGGGCAGCAGCAGATGTGTGAAGCCCCTAAGGTGGGAACATGCCTGAACCATTCGAAGACTAGCAAACGGGACCCTATGGCTGGAAGTGAAATAGCCTAGGACAGAGCCCAGGGAGGTGAGGTCAGAGGCATCACTGGGCAGGAGAGGTCATGACAATGTCATTGGCTTTACTCCAAGAGAGGTGGGAGCCATGGGTTTAAACAGAGGAAGGACAGGATCTGCTCTGTCTCAACTGGCTCACTCACTAGGCTGAGAATAGACCGTAGGAGGTCAAGACCAAAGGTAGGGAACTCAGGAGGCTGCTGCATTCCCCTCTTCTCAAGATGAAAATTTCTCTTTCTTAAAGGAAAATTCCATTTTAGAATCCTTTTTTAAAAATTTAATCATTCTGAATGCCCTTGAAAATGTATTTTTTTGGACTTGTCTCCTGGGTAGGCAGATGGTTACAGGGCAGAGAGCACGGACTTGGAAACTGAAAAATGCAGGTCAAGTCTCAGCTTTCCCTCTGTGTGACCTTGGGTAGGTTTCCAAATCTCTCCCAGGTCTGGCTTCCTCACACTGAAAATGGAGAATGACACTTAGAATGGGGAATGATACAGGCACGGGCTCACATCACTCATCACCTATATTGGGACATCTGTGAGAGTGAAAGGGGGCCCCATTAATAATGCTCCTGGGACAGGTATAAATGGGGACTGTCCTGGGCTGGGGGACTCAGGATGTACATTTGCCTTGCTATGACGACTGCTGGGTGTTTGGAATGAACTAAGGAGGTGGGTGTGGATAGGGCTCAGTCGGTGGTAGTTTTCTTCCCAATGCATCTCTGTTGGCTATACTTTGGAAGCAAGATAACAGAGGAGTGGTTCTCAACCTTGGTTCCCCTTTGGAATCACCAGGAGATTAAAAAAACACAAATGCTCTTCCTACTTGGTCTCAGTTGCAGCCTGGTCATCAGGGTTTTCAAACGTTTTAGGTGACGGTAGCAAAGAGCCAGGCAGCATTCCTGTTCCGGTGCAAGTGGTTCTGGTCCCCCTGCACTCCTCAGCCACCCTCCCTTTTTCTATTGTAGTGAAATATAGACTTACCATGTTGACCATTATTAAGCGTGCAGTTCAGTGGCATTAAGCACATTCACATTGCTGTGTGACCATCACCACCATCCATCTCCAGAACTGTCTCATCTTTTCCAACTGAAACTCTGTACCCATTAAACACTAACTCCTCCTTGCCCACTAAGCCCCTGGTAACCTCTATTCTACTCTGTCTCTATGAATTTGACTATTCTAGGCACCTCATGTCAGAAGAATCATCTAATCTTTGTCCTTTTGCGTCTGGCTTAGTGTACTGTCTTTAAGATTCATCCACGTTGTAATATGTGTCAGAATTTCTTTCCTCTTTATGATCGAGTAATACTCCACTGTGTGTATTACTATATAGCACACTCGATGTACCACCCCGTGCATCTATTGATGCACACTTGAGTTGTCTCCATCTTGGGGCCATTGTGAACAATGTTGCTATGAGCCTGGCTGTGCAAATGTGTGTTTGGGTTCCTGCTTTCAGTCCTTTTGGGGGTAAATACTCAGAAGTGCAACTGTTGATTCTTTGTCCTCTTTTTAATTTCCATCTCACACCTTCCCCATCGAGACATTTGTCTAACACAAATCATTTACTCCCAAACTGAATCATCCCAAATCAACATAAAGACTGGGCTGAAGAAGACTTGCAGAAAAGAAAGGACTAACATTTAAGTTAATGGCCTCTGAGCAAAGCAAAAGTCAGTTACAGATTCACAGCGTCCCTGAACCCGGAGTGTGGAGTGTTTGGTGCCTGTAGTGGAGGTTTTCGCTGATAAAGCACAGGTGCTGTGATGCCAAACAGCTCAGGCTTATTTTCAACTGATTCTGACATGAGCTGATGGTTTCCTGTCTGAGTTCATGGCTGGGAGGTCTCCAAGCCATTGTTCCCCTGGAGCCCAGACCTCCTGATGCTGGGAGGTTGTGACAGTCCTGGGAGGAAGTGGTTCAGACTTTGCCTTCTCCGTGACATATGCAATAAAATGTGGGCATTGCAGGGGTCTCCTGGGCATCACCCTCCTCTTGACAAGTCTTGGATCTCCAGGCTCCAGAGGGGCCTTCCTTCTCAGTTTGTAGGAGCAGCCCTCCTATCAGGAGTCTAGAGGCTGTGGGAATGACACGCATTGCCTTCTTGGAGTTCATGGCTCCCAAGAGGGATATAATTCCCCAAGTGCAGAGATCAAGTTTAGTACTGCATTAGGCAATGATGATCTTCAAATATGGTAAAGATTAGTCAACTCTGACATTGGAAGCCATGATTAAACTGATTCCAAAGTTTCTGTGACAGCACCAGTCATCCTTGAAATGCAAGAGGAAAGAGCCAGGAAGTGAAATAAGACCCAGGGGAGAGCTGCTTCTAAATAGCTTAACTCATTTTAGGAATTCCCTGACTGTAGCAAGTAAATGGTCAAGTCATCTGACAAGGACAGTTTCCTGAATACCAATACAGTACAGGCTCTGTCCTGGGAGGCAGGATAGCTCCAATATTCAGAGCATAGGTGGGCGTCGACATGCCCTGAGTTGTTAGTAGACATCTCCTTGCACTAAGTCTTAGTAGGGATAATCGTAGGCTTACAGGCAGAATCTCCTCAGCGTTAGCTCCAGTAATGACTCTACTACTGGCTGAACAAACAAGAGTTCTGGTCCTCCCAACAGCCAGTGAAGGACCTGAACCTTCCTGTTTTACGGATGGGCAAACGGGTTCAGCGGAGTGAAGTGATTTGCTCAATCGGTCGCCTACTGTTGCTGTAGCAAGCGATCCCAAACCCGGCAGTGTGAAAACAGCATGCGTCTATTCTCTTACAGTTCTGCAGGCCAGAAATCTGAAAAGGGTTTCATTTGACCCAAATCAAGGTTAGTGATGGCCAGGCCATGATCCCTCTGAAGGCCCCAGAGGAAAATCCACTTCCTTGCCCTTTGCTGCTTCTGGAGGCTGTCCTCATCCATTGTTCATGCATCTTCCATCGCATCATCTTTTCTGCCCTTGCTTCCCTCGCCCCCTTCTTCCTCCTCTGCCGTCTATTTTCCCTCTGTCTCCCTCTTACAAGGACCCGTGTGATTACATTTAGGTCCACCTTATAATCCAGGATGATCTCCCAAGATCCTAAACTTAACCACCTCTCCAAAGACCCTTTGCCATGTGTTACCATTCATAGGCTCCAGGGATTAGGATGTGGACGTCTTGGAGGCGGGCACTGTTCTGCTACCACAGCGGCCGAAACCATGTAGTCAGTGAGTGACAGAGCTCAGACTCACTTTGCATCTGATTGCAAAGCCCAAGATCTTTTTCTTCAAAAATCTTTTAATTACATTAAACATCAAAACTTTTTTTTTTAAGTTCAAAATGTTATAGGTAAAGTTAATGTCTGTCTTGACAACTCTGTCTGTCTTGACAACTCCTCCCCCAGTGCAATCTTGGCTCCTTCCCAGCTTCAGAGATGTATTTGTTCTGCTAAGTATCAGTTTGAGAGGCTGCCTGCCAGTACATTACTCAATCATTTGCACTCATAGCTGCCTACCCATGATAAACACATGCATATGTATATTATGTGGTATATTATATGGTGTCCTGCCATTATGCTCTTTCGACAACTTGGTCTTCCATCTAACAGTATATCTTGGGCTTCCACCTGGTACTATGGATCCTATGAATAGCCCTCATCCTTCTAAACATCTGTGTAGTGTTCCATTAAATAGTCATGCCATTATTTTTATACCCCTATATCCACTGTTCCCAATTTTCCACTGTACGAATATTCTTTAGGCCTCCTGGACCACATGTGGGGATGTTTCTCTAGAGTGGACACAGAGAAATGGAATTGATGGTTGATGGATTTTAAATTTTATTAGATGCTGGAAAACTGCTCTCTAATAAAACTCAGGCTTTCCTAAACACATTAGGTTCTTGTGCAAGTGAAAAAGCATCTTAGGAAAACATTCTCCTGCCTAGACTTAGGTATCTGCCATGGTGCCTTACCCAGTAAGCTTCTGAAGAAGTCTCCCTCACCTGATGGTGAAGTTCCCACCTTACTGTTCCAAGCTAGAGGGCCCAGGGAAACTTAGTGGGCAGGAATAAATGCTTGGGTGTTTGCTTCAATTAACTATCTTCTCATCTTCAAAGCATGTCTCCACAGACAGCCCTGGAATGGGAGCTAGGAGACTGAAATTCTATAATCCCCTCTGTTAGGATTTCTCCATGTCTTATACATATGAAACATGTGCTATATTTAGTGAATTCGTCCTGTTTTGACTTTGTCAGGATCCCTTAAATATTCTATACTTAGCTTTTTTCAAAAAGTTATAAAAATCCAACAGAGCTATTTTTCAAATTTAACTGGGTGTCTTATATTTTTGTTTGCCCTATCTGGCAACTCTAAATTTAACCAGCTTTCTTATTTGGAAGGCGGATAAATCTAGAAGCTTCACACACAACTGCATTCATATACCAGCTGTATTTGTTTCCTAGAGATGCTGTAACAAATAGCACAGATGGAGTGGCTTAAACAGCAGAAATCTATTTTCTCACCACTCTGGAGACTAGACGTTTGAGATCAAGGTGTTGCAAGGCTAGTTTCTTCTAAGCCCTCCTGGGTCTGTGCACGATCACCTTCTCCCTTAGTCTTCACCTGGTCTTTCCTGCATACCTGTCTGTGCACTAATATCCTCTTCTTATAAGGACACCAGTTATATTGGATTAGGAGAAACTCATGTGACCTCATTTTAACTTAGCTTCCTCTTGAAAGACCCTATCTCCAAATATAGTCACATTCTGAGGCACTGAGGGGTAGGACTTCAACCTATTCAGCCCTAACACCACCTCCGGCACTTACCTGCTGAACCCACTCATTTGACAGTGGTGGATAGTGAATAAAATCTACACAGCACTGAACAGTGACCGGGTGGTAGGCAGAAACAAACGAATGAGGCAGATACAGCCCCACTACCCCCACTATTGTGGACCTGACATTTTGATGAAAGCAGACCATCACTAAATATTACATAAACAGGGAAAAAACCTATAAAAATAAGCACTATGCTAAGAATTGAAATGTACAGCTGAGAGAGTGCCTGAGTGTTACTTTAGCTAAGTTGGTCAGAGGAGGCCTGAGGAGGTGACATTTAAGCAGAGCCTCGAACAACAAGAAGGACCAGCTATTCTGAGATGAGGGACTAGAATGTTTCCAGCTCAGGACTCAAAGGTCCTGAGGTGAGAATGGGCTGAAGGTGTTGAATCAGCAGAATTTCCTGCTCTGAAATCCTATGAGACTGTAAGAAACTTTTTATTATGGGATTTTTCAGACACATACAATAAACAGAATCATATAATGAACCCATGTATGTCCAGCATCCAGCTTTGACAAAGATCAACATCCTGTCATTGTTTTGGGACTTTTGCCACCCCAGTCCTCCAAACCCCAACTCGATCATTGGGTTGTTTTTTTCTTTTTGTAGTTTTTAAGGTAAAATTTCGGAGAAGGCAATGGCACCCCACTCCAGTACTCTTGCCTGGAAAATCCCATGGATGGAGGAGCCTGGTAGGCTGCAGTCCATGGAGTCGCTAAGAGTCGAACACGACTGAGCGACTTCACTTTCACTTTTCACTTTCATGCGTTGGAGAAGGAAATGGCAACCCACTCCAGTGTCCTTGCCTGGAGAATCCCAGGGACGGAGGAGCCTGGTGGGCTGCCGTCTATGGGGGTCGCACAGAGTCGGACATGACTGAAGTGACTTAGCAGCAGTAAGGTAAAATTTACATACACTGAAATACATGAATATTAAATGTGCAATTTTGACAAAATGATACACTCATGTAATTCACATCTCTGTAGTGTCGAATCTTGCCATTCACCTCAGATAGTTCCCTCATCGACATTCTCAATCAATTCCTCTCTCTCTAGAGACAACAATATTCTGAATTTTTCCAACGTGCATTAGCTTTGCCTCCTCTTGAACCTCGTGTAAGTGGAATCATGCTGCGTGCACTCTTTTGTCTCTGGCTTTTTGTCCTCAGCCCCACATCTGTGAGATTCATCCATGTAGTTGTACATATCAATATTTGTTCCTTTTAATTGCTGAATCTTATTCCTTTGTGTGAATATGACACAGCTGATTTAGTCATTCTCCTGTTGATGGACTGTTGGATTGCTTCCAGTTTGGGACTATTAGAAATAAAGCTGTTATAAGCTTTCATGTCCAAATCATTTCATGGATATATGTGTTCATTTCTCTTCAGTGAATGCTGGTTTATACAATAGATGTAAGTTTAAATTTATGAGTTACTGTTAAATTTTTTTCTGCAGTGATTGTACTTTTTATCCTCCCACTAGAAATGGGTCTTTTTTTTACTCTACCTCCTTGTCAACACTTGGTATTCTCAGTCTTTTAAAATTTTACCATTCTAGTAAGTATGCAGTGGCATCTCAATGTGATTTTATTTCACACTTTCTTAATAAACAGTGACATTGATTATTTTTGTATGCTTATTAGCCATTGAAATATCTTCTTTTCTGAAGTGTCTTTGCCTATATTTTAAACTTGACTATTGTTTCTCATTATTATTGAGTTTTAGGAGTTATTTATGCATTTTGGACAGAAGTTCTGTGTCAGATACATGTTTTGCAAATATCTCCATCTGTCTGTAGCCTGCCTCCTCGTTTTAAAAATATGTACTCTTAAAAAGTTATTTTGAAGTCACTTTATTTTTAGAGCAGTTTTAGATTCATAACAAAATTGGGCAGAAGGTACAGAAGTCTCTCATATATCCTTGGCCCCCATGTATGCACAAACTCCACCACGGTCAACATCTTATACCAGAGGGTGCTTTTGTTACAACGATGAACCTGCATTGACACATCATTAGCACCCCACCTCCATAGTTTACATTAGGGTTCCCTCTAAGTGTTTCGATTTCTATGGATTTGGACAAACGTATAATGACATCTTCATTCTTCTTAATTATGTCTTCAGAAGAGTAGAAGTTATTAACTCTGATGAATTCTAATTTATCAATTATTTCTTATATGACTCGCCATCTATACTCCATCTAAGTGTCCTTCATGGTCTATCTGCCTCTGCTTCAGACACAGGCTCTCACCTGGTGAAGTGAACCTTTTAATTTTAGATAGTTCTGTACCCTATCTATATTAAGGAGAGGTGGCAAGAGTACACAGAAGAACTGTACAAAACAGACCAGGATAATCACGATGGAGTGATCACTCACCTAGAGCCAGACATCCTGGAATGTGAAGTCAAGTGAGCCTTAGAAAGCATCACTACGAACAAAGCTAGCGGAGGTGATGGAATTCCAGTTGAGCTATTTCAAATGCTGAAAGATGATGCTGTGAAAGTGCTGCACTCAATATGCCAGCAAATTTGGAAAACTCAGCAGTGGCCACAGGATTGGAAAAGGTCAGTTTTCATTCCAAACCCAAAGAAAGGCAATGCCAAAAAAAAAAAAAAAAAGAAAGGCAATGCCAAAGAATGCTCAAACTACCGCACAATTGCACTCATCTCACAATGGCACCCCACTCCAGTACTCTTGCCTGGAAAATCCAATGGATGGAGAAGTCTGGTGGGCTATAGTCCATGGGGTCGCACAGAGTCGAACATGACTGAAGCGACTTAGCAGCAGCACACGCTAGTAAAGTAATGCTCAAAATTTTCCAAGCCAGGCTTCAGCAATACGTGAACGGTGAACTTCCAGATGTTCAAGCTGGTTTTAGAAAAGGCAGAGGAACCCAGAGATCAAATTGCCAATATCCGCTGGACCATGGAAAAAACAAGAGAGTTCCAGAAAAACATCTATTTCTGCCAATTTGACTATGCCAAAGCCTTTGACTGTGTGGATCACAATAAACTGTGGAAAATTCTGAAAGAGATGGGAATACCAGACCACCTGACCTGCCTCTTGAGAAACCGATATGCAGGTCAGGAAGCAACAGTTAGAACTGGACATGGAACACCAGACTGGTTCCAAATAGGAAATGGAGTACGTCAAGGCTGTATATTGTCACCCTGCTTATTTAACTTTTATGCAGAGTACATCATGAGAAATGCTGGGCTGGAAGAAACACAAGCTGGAACCAAGATTGCTGGGAGAAATATCAATAACCTCAGATACTCAGATGACACCACCCTTATGGCAGAAAGTGAAGAGGAACTAAAAAGCCTCTTGGTGAAAGTGAAAGTGGAGAGTGAAAAAGTTGGCTTAAAGCTCAACATTCAGAAAACGAAGATCATGGCATCTGGTCCCATCACTTCTTGGGAAATAGATGTGGAAACAGTGGAAACAGTGTCAGGCTTTATTGTTTTGGGCTTCAAAATCACTGCAGATGGTGACTGCAGCCATGAAATTAAAAGACGGTTACTCCTTGGAAGGAAAGTTATGACCAACCTAGATAGCATATTCAAAAGCAGAGACATTACTTTGCCAACAAAGGTCCGTCTAGTCAAGGCTATAGTTTTTCCAGTGGTCATGTATGGATGTGAGAGTTGGACTCTGAAGAAGGCTGAGCACCGAAGAATTGATGCTTTTGAACTGTGGTGTTGGAGAAGACTCTTGAGAGTAACTTGGACTGCAAGGAGATCCAGCCAGTCCATTCTGAAGGAGATCAGCCCTGGGATTTCTTTGGAAAAAATGATGCTAAAGCTGAAACTCTAGTACTTTGGCACCTCATGTGAAGAGTTGACTCATTGGAAAAGACTCTGATGCTGGGAGGGATTGGGGGCAGAAGGAGAAGGGGATGACAGAGGATGAGATGGCTGGATGGCATCACTGACTCGATGGACGTGAGTCTGAGTGAACTCCAGAAGTTGGTGATGGACAGGGAGGCCTGGCGTGCTGTGATTCATGGGGTTGCAGAGTCTGACACGACTGAGCGACTGAAATGAACTGAACTGAACTGATGAATATGAATATCCAAGGAAACAAGTAACATGGAGCAAAGGGTCATTATATCACCAAAAGACACTCTGTTAGTATTTTGATGTATTTGTATTTATCAATGTAAATGCAATATATACCCAAGTTTCTTCCATTGTGCACGAAGGAAGCCACATTAACTTAAATATAGCTGCCTTTCCGGAAGCCACATTAACTTAAATATAGCTGCCTTTCCACCATCTTCCCCCTGCAACAGTTCACTGAATTATCTCCAGGATCCCTGGGGGAAGGTCTCATGCAGGCTCTCAAAAGCCCTCAGGCATCCCCCTGGGGCTATGCCTTGTTTAAGGACCGTCTCAAAGACAGTGCCCGCTCCAGTCATTCACTGTAATTATCAAGCCCTGACCCAGCAGTGGCTTGATGGCAAGAATCATGACAGTGTCCCCTCTACCTGTACTGTAAAGCCTTGGGATATACTCCTGGCTCTATAATGGATACGGCCAGCCCCCATATCTGTGGGTTCCACATCTGCAGATTCAACCAGTGGGTTTTCCAGCCGTAGTTGGTGGAATTCACAGACACAGAATCCACAGATACGATGGCTGACTGTACAATGCCATCTAATATAAAGGACTTGAACACCCAAGGATTTAGATGTACCCACGGGGTCTGGGGGGAGAGGAGCAGTTATGGAACCAGTGCCCCTAGGAAACCAAGGGACAAATGGACTTGCCAGTCCCTCTGCCTGACAAACTCCTAGTCCAAGACCCGGTTCTTATGTCACATTTATGGGAAATCTTCTCTTCATCTCCCATGCACATGATTAGTGGAAAAATCCAGACTGTAAGAAAAATCCAGACTGTAAGTCCAGACTGTAAAGAAAAATAGACCTGGTCTTCTCTGCCACTCTGCAGCTTGTGACTGGGACCACCTCTCTTGTATGTGAACAGGGTCCACAGGAGGACGTTCCTCAGAGGCCAGTTTGCGGATGTAACAAGATAGCATGGGAAGAAGGTAGTGGTATCCTGGTCTGGACTAAGCAGCTATCAGAGTGTCGAAAAGCACATTAGAGCAGTTTAAGGGCCTTAAACTGATGACATGTGGACCAGGTGCAGTGCTGGATAGGTTCTGTTGGGGCCAGTGTTCACTTTAAAACCAGAATTAGTTAACATCCTGCAACATAGGAAGCTTAGACCTTCAAGTCAGGTGCCTCCCCTCACCCCACTGGCACCACCAAAAGCAGATTCTGTTTCCTCTTGAGAACTCCTCTTAAAGATGAGGCACCCTGAGACCATACCCTTTGAAGACCCTGCTCTGTTACAGTCTTCTTTCAATGGGGTCTGTGTACCATTCTCCACCTACATAACAGGTGGCTTCCCTCCTTCCTGTTACCTGTGGGTCCCTGACGCACGAGGGCCCCAGTCCCAAGAGACAGCTTTGCACAGACACTGTGCTCACCCTGGGGAGGGTCATTCAGTGGAGCAGTAGTCCTCCCTAACCTGCCTTCCCTCCGCACCCTGCCTCACTCACCCCACCTCTAGGCCCCGAGTGCCTGAGACAGAGAAGATGTCTTACCATCTCTATAATTCCCTGTTTGTGAAGTGGACTAAAGTCTGTAAAAAAACTCATCTCTTCCCCAGTGATCAGTCTCAGGAAAAATCAAAACACCCAAGAACTATGTCAGCATAACAGTGATTTCTAAGAATGCATGAAAAAGCAGGGTCAAGGTTGGAAAAGACGATGCCCTCCTCCCAATGCCATCTTCTAACCAGGCCACCCCACCCTCCTGGTTGGCCAGACTCTCTATTTGCAGTGGCTGTTGCTCTTGATCTAAATGTTCACTGCCTTCTCCAACCAGTGTAGTTGTTACTCATGGATACAATAGGACATTATATTTGGATTAGAACAGTTCTGGAGAATCCAGAGGTGCAGATCCTGTTACAATTTATTATTTCCTTAAAATAATAAATAGCACCCAGCAGAGGCTGGCACAAGTTTAAAAGCCTGGTAAAATCCATTGTCAGTGTGAAGCAATAAAACTTCTTATTTACAGCACATGCTTACCAGGTGATATGGGAGAAAATGGTTTATCTTAGCAATTCTCATAATAATGATAACTTGAAAGTATGTTATTCACTCAGTCATGTCCGACTCTTTGTGACCCCATAGGCTATAGCCCACCGGGCTCCTCTGTCCATGCGATTCTCCAGGCAAGAATATTGGAGTGAGTTGCCATTCCACTCTCCAGGGGGTCTTCCCGAGCCAGAGATTGAACCCAGGTCTCCCGAGTTGCAGGCAGATTCTTTATTGTCTGAGCCACCAGGGAAGCCCTTGTACAAGAGTGAAATTCAACCTATGCAAACAGATGGGCTGATATGCCTTTCTGAAACAGCTCCTCGGCTGGCAGGGATCAGGGTCTCTAGGGTTGAGCTGGTTTGTGTCGGTGGCACCACATTTAAAGGCTATCTGTTTGAAACATGTGCATATTCTTTCTGCCTTATGTTTTCTTCATGAGCTAAAGAGTTGAACAGATCTGAAAGTACCAATAAATAACAATCCATGTATTATATTTGAAATGTTATCGGTCCAGTGAATAAGCTACGCAGCCATCGTTCAAGCCCAGTCTCTCCACCAAGTTGCTTTCTTATCACATTTGCCCTTCAAGGGAAGTCTGAACAACACAAACATTGTTTGTCATTTAACTGAGTAACAGTTAAAAATGAAACACACAATAAAAAGATATAGAAGCGAAGGATTCCAGACTTCACCGTGTGGGAGGTCAGGACTTTTGGCCTTGACTTTGAAAAGAAAAAAAAAGAAAATCCCCATCAGCAGTCATTCTGGGTGTAATGACACAGCATAATAATGCTCAGGACGGATGAGTAAGTTCAGGTGTTTCTAGAGTGATTTCTATATGTTACCAGATGTCACATTTGGTTCCTAGAGATTTAGGCAAATATTAGTATCTCTTTTTGTCAAGTATGATATACAAAAGATGAGAATAGTAGATGTGCCCTAAAGATATGAAAATATATATAAAGCAAAATCATTATAAATTACATAGATTTGTAGTATAAAATTGTTTCTCCCCTCATTTAGAGTAAATACCATCCAAGTTTACAGATCATCAAAGTGAATTAAATATGCACACATGTCTGAATCATTTTCAGAACTTTAAGAAAAAAAAGTCATTACAGATATGACCAGATGACTCAGAAACCAGAAACTGCTTGCTTTTGAGAAGAATGACCTAAGATCCAAAGGGCATGGCTTTGGATTTAGGCTGAAGTTGTAAAACTGCCCCAAAGAGCCATATGTAGCCACACTTCTATAAATTTATAGGAAGCTGAACAATTTATCTTTGAAAAATGATAACTTAGAAACAACCTAGAATCTTGTCAATAAGAGAATTGAGAACCGTGTAATGTTTGTGCTCTGGATTACTACCAACAATGACAACGAATTAACTAGAGCTACCAAAAATCATCCTCTATGTGAAAAGTAAACAGCGTCCAGATGTAAATACTATGATGTCATTTGTATAGTTTCAAAACAGCAAAACTCAAAGCTGTATAGTTTTAGGGATAATAAATAGCGTGGCCACACTGAAGAAGGTGGGAATTCACCCAATCAAGGGAGGGTACACAGGGAGAACCAATCATATCTGAAGTGGTTTATTTCTCTAAAAGAATATCTGAAATAAATACGGCAAAACGTTGGATTTGACAGCGCTAGACAGTGGCTAATAGATGTTTATTATATTATTGCCTACACCATAGTGTGTGTTTAAACTTTTCAAAATAAAAAGAAACTAATTCATCACTTACCGTGTATCAGGCTATTATATGTATCATTCATCTTTAATTAAAACGACTTGGGTAGGAATTATTTCTATCCTTAGTTTACAGATGAGGAAACAGGTTTTGAGGCATTTGTGAACTTGCCAAGGCCAACATAGCTGGTAGTGAGGTTTCCAGTCTGTGTTTAATTCTAAAATGCATCTTCTTACAACAGTGTGCTTGTATGCTCAGTTGCTCAATTGTGTCTGACTCTTTGCAACCCCATGGACTGTAGCCCACCAGGCTCCTCAGTCCATGGGGTTTTTCAGGGAAGAATACTAGAGTGAGTTGTCATTTTCCTCTTCCAGGGGATCTTCCCAACCCAGGGATTGAAACTGCATCTCCTGTGTCTCCTGCATTAGCAGCTGAGTTCTTTACCAATAGCGCCACCTGGGAAGCCACGACCCATAAAGATGAATTGGAGCTTATTTCTCATGGTTAAACTCTTCTCCTATTCCATTTTCATATTTCCCCTCCCATGTCTCCCTGCATACTGGCACCAGGCCCTGCCTTTTCTTCAATATCCTTATCACTTGTGTGACATGGCCAGCCCTAGCCCAGCCCCAAAGCGATCAAGATGTGCTCTGGTTTAAGAGTAAAGAGTATGAACACACCTTGTCTGTTTCCAGATCCTCTGGGGTGATCGATCAGTATTTCCTTCCCTGTGGTATTGGGTGGCTTTGGCCGAAACCCATTGATTATTAGTACAGCTATTGATCTTGATTGACCCTAATCACTGATCCTTTCTTTTTTCCTTAAATCCTCTTGGGAACAGGGCAATAGATTCCTTTGTCCTTTTTCCATCTTGTGTAGTCCTGGTTTAGACTACCTGATTTAGCTGGTAGTACCTCACTGGGTACATCCTCATCAATCTTGTCTCCAGTCTTACTGTCTCCAATCCCAAACCCACACTGATGACTGGAAAGATCATTCAGTCATTCAACAAACTTTTGCTGAGGACTTGTGGTATATCTTGAGTTTCATGGGGTCTTTCAGGGGTCTTGAGTTTCATGGGGTTGAGAAGATATAGTCAGTCCCTAACTTAAACCATTAAAGATATAAAATGTATCTTGGAAGGACATGGCACTTCCTTGCTTAAAAATGGTCAGTGACTCCCCAGGCCCACTGACCAGACCCTCTGTTGGAGATGCCCAGAAACAAGCATTTGACAAACTTCCTAGATGGTTCCCTGGTAAAGTGTCTACCTACAATGCGGGAGACCTGGGTTCAATCCCTGGGTAGGGAAGATCTCCTGGAGAAGGAAATGGCAACCCACTCCAGTATTCTTGCCTAGAAAATCCCATGGATGGAGGAGTCTGGTGGGCTACAGTCCATGGGGTCACAAAGAGTCAAACATGACTGAGTGACTTCACTTTCTTTCTTTCTCTCTAGATGGTTCAAACACTACAGTTTGAGAACATTGGCCTAAGGAGTAAAGCTGAAAGTTCTTGGATTGGATATGACAAAAGAGAAAGCAGAGTCCACGGAGGGCCTTTTTCAGCAAGAGAGCTGTGATGTCACCTTGACCATCATTTACATCCCACACCACCTGATTTGCATCATGCTGATGTGGCTACTATGGCAATGATGATCTGTACGTCCCAACCTGGTAGGACACTTCAGCACCATGCACTGTGTGTTCATGAAATGAAATTCTTTTAAGACAGAATGCCACAAAAACCATTCTAGTGACTAGATATCCGAATGAATGATCCACTTGCGATCCCTCTGAATGGGCTCTGCTCTCTCAAACCTTTGATCCACAGCAGATGCTTATCCTTCTGCCTAAAATGCTTGTCCTCCTCCTTTGTTTTCCAGGCAGTCTTCTATTTATTATCAAAATTGTCTCCTCTGAGCAGCCTTCCTCGCTGTCCCCTTTTTACCCCCGTAACTTCTTAGGACTTTCTCTCCTATTATCTGAGTTGCAGGCTGCAGTAAGAAGGACACTGCATTTTTCTTCATCCTGGAAGCTCACTGACTCCAGCCCCATCTTCTCATTCAAGCCTCTGAATCCCTGCATGGGTTCCTGGAATATGTGGGAGTATTCTATTCTACTAGACCCCAGGTCAAATCCTCCTTTGTAGCTTCAAAGTTCCCCTGAAAAATATTCATGCAACTTGTCTCTTCTTGTTTGAGAAAAAGATGAAAGCAAACACTTGTAGTACTATTAATAATTATTTCAAGTAAGCCATAGTGGGATACAGGTACACAATTTTCCAGAAAGATAAATTCACATGTGTGTGATAAACATAATGTCTGATGCTTGCAAAGTCCTTATAAGAAATGTTTGTTTAAAAGCATGCAGCTAACCCAAATGCCCATCCACTAATAAACAGACAGATAAAATCTGGTCTATCCAAACCATGGAATACTATTCAGACATAAAAAGGAATGAAATATTGACTCTTGCTGCAACATGGATGAATCTTTTTTAAAGGATTTGTTTATTTTATTTTTTGACTGTGGTGGATCTTTGCTGCTACATGAGGGCTTTCTCTAGTTGCAGAGAGCGGAGGCTACTCTTCGTTTTGATGTGTGGACTTCTCATTGCAGTGGCTTCTCTTGTAGAGAACAGGCTCTGGAGCTCTGGTTCAGTAGTTGTGGCAGACAGGCTTAGCTGCTTTGCAGCATGTGGGATCTTCCTGGGCCTTGGATTGAACTGGTGCCCCAATAATTGCAAGGTGGATTCTTAATCACTGGACCACCAGGGAAACCCATGGATGAACCTTGAATACACGATGCGGTGTGAAGAAGCCAGTCACAAAAGGCCATAGATTATAGGACTTTTCCATAAAGAGAGAAAACAGATCATGGTTGCCAGGGTCTGGTGGGGAGGAGGAATGGGGAGTGATTGTTTAATAGGTACAGAGGATTTCCATTCAGGATGATGAAAATGTTCTCAAAATAGGTAGTGGGTATGGTTGCACAATCTTGTGAATATATGAAAACCCACTAAATTATACATTATGCAAGGGTGACTTTTATGATATATGAATTATATCTCAGTTTTAAAAATCATGTAGCTACTAAATTGCTACTAAACTATAGAGAGACAGCTGCTGGCTGAGTGTGCCTGCAGTGTGGGAAGGGCCCCCAAGTTAGACTTCTTTGCTGCCAATCATGCCTGTCCCAGGAGAGGGTACAAGAAGGTGCAGAACACTTTTCATCCGAAGAAGACTACTGGTTGTGAGGAAAAAGCCTCAGGTTCAACCTCTGCCCCTTCCTCAACTGCCAAAGTGGAAGGTGTTCCGGTAAGTTCAGAAGTATGAAAAAGAAGAAATCTCAAAAGCAGAGGAATAGAATTAGAATGGTCCCTTTGGCCCAGGACCGTCTCATTTTACTCCTGCTTTCCCAGCATAACTACTAAGATTGTCCCCTGCTATTCTCTAAATTATAAGCTTGGATGATAAGTTATTTAACCACCCCACCTAACCCTGTTGGGGAAACAGCTGTGCGTTAGGTAGCGTCTCATTGAATATAACATAAAGGGCAATGGAGTCATTCGCTGACTATCTTCGAGTCTCTCTTTGTCTGGAAACTTCTATTCTCCGTGCTTATATTATAAGAACCAAAAGTAGACAGGACCTAGAAAGGGAGCCTCCTTCATCTTAGCAAGTGCCCAGTACAAGTGTCCAAGGAGTGGTGGTGGGTGAGGCTGACCCTCACAGAAATGAATGCTGCTTCTGTGTTCCATTGACCGCTGCCTCTAAGAGCAAGTTTGCTTCCCTGGTGTGTCTTGATGGGCACCAGCTTCTGGCCTGTTAGGGTAACAATTCTTATCACTTCCTCCAGCCACTCATGCTCTCAGCCTTCACAATGCCACAAGGGTGCAGCAACCTTCTGTGAAGAGGCTTCCTGGAGCCGTGGGTCGTGCGACATTTAGAAAGATCACTCTTTTTATTCCTACAGTCCTCCCTGGTTGGGGCCTGTTCCTGATTGCCTTTCAATATCCAAAACAATGAAGACCGTTTGGTCCTCAGGCCCTGGACTGGAATCTGGTGTCTCCCAGAGGCTTCCTCCTTCCTTATAAAAATCCTCTCTTAGCACTCAACATCCCTCCCTAGAATCTGGTTTCCACCACTCCCTGGGATACCACCTTCACTAGCAACATCCGAGGGGGATCTGAACCTATTGTGGACATGGTTCAGATTTTAATCCCAGGAGAAGAGATGAAAGGATACAGTGAAGAGGAGAGGGTCGTTGTTTAACTCTTGACCAGATATGCTTGCCTCTTAGCTCTGACTGAGGAGGCCTGGAATATATTTTCATTTTGTTTTATGTGTTCATGCACCTGTCCAATCTGCTCAACCACGAACCTGTTGAGGTTAGTGACTATATTCCCTGAACCCACAGCCTAGTAGAGTCTGGCTTACAAAGATCCCAGGGAAAGGCTGTTGAATGAACGCACTTGTTAAAGGCATTTGAAAAATTATTGACTTACTTTTGGCTGCACTAAGTCTTCTTTCTCTGGTTGTGGCAAGTGGGGCTACTCTTTGTGGTGGTGTGTGGGTGTGTCGCCGTGCTGGCTTCTCCGGTGTCGCATGGGCTCAGGAGTTCCAGTGCACAGGCTTGGTTGCTCTGTCTCGTGTGGGATCTTCCTGGACGAGGGATCAAGCCTGCGTTCCCTGCATTGGCAGGAGGATTCTTCACCACTGGACCACCAGGGAAGTCCTGAATGCATTTGTTAAGACTGACCTACTCATCTCAACCTCCTCCACCAAACATGCACAACTTTGGATTTAACTAACCAACAACTTCAACTTCAGTGGAAGTTCTGCTAACTGTTAAAAGAGAGAAGAGTTGTGTTTTATAATTGATTTTAATTCACAGAAGTTAGTAAATTTCGACTATAATCTTTGCTTAAATAGAAGAAAAACCCAGAATGTGGTATGGCTAGTCTGGAGACGTGAGCTCTCAATCCTACTCACGGTTAAATTAATGAGAGTGATACATCAGAATCCAAAGACCGTGACCAATGTGTGTTATATTTCATTTCTTCTACTCGACTTGGAGATGCCTGAGAGAATATTAAAGGTTAGAAAGGGTCAACCTCTGAGCACTGAGAGACAACAAGCAAAAATAGTCCATTCACCTTTTTCTCTTCCTGGGAGGAACAACTATTTTTTCAGATTCCCTTTCTTCTGATTTGTTGGGTGGGGAGCTGGCTGGTACCCATATAAAGTGGAGTGGGATCCATACTGTAGTTAAGGCCCAATTCTTGTGGCTCCCACACACCCACCTCCTGTGAATAGTGCTTTTCTTTCTACTAGGAATCATTTGTCCCCCTAATCCAAGCCTGGACTCTCTATATAAAGCTGTAGTCTTATGGGACCCTGCCCCTGACTGGTCCAGGAGTTAGTTCCACATGCAAGCTGCACCAATTAGAGCCCTTCCCCAGGGTTAGACAGAGAGTTAAGGCAATTGTGCATGTGAAACTTAAGGAGATTAGGGGTTACATTTGCCATGTGGAGGAAACCAGTTTCATACACGTTTGTATGGTGTATCTGTCTCCATCATTTGCTTTCAATCTAGGTCATTGAATTTGAAGTGTATCTCTTGTAAGTGGTAGATAGTTGGGTTGTATTTTTTTTTTACCAACTCTACCAATCTCTGTCTGTTTATTGTTGTGTTTAGGCTATTTACTTTTAAGGCACTTATTTGTATGCTAACATCTAACTATAATTTTGTTTGTTTTCTATTTGTTTATTCTGGTTCTCATCCTGTTTCTCTTTTCTTGCCTTCCTGCAGGTTGCTTGAACATATTTTAGAATTCTATTTTGATTTACTTTCACTGTTTTTTAATATTTCTTTGTATAGTTTTTGTAGTTATTTCTCTATTACAACATCATATGTGATTTACAACAGTCTATTAGTAACAACATCCTGCCACTCTGAGTGAAACATGAAAACTTTACTTACACTCTGATTTGGGGAAAAGGGTGTTAAGCTGCTGGCTATATAAAAAATCTTTATCTTCTTCACTTACCTTTCTTACTTTTAAATATTATTGTCTTATATATTAGTTGGTGTTATAATTTTTGTTTCAGTCATCAAACATGATTTATAAAAGTATCAAGAACAGTCTCTCGTGTGTACCCATTTCTATTCTTTCCATTGTTTCTTCTTCCTTCCTGATGTTCTGACTTCTCCTTTAATCAGCTCACTTTTGTTTAAAGAATTTCCTTTAGCTAACCTTTAAGCAAATGAATTTTCTTTTAGTTTTACTTCATGTCAGAATGTTATTTTTTTTCACTCCTGAAGGACGGTTTCACCAGAAACAGAGTTTGCAGTTGACAATCCTTTTCTTTCAGCACTTGAATAGTATGGTGCCATTCATTTTCTCCTGGCCTCCAGATGAGTAATCTGCTGGCATTCAAGTTGATGTGTCCCTATAAACGTGGTATTTTTCTCTGGTTGCTTTCAAGAGCTTTCTTTTCTTTCCATGTTCCTTTCTTTCTTTTTCATTTTTAAAAGTTTAATTATTATGTGTCTTAGTATGGATTTACTTGAATTTGTCTTATTTGAGATTTTCCCAGCTTCTTGGATCTGTAGATTTGTGTCTTCACCCCTGTTTGGGAAGTTTTCAACCATTATTCCTGTGAATATTTTTCAACCCCATTTTTCTCTCTAATTTGGGACTCTAGTGATGCTAATGTTGAGTTATTGTCCCATAAACTCCTAGGTCTTTAATCATTTTTAAGTCTATTTTCTCCCTGTTTCTTAGATTAGATGAATTTTATTATTCTTTTCTCGCATTTACTGATTCTATACTTTGTTATCTCCACTCTCCTATTCAGCCCACCAATCTAGTGTTTTACTTCTGTGATTGAATTTTTCTGTTCTATAATTTCCATTTGGCTCTTTATCTTTGCTTAGAAAAAGAAGTAGAAACAACTTCTATTTCTTTGCTGAATTTTTTTTTCATATGTTTCAAGAGAGTTTGTAATTAATTGTTAAAATGTTTTATGACAGCTACTTTAAAAACCCTTGACAGAGAACTCAAACATCCAAGTCATGTCAACTACGGGTGTCTCTTGATGGTCTTTTCTCATTCAACTTGTGATCTTTGTGGTTCTTTGTACAACAGGTGGGGGAGTTTTAATTGACTTCTGTACATTTTGTCTATTTCCCTAGGAGACTCTGGATCCTATATAATTCTTTTATTTTCTCAGGCAACCACTGTGTTCTGGTTCATCATGCGGGTTTAGCCTATTTTGTGGGTTGTGGTTCCGAAGGCAGTTTAATTTTCAGAACACTTGCAGTGTTGTTTTAGTCTTCTTGGTTTATCTGTGCCACTGGGGCTTTTGCTAATCCCTACTTGGGCTGCCTGAGGAGGCAGAAAGGGTGTCCCCAGATCTGGCCAATAGAACACCCATAATGGAGACACTGCAGAGGGATTCGTCCTGCTCGTGTCTGCTGCCTTCCCAGTGCCTCTCGGCAGAGGAGAGGAGAGCTGTACTGACAAGGACAGACAGGCTTCCTTGGCCAGGCTGCCTGCTGTAGTAGCTGGTCCTCTCTTGACAGCTCCTCTGGACCTTTGACTACAAAGGGCATCCTGGGCCTGGCAGGGAAGGAGAGCTCTCCTTTATCCTCTTACATCTGTCAGGGGATCCCAATCACTCTCTGTACAGGGGATGTCAGACTCATCTGATGCTGTTAGAGTGACTCCCCTTTTGATCCAGGGATGGAATGAGCCTAGTCTGGCTGCCCTCTCTTGCTATGTTGGAGGTTAGAAAATACCAGGTCCAGGGGACATTCCTCTGGTAGGGACATAGGATGACCTGCTCCTGTGCTGTTCCTCCATTCCTGGGGCCCCAAAGCAGCTTATCTTCTTCTTCTTCTTTTTTTTTAATCACTTTTCAGAGTTCTCCTTTGGTGGTTGTATTAGAAACAGAACTAACAGAATAGATAGATTGATAGATAGACATCCTATGTAAACATACACATATCCTGTCTATATATCATAAGTGTATAGAGATATCCATTTTTGTAGAGAGAGATGTATATATGTGGATAAATAGATACAGAGATAAAAGTATAGATATCTCTATCTAGCTCTGTGTGTATGGAGACAGAGAGAGAGAAAGACTAATTTTAAGAAACAGGCTCACATGATTGTGGAAGCATGGAAAGTCCAAAATCTACAGGGTAGGCTGGCAGGCTGGAGACTCAGGGAAGAATGACAGTTCAAATCCAAAGGCTGTCTGCTTGAAGTATGTCTTCTAGCTCAGGGGAAATCCATCTTTGTTCTATTAAGACCCTTCAATTGATTGTATGAGGCCCGTATATGACAGAGAACAATCCATTTTATTCAAAGTCCACCAGCTTGTATGAAAATTCAAAAAACATTAAAAAAAAAAAAAACACAAGAACAGCAACAACCACAACTTCACTGAAACATCTAGGATAATAGCTGACCAAAGATTAGGACACCATGGCCCAGCCAAGCTAACATGTAACATTAACCATCACAGTTGTCTCTTGGGCCATTTTCAGGGCTTATAATTATGCTTAGCAGGAAAGAGCAGGAGAAAATAAGTCTATACTCTCTTGACTGGACTGTAAGTTAAGAAAGATTAGAGGGGAAATTTGTAGGGAGAGGGAATGAAGCTGACCCACAGAGAGAAACTGGAATGAGACCTGTGTCCCAAGTTCAGCTGCCCTGAACTTGGAACTTGGTCTTCCAATCACTACCTAGATGTTAGTAACCCATAAAGCCTACCCTCCCCCCTTCTCTTGTTTAGTTAGTTTGACTTGGGTTCCAACCAATCAAAAGAAGTGCCTGGCTGGCTCAAAGACCCAGCCACCCAGCAGCTGGTCATCCTCTCCTGATGTTAGCCCTGTTCTCCCTGTAGAAATAGGGTTGAAGTAGAGAATGAGCCCTTCACTGTGCTTGGGGTGGAGTCCCCACAGTCAGGCTGAATCAGGGGCATATGGAGGGCATATCAGTCTGGGAAATGGTCATTAGGGTCCTGTCTGCTGATTACAGTGGGGTTGTTCCAAGGGATGGGATCAGAAAATGAGGATCCAAATAGGCCAAGGTGTCACCATAAAGTGGCAATGTAGAGTTTCAGATTTCTTGGGAATGGCAATTTCTGAGTAAAACGTGTGTGTGGACTATAAATCTGCACGTTTATTGACAGATTTGTATTATCCCCAGTGCCCTGGTCCACAGCTCCTATTGCTGTGAGGCCGCATTGACTGTATCATAAGAATTTTTAAAGTATCTTAACTTTGAACCCAGGGCTATTGGATTTCCTTTGATTGCAAAGTCAATATCAATTGCTTTGCCCAGGAAAAACTGTGCATGAGAAAATATGCCCAAACCAGCTGAGTCCTTGTAACCAGACTTGCTTCTGATGAGGTGAAAAATCATTTGGAAATGGAGCCTTTCAGACTGTGCTTGACAATTGAACCTTCACGTTTCAGCTGAAAACACCGAAGGGAAAAGGGGGAAAAAACCAGATGTCCTTCTCCAGAAAAAAAAAAGAGAGAGAGAGCGAGAGAAAAAAAATACACCACTCTAACCTCAACTTTATTTGCATTTTATACATTTTCTATATTTCATTTTATAAAAACAGTCAAGCTTCAACCACAAGATTTCATAGATAAGAGGGAAAAGCCGGACTTCGCTTAATTCAATATTTTAGAGACATGCTCTTATGGGCAGTGAGCAAACGGCATCCCAGCCAGACCGAGACTGCTGACGACTCTGAAAAATGTGACCGTGATTCACACTGGGACACCACATCTCATAACACACCGTGTGTGCAAGGGGCTGTAATTACGAAATGTTTGCATTAAGCAACGTGGGTGCCGAAATACAGATGTTCCTCATTGAGTGTAATTGGACCTGACGTGGCTTTGGCCTGCTTTATAACAGTTGCCGGAACGTGCAGCCTGCTTCGGCCTGATCCTCTGAAGGCCTGTGTTTCATATCGCCTTTACGCAGGGGGAGACGCGGGGGTCTGGGGGAGCACCAGGTCATCTGTCCCTGGGCTTGGTGGAAATGCCTTTCAGCCTGCTTTGAGGGGCACCCTTCTCAGGGGCTGACCGTGAAGCTTTACTCAATGATTTCTCTTTTTATTTGAAAGGGAAGGTCTTCTCAGATAGCTCATCCTCCCCCAGGAAGACGGAGGGAAGGCGCCGTTTGCTTTCATGCTGCTTCATAATGTGTCCGAGATGGGCTGTCTTCTGAAACACATCAATGAAGAAAGTCCTTCTCTGAAGCTCTGGACTCTCTGCTCACGGGCCTCTGCTCCACTGCACACCCTTGGAGTCCTCAGATGCAAAAGACCATCCTCCCAGAAGTGTCAACAATCGATACAAACATTCCACACACCTACCATGTGTAAACCCTCCTGTGAAGGGAAAACTAAGATGAACACACACAGACTGGCTGTGGCATAGTGTGTAGGAACTTGTTTCCTGTTATTTAGAAAGAAATGGATGGGGATATGTGTTGAACATCTCTTCTGTCCCAGGCAATGTTCAGAAAGTCACAAAGGCCCACGTAGGTTCAAGGGGCGGGAACATCAACCCCAACACTCAGTGACAGGCGTGGCATTGGCACACGGGAAGAAGAGCTTTCCAGTGGAGGTAGGAGGACAGGGGTTCAAAGGATGGGCTCTCAGTCAGGCTATCCTCAACATTAAACCTGTATCCCTAAACATATTGTGAAATGCCCTTAGAGGTATGGATTTATCTACTATCTGGTAAAGAACCCGCCTGCCGATGCAGGAGACATAAAAGACGTGGATTTGATCCCTGAGTCAGAAAGATTCTGTGGAGAAGGAAATGGCAACGCACTCCAGTATTCTTGCCCGGAGGATCCCATGGAGAGAGAAGCCTGGCGGGCTACAGTCCATGGGGTTAAAAAGTCAGACATGACTGAAGCAACTGAGTATGTATATGCATGTGTGTATGCTATGTGTCTATTTATCTATCTACCTATTTGTTGAGTTTCAAGTAGAGATTTGGTTATTCTGATTAAAGAAGAAACCATTACGTATATACTGATTTTAAATTAATAGACCATTAAGATTAAAATGAGATTCTATTCAAGGTAACATGAAGACACATTTTTCCAAAGCAAATGAACCAAAACTTTAATGGCACACAAGAGCGATACAAAGGTTAGCGTGAATGCAGGAATCCCACAGCCTAGGCTATACGGAAAGATGCAGTCAGACCGTCCTGGGTTTGGTGATTCTTTTTTCAAGACCCGCCATCCATCTATTGAACCTCCTGGCATTCCTAGCTTCCTTGTATTTCTGCCCTTTGACTCCTCTCTTCCACTTATCTGTCCTTGGGTAACAAACCATCCAAACTTAATGACAAATGACACCAACAGTCATTTGTTTTGCTCACAGTCTGTGCTTTGGGCAAGGCTCTGTGGGGTCAGCTCGATTCTGCCCCTCCTGCTGTCAGCTGGGGCAGCTCAAAGGCTGGAGTGATTCGGAGATTAGGGGCTGGGGTCGTTTGAAGACTCACTCACTCACTCTCCTGTCCTGTGGTGGATGCTGGCCTGTCTGTGTGGCTGCCTAACTTCTTTGCATGATGGTGACCAAATTTCTAGAGCAAGCATCACAGGAGAGCAGGAAGAAGAGCATTTTAACACCTCGCCTTGAGAGCCACAGTGCTGTGTCACCATATTCCATTGGTTAAGACGGCCACAGAGGTTCAGGGGAGGGAATATAGACCCCCACTCAGCGTAGTGGTGACAGTGGCACGTTGGAAGAAGAGCCCATGGGGTGGGTTCTTTCTTATTCTTATTTTTGGCCGCATTGGAGCAGCATGTACAGGCCCTCAGTCCCCCCACAGCCGCGCCCCCTTCTGCGGAAGCCCGCTGTCCTAACCACTGGACCACTAAGCAGCGTGGCTATCACCCTCAGTGGGTCAGGCTGAGACCCTCTGGCCACTCCTAGCTTGCAGCCTCACAATTCCACCCCCCCATACATCCAATTTAATATGCATATCACAGGCGGCAGCACCTCACAGAGGAGCCCTGCCAGCAGCGGTTTCCACGGTGGAACAGATGACCAGCCACCCGCCCTGACCTCTGAGCTCCCAACAGATCCCCAGCAGAGGCCTGGCCTCCAAGAGCCATTGCCAAAGTGTCAGCTGCTTGAGCTCAGGAACCACCTTCCAGGACAGGGCTGGCCCTACCACTGCTGCACCGCCTCTCGTCCTCCTCAGAGGGGCTGCTGTTCTCACGCCCCGGGCCCAGGCGTCCCTCGTCCCCAGCCATGCCGGAGCCTTCCCTCCACCCTTCGGCTCACTTCCCCTGTCTCATTTTCCCAACTGGAGCGTTCAGTAGGGTCTGCCAGTTTCCTCCTCCCGGTGGCCCCCTCCTCCGCCTGCCACCTCCTCGGCAGAGCCTCCAGGGCAGGGGGGAGGGGGGCTGCGGTGCTCGAGCGGAACACCATGGGGTCACAGGGAGGAGGCGGTGGCACCTAAGCTCCAGTGGCAGCGTCCATCTAGACAGATTTTTTTTTCCAATCCCAAAGTTTTAAATCTGAAGCTGCACGTATTTCCAGAGCATTCCTATTTTGTTTGGTTTTCCATAAGCATTTATGGGAAATCCTTGCCCTGGAGGAACCCACAGTCTAGGGGGAATAGGAGATGAATAAACAGATGACAAAACAGTAGGCAGCAGAGGAGACCCCAAGATAAAGTTCTGCACCATCATTCCAGAAGCACGAAACGAGTAACTGCCACAAGCCCACACATCTAGGAAATGGCAGAGCCAAGGTGCACAACCAGATGTCTTTGGTGTCAAAAGCCAAGGTCATTAACACAAAACTAAGCACCTTCCTCACCTCCATCGGAGGCTTCCAGCTCTTTGAAGACCAATGAAGTGGTACAGAAAGACCGTCTATACGAAGACAGGAGAGCACCCGTCTCTCTGTCTCCTCCCCGTTTCTGCCTTCCACCTGGTTCATAGGTCAGGAAACAAAGCTCTAGAAGATTTGCCGTCTGCAAATCCAAGGAACAGAGGGAACAGCTTAGACCTGGAAGCTTCAGTTCCCATGTTAACTTGGGGGAAGGGGATGGTGTGTGGATTCTGTGACTTTGCTGAAGACAAATGCTGAAAAGTGACTTTGCTTATTAGAGACTAGCATGTTTGCTGTTAAGACTCTGCCCAAACAAATGAAGAGACTGAATGTTAAAGCGCTGAATTGAATTATCATCTTTATTATTCAGGCAGGCAAATCCATTTAACCAGTTATTACAGGCAGAAGAACTTTAGGTCTGGATCATCTAAAGACTTGACTCAATTTGCAAATTTTGTTTAAAATACATAGTGTCTTTCTATAACCACAAGGATGCAGTGGAGGATTGAGGGGATTTTCAAGTAATTTCAGCAACACAAGGTTTTTATCTATTAATATTAGTGTATGTATTTGACAAATATTTACTAAGTGTCCAAACTTGTGCTGAGGATGGTCAGTGATACATGCTGAAGATGGAGCAGTGGAAAAGGCACAGTCCCTTCCTTCAAATTTTCACAATTTATTGCAGGTAATTAGGAAAGAGCCTGGTTATCTGTTCACTAGACCTGTCTGATTTTCCTCCTGGGTGCACAGCTGGACTTGGTTTCCCATCCTGCCTTGCAGCTGGGGTGAGGCCACGTGACCAGGTTCAGCCAGTGGAATGTGAGAGAGAGAGATCTGTGCCACTTCAAAGCTCACCCCATGAAATTTCCTGCATGCTTCTCTACCCCATCTCTTTCACTGTCTGCTGATTGGGTCTCTATACCCAGGATGGTCCTGGGAGCCATTGTGCAGAGGGCAGTACTTTTATAAGTTGGGTCCTTGAATGACTGACTGCATGGAGCAAATCACCCTCCCAGCCCTGGCTGCTGATTCAATTTTACAAGAGTGAGGAGTGAATTCCTATTGTGTTAAGCAGTGAGATTTGGAGGTACTTCTGTTGAAGCGCTCCCTTAACATTAGTATTAACACTACTTTTGTTAATACTCTGGGTCTTTCCAGGTGGAGCTAGTGGTAAAGAGCCTGCCTACCAGTGCAGAAGACCTAAGAGATGCAGGTTCAATCCCTGGGTCAGGAAGATCCCCTGGAGAGGGGCATGGCAGCTCATTGTAGCATTCTTGCCTGGAGAATCTCATAGACAGAGAAGCCTGTGGGCTGCAGTCCATAGGGTTGCAAAGAATTGGACATGACTGAAGCGACTTAGCACAGCACAAAAAATACTCTAGACAGTTGCAATGCAGTTAGGAAAGTGTTGTCATGTGGGTATATGCAAAATTTTGTAGAATACTAAGTGGAATTACCTCCTTTTGAGACCAAAGGATTTGAAAATTTTTCTGTTAAATGAAGGAGTTGTTGGTGGAGAGGGTGTGTCAGAGAAGACTCCTCAAAAGAAAAGATGACATTTAAAATGTACTTTGAAGAGGGAATTGTATAGTTCCAGGCAGTGACCGGGGGAAGGGCATTGTGAGCAGATGGAACAGCCTTTGAACAGACTTTGTGTCTGAAAGTGCATGGCATGTTCATGAAATGGCACTCTTTCCTGCAGGACTAGAATTAAATCCGCCCAGTTGAGACAGGAGGGAAAGAGGCTAGGGAAAGAGGTTGAGACTATATAATGCAGAGTCATGGATGGCATGGAAAGTCTATCTGAAACTAACGAGGAGGCAGTTAAAACAATGAAGAGGGCAACAAATAAGACTGGTATTTCATCTCAGTAAGATAATGCTAATACTTGGGTATTGTGGATTAAAGTAGAAAGAAGCATTTAATGAAATTAAATTATCTTAATTCAGCACTTTACTTTTTCCATGCCTACTTTCCACCAGACAGAAGATGATTTTACAATTCAGTTAAACTGAGGAATGGGTGGGAATGGTCAATTCAGTATTCTAAACCAGCTACAAAAAATTGTTTGGCATGAAGTTAGCAAGACGTTTTGATTTGTGGGTGGTTAAACTTAACCCTAGTTGAGTCAGTATTTTATTGACTCTTTGGCAAAAGCATGATTTCATATTTTTGAGAAAAATAGATCTCACAACTTTCACATGAAATTGGAGGATTTCTTGGCCCTCTAATCGTTCTTGCTAACTTGAGTTTCAATACTTTTATGTAAAGGAATCGAAAACATTTAAATCAAATTTCCTTTTGAGGAGACATCAACTTGAAAATGATGGGAAAAGTGGATTGGCAAAATGTGTTAAGGGACTTGGTGGGCAAAAATTATTTGGGGGAAAAATAGATATTTTGAAAGGTTCACAGTGAAAGCAAAACATAAGAGAATTCACCTAAGTCCCGATCCAAATGCCAAGAAATCCAACCCTGAGACCACTACCTTTCCTTGAATTTCAATATCATCTGAAACCCAAAGGAGAATCTAATGATTTTGTTCAGTTGGAACTGATTTTCCTCACCTACTCGTCACTGTGTGAGGATTAGCAGCCAAGAAAAATCCCATTTTGTGGGACTCTGTCTGTGGTAAGCAGCCTCCAGGGTGGCCCCCGATGGTCCAGCTCTCCTGGTTCACACCCTTGTGTAGTCCCCTGTCTCATAGCAGGGTTAGTCTGTGTGACCAGGAGCAGATAGAAAGATCAGGTCATAAAAGACAATGGCTTCCATCGTGGGGACTGGCTGACTACTTACTCTGGGGGAAGCTAGAGGCCATGTTGTGGAGAGGCTCGTGTGGCAAGAAATCCAACAGCCAGTGAGGAGCGCCCAGTGAAGAACATGATTGCCTGCAATAAATCATGTCAGTGAACTTGGAAGCACCCAAGTTCAGAGCTTGCAGCCCCAGCTAACAGCTTTATTGTAACCTCATGAGAAACCCTGAACCAAGACCTCTTGGCTAAGGTACTCTTGGAAGCCTGACTCTCAGACACTATAAAATAATAAATGTTTATTGTTTTAATCAGCTAAAATTTGAGGTAATTTGTTATACAGTAGTAGCTAACTGTATGGCATCCCGCTCCTGTACTCTTGCCTGGAAAATCCCATGGATGGAGGAGCCTGGTAGGCTGCAGTCCATGGGGTCGTGAAGAGTCGGACACAACTGAGTGACTTCCCTTTCACTTTTCACTTTCATGCATTGGAGAAGGAAATGGAAACCACTCCAGTGTTCTTGCCTGGAGAATCCCAGGGACGGGGGAGCCTGGTGAGCTGCCGTCTATGGGGTCACACAGAGTTGGACACGACTGAAGCGACTTAGCAGCAGCAGCAGCAATAGCTAACTGGGACTTCCCAGGGGGCGCTAGTGGTAAAGAACCTGCTTGCCAGTGCAGGAGAGGTAAGAGACACAAGTTTGATCCCTGAGTCGGGAAGATCCCCTGGAGGAGGGCACAGCAACCCACTCCAGTATTCTTGCCCAGAGAATCCACTTGGACAGAGGAGCCTGGTAGGCTGCATTTCATAGAGTCGCACAGAGTTGGACATGACTGAAGCGACTTAGCACAATAGCTAAATAATATGCCTTCTACAAGAGAGTATTCCACAAGAGGCTTCCCTAGTGGCTCAGATGGTAAAGAATCTGCCAGCAATACAAGAGACCCAGGTTTGATCCCTGAGTCAGGAAGATCCCCTGGAGAAGGGAATGGCCACCCACTATGGTATTCTTGTCTGGAGAATTCCTTGGACAGAGGAGCCTGGAGGGCTACAGTCCATGGTGTTGCAAAGAGTTGGACAGGACTGAGCGACTAACAGTTTCACTTCTACTATGGTCTGAAAGTATTCAGTAATGTTCGTTGTAATGTCCTCTTTGACAAATAATTTACAAGGGCTCTTTTTTAGTTTGTAAATGTGTTTTGTGTTGGTTTTGAATTTTACAGCATTGTGGTTAGAGGGTTATTTCTATAATATTCATTAAGGAAAGTTATGACCAACCTAGATAGCATATTCAAAGCAGAGACATTACTTTGCCAACAAAGGTCCATCTAGTCAAGGCTATGGTTTTTCCTGTGGTCATGTATGGATGTGAGAGTTGGACTGTGAAGAAGGCTGAGCGCCAAAGAATTGAAGCTTTTGAACTGTGGTGTTGAAGGAGACTCTTGAGAGTCCCTTGGACTGCAAGGAGATCCAACCAGTCCATTCTGAAGGAGATCAGCCCTGGGATTTCTTTGGAGGGAATGATGCTGAAACTGAAACTCCAGTACTTTGGCCACCTCATGCGAAGAGTTGACTCATTGGAAAAGACTCTGATGCTGGGAGGGATTGGGGGCAGGAGGAGAAGGGGACGACAGAGGATGAGATGGCTGGATGGCATCACTGACTCAATGGATGTGCGTCTGAGTGAACTCTGGGAGTTGGTGATGGACTGGGAGGCCTGGCGTGCTGCAATTCTTGGGGTCGCAAAGAGTCGGACACGACTGAGTGACTGAACTGAACTGAACTGAGGCTTCCTTTGGGCTTGATATCTACTAAACGCTTGCAAATATTCTGTGTGAGTATGAAATGCATACATGTTCTGTTTTTTGGATGCAAGGTTCTATATAGGCTCATCAGCTCAAGTTTGTGTATGTATTTATTGGTCAAATTTTCCATATATTCTTTTTTTTTTCTTTTTTGGTCTGTTCATTTCCAATAGCTATATGAAAATCTCCATTATGATTATGAGCATGTCAATTTCCAACTAAACTTCTAAAGTTTTTTCCTGGTTGAGCAAGTGCATATTCATTTATTTAAATTTGACTGTGTTAAAAAATCATTACTGAAGGACACAGAGTTAAGCATTATATTAAACAGAAGCCCAGAAAAAAAATCAAGATTGTTATTTTGGGGAAAACCTCACCCCTCAAATCTTCCAGGGTGAGTACACATCATTTCAGGGTTATGTGTCTCCTTATCTGGAGGTCAGTTCCTTCATCTGCTTCTCACTCCAGCTCCAGTCTCCTAGAAGTAAATGCTCATTGACTCAAATTACATAATCATTTATATTTGGAATAGTGATATAAATGCCAAAAAAAATGGATCATCATTCTATTATTAATAGTGATTTTTACACAAAACAAGAGAATTCAGTTAATGAAAAACCTCGTTTCCCAGGTGCTCTGGTTTCCCACGACTATACCACACAACAGTGAAGAACAAATCTGTTCAACAAAAATAGCGAGTGTGTGCTAAGTCACTTCAGTCATGTCTGACTCTTTGCGACTCTATGGACTGTAGCCCACAAGGTTCCTCTGTCCATGGGATTCTCCAGGCAAGAATACTGGAGTGGGTTGCCATGTCCTCCTCCAGGGGATCTTCCCAACCCAGGGATTGAAACCGCCTCTCCTGCAGCTCCTGCATTGCAGGCAGATTCTTTACCACTGAGCCTGGGGAAGCCCCAACAAAAATAGTGGAGGTCCTAAATATTAGTCACTTGCTTTTAGCAAGATTCTATACAACCAATTCTAGTCTAATAATGAATAGATTTGGCAAAGTCATTTAATGCTTACTGAAGCAAAACCAGACTCTTAATATTATTACTACAGTGATTTTATTATTATTTCTCCTACTGTTGTACCCAGGAATAATAATGATCAATTCCTAGGGTCTCATTTACTGAACACACTTCATTGTTAAAATTGTTTTCACTTCTACATGAGTCAAGCTTCTCATGTCCTCTCTCTGCTCTGTCTACAATAAAAGCTCCATGAGGCAAGTGCTTGTCTTCGTTTTCTATGGCTGTACCCCCTACATCTAGCCCCGTGCACACTGAACATGTGTCGGTTAAAGATCTGAATGACTGAAGGTTTAAACATGCATCTTACCAGGACCGCTCATGCCTGGTTTTAAAGGCTGTATACATGGCAGTTGTTCTGACAGTTCTTGGTAAGGGAATGACCTGGCGTGCATCTCCCCGTGTCACGTGCTTCACTGCAGCACCCGTGAGAGTCAGCTCTAGGGCTGGCGGGGACAAGAGAAAACAGAAGAGGCTGTTTCAAGTCTTGAAAGTGAAGCTCTAATTATCTTGAAACAAGTCGTCCAACAGAGAACAAATGGTGATTATCCCCAAATAAGAGGTCTCCTCTCCAGGCCTCTAATTTACAGGACCCATAACATAATCTGGTTTCTGCAGGATCCTTGAAAAGAGGCTTTGTTCACCTGGGTGACCTAACCCCAAGGGAAGGAGCAGAGGAATGAGGCAAACCATTATGAATCAAAGAACCAGAGCAGGAGAGGAAAACTGGACAGCCTCTGGAATTAACCACAGGCGTCACTCTCCCTGGTTTGCCAGTATCCTCAAAGCCTGGCTGTCGGCCTCAGGGGCCAGCCGCCTCTCCCCTTGGAGCCCGCCGAGTGGCTGCCTTGCTCAGTCAGTACACCCACCAGGCAGCTGGCCCGATGCTGGTTGTCCCTCACCAGCTCACAGTTCGCTCAAGTGGGAGAATGGACACAGAGACAGGTTTTCTTTTTCTTTATTCAAAGATTGATTTTAAAAAGTAATTTCAATTCTTCAGTCCCAATCAATTCTTGAGCATATAAAATAGTAATAAAGGGCCTGGATTCCAGACTCAGATGGAACCAAGTTCCTCCAATCTTGTCTCAACTGGCCTGCCACCTTGGAAAAGTAATTCACCTCTCTGTGCCTCCATTTCTTAGTTCTAATACAGAGAGAGTAATAGAGGCAATCTCATAGTGAGGGTGTGAAGATTTAAGAGTTGGTGCTTGTAACACCCTTAGCATAGCGCCTGGCACATAGTTATAAATGGTGTGTACCAGGCTGAGTTACATAGCCAACTGTCTCTGTCTAGACATCACTTCAGGACTTCCCTGACTCTTTACGGGGCCCATGAGGGAGAGTGGAAGAAAAGAGGCTCCACTCCTTCTGAAGAATTTTCATGGAACATGGGAACACTTTGGACCCATCTGGTGAAGTTTCTGGGGTCCCACCAACTGGAGGCCAAGTAAAATCCACTGTAGAGGCTTTTACCCAAGGATGTAAAGATCAGCTGGCCAGAGACAAAGGATGAGAATGAAGAACAAAGGCTTTGAAGACAGGCAAGTGAAGGGCCTAATCCCAGTTTTGTACTTTACCATCTATGCCACCTTGGGCAGCATAATGTGCCTCTTGGAGCCTCAATTTCCCCATCTGTAGAATGGGATGATGATATGTATCTCTTGGTTTGGTAAGCCTTGAACAAGCTAATGATTGCAAAATGCCCAGGATGGTCTCTGATACAGAATAAGCGGTTAATGAATGCATTCTTTACTTTAAGAGGTAAAGAGATACAAACCTAATTCCAAATCAAGTTTTGTTTAGCAAGAAATAGGAGCATACAGAAGTCATAGTCTATAGGGAAGCAGTGTTTTATCTGCCATTTGTACCTCGGGTGCCCTTGAACATAATAAGGGTTAGTGAGCAGTTGCCCACTCAACTGTTAGTTCACCTAGTACCTTGGGCCTATCCATCTCCTCCCTGGGCCTCAGTTTCCTGACCTGCATCAAGGTGGTGACCTCTATAAGGACTCTTCAGTCCCAAGCGACTTTGATCTAGTGACTGGACTGATCTGTAGCTGCCTGGGTGCATATAACCATGGTGTGACTATTAGAAAATTCAATACTGAAGCCTTCTCTCACTGCTCTGAGCTATAAACAGAGAGCAATTCATATCCTCCTGCAATGATGATCTTACTGTTGATAACAACTAGATTCTAAATGGAGCCTTCAGAAGACCCAAATTCTTTATGGAGTGCTCCAGGGGAAATGCATGTGATAAACTTGAGCAGGGAGTGGGGTGGGCATGTGAGGATCTGTTAGAATTTTGTAAAATGCAAATCAGACTATCAGGGTCTAAGCTCCTAAGTCAAGTTGCAACAGCTTCTGACACTCCCTTCCTGACTCTCATATCCCTGGTTCCCTAACTACAACTAAGACTTGATAATTTAGTGGCAACTGCCACCAGTTTATGGGTGAACTCAGCAACAGGGACCCTTCCCCACAGAGAGATGATGACAGCCCTTGTCTCCTACTTCTTGATGTGTGCACAGTGTTGAACATCCTACACACCAATTGAGCCCGTGCTGCGCTCTGCACCACTAAGTCCTCCTAGAACGTCCTGAGGCTGGTCTGTGGGGTTCATGAAGCATCTGTTAAGTGCTTGGCGCTGCTGAGTGTTGCCAATATGAAGAGGTAGGGAAATAAACCTAACTCCCCCAGATCTAGGAAGTGGCGTGTGTGCAAGTGAAAGCGTTATTTGCTCAGTCGTGGCCGACTCTTGGTGACCCGAAGGACTGTAGCCCTCCAGGTTCCTCTGTCCATGGGATTTTTCAGGCAAGAATACTGGAGTGGGCTGCCATTCCCTTGTCTAGGGCATCTTCCTGACCCAGGGATTGAACCTGGGTCTCCTTCATTGTGGACAGATTCTTTATTGTCTGAGCTACCAGAGAGGTCCAGAAAGTGGTATACTATGGTGAAAAACACATTCGGTGTGTTGGAGAAGAATGTGAGTTCCATCATGGCTCCTGTCTTAGCTCCAGCTGCTATAACAAAACACCATAGACCGAGTGGCTTAAACAACAGAATTTATTTCTCACAGTTCTGGAGGTTGGAAATCTAGGATCAAGGTGCTGGCTGATTTTGTCCCTAGTGATAACTCTCTTTCTGGCTTTCAGATGGCCATCCTCTTGCTATATCATCTCTTGATGTAAAGAGAACACATTCTTTTCTCTCTTCCTCTAAGCACACTAATCCCATCATTAGGATCCACCTTCATGATTTAATTATCCCCAACAGTCCTCAACTACTAACACCATCACATTGGGAGTTAGGGCTTCAGTATACAAATTGGAGGTAGGGTATAGAACTCAGTCCATCATTTAGTTGCTAAGTAGTGTCCAACTCTTTGCAACCCCACGGACTGTAGCCCACCAAGCTCCTCTGTCCTTGGGATTCTCCAGGCAAGAATACTGGAGTGGGTTGACATTCCCTTCTCCAGGGGATCTTCCAGACCCAGGGATGAACTCGAGTCCCTTATGTCTCCTGCATCGGTAGACAAGTTCTTTACCACTAGCACCAGTGCTCCTACGGTGATTGATTTAATCACCTGCTTTCTCTATGAAACAAGACGTTCTTAAGACCAAGGGATTGGTCTCATTCATCATCAGAGCCTCAGCACCTAGCAGAATGCCAAGTTCATGGCAGATGTCCAATAAATCATTGTTGCATGAATGAATAAAATGTGGTCCCGAGCAGGTTACTTCACCTCTCTCTGGGCCTCAGATTATTCTTCTGTCAAATCAGGACTGTGGTGAGGATGAAATGAGGGGGTGGATTTAGGGTTGGATTCACCAACCCTGGGCCTGACATATGACATTCTTTTTGCCCTTAGTTTTCATCAGAAAGCCCAGACTGATACACATGACATGAATGCAAAAGAAGATGAAGCTGAAGATTGTGTAATCTGAACACAAAGGTTTAGGGAAGGTTTATGGAGTTGGTTGGACCTTTAGGGGGAGCAAACTCACTACTGGTGCTTATAGGATTATTATCCCACACCATTTCTCACATTTAGAAATTTTTATTGTGGCAAAATATACAGAAAATTTACCATTTTAACCCTTGGTAATGTTCAGTGGCATTAAACACATTGACATTGTTGGGCCGCCATTACCACCGTCTGTCTCCAGAATTTTTCATCTTCTCAAATGGAAACTCTGTCCTCATTCAACAGAAACTCCCCATCCCCTCTCCCCCCAGCCTCTAGTAACCATCATTCCAATGTCTCTATGAATTTCACTACTCTAGGTACCTCATATAAGTGGACTCATATAGTATTTGTCTTTCTGATACTAGCTTATTTCTCTTAGCATGATGTCCTCAAGACTTATCCATATTGTAGCATGTGGTGGAAAGTCTTTCCCCTTTTTAACAACTGAGTAATATTCCATTGCATGTATATACCACATTTTATTTATTCATTTATCCGTCAATGGTCATCTGGGTTGCGTCTACTTTTGGCTTTTGTGTATGATGCTATTATGAACATGGGAGTACAAATATATTTTTGAAAACATGCTTTGAATTCTTCTGGGAGTATATGCAAAAGTGGAGTTGCTAGGTCATACAGAAAGTCTATGTTTAGTTTTCTGAGGAGCCACTATACTGTTTTCCACAGTGGCTGCACCATTGACATTCCCACCAGCAAGGCACAAGGGTCCTAAATTTCTCTGCAAGCTCATGAACTTTTGCTAATTTTTGTCTTCTGGTTTTAGAATAGCCATCCTAATGGCATCTCCCAAATGCTAAAGCATTACTTTAGCAGTCCTCAAACACCTTTGTCTAAATTCACCTAGCAAGTATTCATTTACAACTCCCAATGCTTGGACACCACTGACGTGATAAAGTAGTGAATAAAGCAAATTCTCTTTGCTTGGGAAGCTGACATTCTCACTGGAAGATAAAACATTAGCAAATCTAAACAGATAACACGTCAGATGCCGATGTGTTCTGTGAAGAACAATAAATCTCAGGGAAAGGGGACAGCATGACCACAGGGTGAGGGAGGAGGCGAGGACATAGGATTTTAGATTCGTTTGTAATGGAAGCCTGATTCTCTGAAGACTCCATTTGAGAATTAATGAAACTGAAGCTTGGAGTGGGTATGTGACTTGGGGAAGTTTGGGCAGCAAGAGTGGGAACTCAAGGTCAGCTGTGCCTTCGAGACAACTCAATGAACTGCACACCTATGATCTGTGGAGTTCTATGGCTGTGTGTTATTCTTCCAAAACAAGTTTAAAAATTATCATGTGCTTGATTTCAGAATTCGTCATCTTTCAAGGATACCACCCTGTCTGTCTCTCATTAATCGAGGACTAAGGAAGTGATGCTTGGAGTTCAATCGGCAGAAAGATTCAAATCAAAACGGTTTGGAACCACTGGATGACTCAGTGGACAGCTTCCTGGAAGGGAGCCATAGGTGCAGCAGCAGTGAACTTGACTATCCCCTTTGACTGCCTGTTGGGCTTTGTCCAGGGTCCAGCCCCTTGCCATTTTAGCTGCTGAATCCAGGAAAAGAAATCTGGTTCTCACAGACCACTCAGGGGACTGCAAACGGCAAAGGGCTTTCCCCCTTTCTCCAATCCCTCTCCTAGCCAGCATATCTGGCCCAATATCACTGGGCAAACCCAGGGGAGACACAGTTTCCTAAAGAGATGAATCATTGTTAGGGCTGTGAGGTTACCAGGGGGGTCAAGGCAGTCACTCAGAAGTTGCAATAAAGTTTGGAATCTGAAATAAAGGCCTCCCCATGCTCAGGAAATCGAATGGCTGCCCACAAAGGTGTCTGCAGACAAACTCTCTGCGGGTCACCAGCCTGTGCAGGCGATGACCAATTGACTGTTTCTCTAAAGCACTTGTGGCTGCTGCAAATGATTTACCAGAGGGTCCCCAAGGTTCATGTCCTGCTGAAAGACTGACACAGTGACAGAAGCAGATGTCCAGATAAGATCTCGTGGTGGGGTGGGCGCAGGAGCAGGAACAAAATATTTAGGAGCCTTTCCTCATAGTAGAGCCAACTGGAGTGTCAGACTCTATACTTATTCATTCATTCATTCATTCACAGTGGCTTATTTGTACCAACTATGCTCCAGACACGGAATACATTGTTGCAGAAGACGTGTCCCCACTCCCAGGGGTCCACCCTTTTTAGATGGGGGGATCAGCATGTTCACCGTCCCCTGTAACAGTGGGACAAGTATGACACTGGAGGGAAGCATTTGGAGCTGGGGTCACAAGAGATGGTTTGGGTGTATGTGAGGCGGGCAAAGGAGGTGTCTCAGCAGGGGTGAGAGTTGGGGTGAGTTTGGAAGGAACAGCACGTTCAAGGCACAGTGACATGAGCTCTTGGTGCATTTGGTAGGGAGGATGGAGGAGGAGTGGAAGAAAACACAACCCCGAACAGGGAAAGCTGTGATATCAAGCTGAAGATGAGACAGAAGAGCACTGTGAGTATGGAAATGGCACAGTAAGATTTGTGTTTTAAAGTGACTGATTCCAAGAAGGAATGTCGGAGGAAAGAATGGCATCATGGAGACCAGAGAGGAGCATGGTCTAGGGCGGGTCAGGGGCTTGATTGCTGAGATCAGAGATGGATGAAGAGATATTAATTGACATCACTTGAAAATGACCGAGAGGAGTTCAGGATGTGTGGGGAGGTGGCAGTGCCACCACTGGAGCCAGGAGGAGTGGGTTTGGGGGCAGGGCAGGATGACCTCGGGTATGGACATCCAGATGAGACGTGAGGCTGTTGGCAGCAGCAGGATGATATTGTGGGTCATGGAGCTGGTGTTCAGAGGCCTATGGCAGGTGTAAGATGGGGCACTAGTGGGGACCCAGCACTTGTGATTGAAATGACCAAATCATTATGGCACAGTGGTCAGCAAGAAATTATAAAGCCAAGGCTTCCCTGGTGGCTCAGTGGGAAAGAGTCTGCTGGCCAGTGACGGAGACACCGGATCATCCCCTGCTCCAGGAAGATCCCACATGCCACGGAGCGACTAAGCCCATGTACCACCACTATTGAGCCTGTGCTCTAGAGCCCAGGAGCTGCAACTGCTGAGCCCATGTGCCCCAGAGCCTATGCTCTGCAACAGGAGAAGCCACCGTGATGAAAAGCCCGTGTACTGCAACTAGAGAGTAGCCTCAGCTCACCGTGACTATAGAAAAACCTGCAGCAATGAAGACCTAACACTGCCAACAATAAATACATAAAAGTAATAAATCCTTTAAAACAAGAAATTACAAAGCCGAGTGCAATTAAGGTGATATCTGTGTTTCTGCTCTGGCACTCTGGACTGCGTTTTCATGACCTAGAGAGAGAGAACCGTCCTGGGATACAGACTTCCCGCTTTCTTGGCTACGGAAAGTGTAGGGTGGCTGTAACTGCCTGTCCCCATGTCTGACTCCCTCCCTGACCTCTTTACCAGTCAAGAAACATGTTTGGTTCACTACTGAATCCAGAGCACAAGACAATACCTGTGCTGCCAGGCACGCCATGAATACCTGCTGAATGGATGAGGATGGGGCATCCAGAAGAAAGGTCAGTGGATACGTGAACCTACTCCTGACATCAGGAAAACAACCTGGAGAGAGTTATGAGTGTGGAAGTCATCAGCATACCGTGGTCAGCGTCCAATACATGCAGATGAAAAGGAATCTGCTCCAGATTCTTCCTGCAGATTCCTGGCCGTGAACCTTCTGCCTCCTTCCTCTCTCTACACAGCCATGCCTTCCCTCTGGCATTCACCAGCTTTGGATTTCACCTAAAGGTAAAATCTGATCCCAGTTCCCTTGAGACAACAGATGAGTTTTTATGTCTCTTGCTTCTCCCCAGAAAGGCAACACTGGGTAGGGAAGAGGTCATAGGTTTTGATGGTGAGCAGATGCGGGCTGGGACCTGGGTCTACCTCCATCGGCCGTGGTTTTGAGGAGGTGTATTCATCACTCTAGGCCTTGGGCCGTTCCTTATAGGATGGGGATGTGTAGGCTTGGTAGCAAAGTGGGGAAGCAAGCAGGATTTGGAGTTGATAGTCCTTCCTTGACCCCAGGCAAGTGACTCCTAGCTGTCTGTCAGCTCCCTTAGTGAGAACATTAGCAGCAGCATCCTCATTGGTTTTTATGAGATGCTGATGAATCTGTGTCCTGCTCCTAGTCAATATCTCTGTGTCAGCAACTGCTACCATTTAGACTGTTTAGTGGGAATATTATATATGTAGATTCTATGGCACTTGGTCGGTGCCCAGTAAATCACAGAATTTCCCCCTAATTACTAAGGTTGAATGTTCTCTTCTGATACAATTTGCTGTCCACTCTTCACCAACACACCGAATCATACAAAAATTTATCACTGCATGCCAAGGTCATTGGAAAATGCAGAAGCAAGATCACTGAGGAATGTGGAAGGCCGCTGGGATCATTGGAATATACAGTAGACGGGGTGGGAGGAGCTGAATTCAAATCCCAATTTCACAATGTCCTACCTTCAAAACGCTTATCCCCTTTTAAAAAAAATTAATTTGTTTATTTTAATCAGAGATTAATTACTTCACAATATTGTTGTGGTTTTTGCCATACATCGACTTACTTAAGGAGTCTTGCTCCTCTGAGTATCAGTTTCCTCATCTGTTTAATGGGGATTGTAATTCTTACCCTCTTAAAATGGCCGTGAAGGTTGCAAACTTCACAAAGGATGGTATGGAGCTGATTCTCCTGAAACAGACTGAGATGGAGGAGTCTTAGAGCAAAGGAGCTTGTGCTCTAAAGATCAATGCCTCTGACCAGAAGAGGATGCAGCAGCTCAGGGCAGAGAAGGCACACTTGATTCAGGTCTGGCAGAGCCTTGGTCAGCAGAGAAGGGGCTCGGCCTTAGCATGGCCCAGTGTCCTGAGTCAGCACACCTAGGTGTTCACTTCCCTGCCCTCCTCAGTCTCCATATACTCAAAGGGGAAGGGTGTGTGACCTCTAGTCAGATCTGGAACAAGCTGATAGCCGGGGATCTTTGGACCACGATCCCCACAGTTGAGCAGCAAGTCCTGCCTTGAAGTGGGATCTGGGTGGCACCTCTCCTTGTCTACCGTTCGAGGGGAGCTCTAGACATAGGACAGGTATCAGCTAAGATCAGTGAATCTTAATCTGATTGTGTTTGGGGAATATTAGCAACTGCTATCACCCTTTTAGAACCCCCCAAACTATTAAAACCATTGTCTCTTTATACCCACCTGAATTGCAGCAGAAGATCTATTGATGATCTCCATTCCCATGTCCAGTTACTGCTGCTCGCCCTGGAAGATGTGGTTTCATCTGGCTTATGTGCCAGAGAGGCTGTGTTCCACCAGCTCCCGGGCTCTGTTGGGCTCTCATAGTTTCAATGGTGAAATCCTTCTCAGTAACAAACAACCTGGAATAAACCATGGCAGAGGGCAATGTGGAGTATCCCTTCACCCTAATCCACACCACCACCACCACCACTACACACCCACCACACCACAAACCCCACAATATCCAGCCCCAGTGAACCAGTGCCCCCAAATCAAAAGCGTATCATTCCAAACCCATACTGCAAGCACGCCCACCCAACCTATAATCTCCCAAACAGACCCAGTTGTACCAACAGTTTGGGTTTGAGAAAACCCCAAGCCTGTTTTGGCAAACAATTCGAATCATTCGGTTCACGCATAATTTAAAGGAAATTCAATCCACGTGTTGCTGATTTATTCACCATTGGATCCTCCGAGTAGTGCCATCCAAGAAGCATTTTTCTATCTTCAGTGCTGTATCTGATGCAGAGAGTTGCCACACCACACGAAGCAGCAGTTCTTCTATTTCAGAGCGGTGATAGAAGTGGGGATCATCCTTTTAGAAAAAGTGCATGCATGCCAAACTGTATCGAATTCCAAAAGGCTTACAGGCTTTCCCAAAGCCAGGTGAAGAGGCTCAACTCTAGAAGCCAGAGTTTGGGGACCAACAGTGTCTTAGAAAAAGCAAGGGGGAAATCCTAGGAAAACGAGGTTTGAGTCATCATCCTGTTGCTGACAAGGTGTGCTACCCCAGTCATAAAACACCTGTGCACCCACCTGCTCCTCCAGGGTCTCTCAGAATGTTGCCTTATTTTTGTTAAGTATGGCTAATAATACCCTGCACTGCTCTCATGAGGATTAAACAATAATAACAACAACAATAAAGTGATATGTGATCATCAGTCAGGACTGGGAACACCCAACTCAATCACAACGTTTCTGATTCTTCAGCTCTAGGACATCACCTGGTCACCTTCCCGGGATCTGAACACCTTCCAGACTCCTCGGTCACACTTTCGGAAGTCAGTTTCCTGGATCACCCCTCAAAGAGTCTGGTGGCTCAGTGATGAAGAATTCACCTGCCAATGCAGGGGACATGGGTTCAATTCCTGGTCCAGGAAGATCCCAGAGGCTGTGAAGCAACTAGGCTGGGGCACCGCAATGACTGAGCTTGTGCTCTAGAGCCTGGGAGTCCCAACTACTGAACCCATGGGCCACAGCTACTGAAGCCCTGTGCTCTGCAGCAAGAGACGCTGCCACAATGAGAAGCCTGTGCTCCCAACTGGAGAGCATCCCCCACTCTCTGCAGCTAGAGCAAAGCCTGAGCAGCAGGGAAAACCCTTCATTGGTGCTCACAATGAAGAAGACCCAGCATGGCCAAAAATAAAAGATTTGAACTCATCAATCATGCATTTTTAAAATACTATAATTTGGACTGAGGAGCCTGGAAGGCTGCAGTCCATGGGGTCGCTGAGGGTCGGACACGACTGAGAGATTTCACTTTCATGCATTGGAGAAGGAAATGGCAACCCACTCCAGTGTTCTTGCCTGGAGAATCCCAGGGACAGTGGAGCCTGGTGGGCTGCCGTCCATGGAATCGCACAGAGTTGGACACAACTACAGTGACTTAGCAGCAGCAGCAGCACAGTGACGCAGCAGCAGCAGCAGCAGCATGAAAGTAACATCTGTTCCTTTTAGAAACAAAAATAACAAAAGGTAAAAACTATGCAGCAGAAGTGGCAAGCCACTCCAGTACTCTTGCCTAGAAAATCCCATGGATGGAGGAGTCTGGTAGGCTGCAGTCCACAGGGTCGCTATGAGTCGGATTCGACTGCGTGACTTCACTTTCACTTTTCACTTTCACACAATGGAGAAGGCAATGGCAACCCACTCCAGTGTTCTTGCCTGGAGAATCCCAGAGACAGGGGAGCCTGGTGGGCTGCCGTCTATGGGGTCGCACAGAGTCGGACACAACTGAAGCGACTTAGCAGCAGCAGCACAGTGACTTAGCAGCAGCAGCAGCAGCATGAAAGTAACATCTGTTCCTTTTAGAAACAAAAATAACAAAAGGTAAAAACTATGCAGCAGAAACTGAAACTCTTTCACCATTTTCCCATCCAAAGAAGCTGCTTGTATTTTTATGTCTTTGTAATGGTTAATATCAACGCAAATACATCCTCCAAGTTTCCCCTCTAGGCCTTGTGTCCAATGAGGTCACATTTACTAAATTAACCTTCAGGGCCTCCGTCTGCCAATCTCCCTGAGGTCTCCTAGGGAGCCTGGGGTGGGGGTCTCAGGTGAGCTCAAGACAGAGCCCTCGTGTTCTGCTGCCCTGTGCCCGCCACTCTGTGCCCCACTGAGAAACATCTCTAGGTTAGTACCCACCCTGGCCACTGCTCTCCATCCCGTGTTCGCTGAGACAGTGGTGACACCCGGGCCAAAAGCCTGTCTCCTGAGAAAACGAAGGGATCCTGAGTTCCCAGGTCCTTCTCCAGAGCTGGCCCAGGGTACTGGGCAAAACAGTAGGACAGGTTCTCTCCACTAGAACTGGCCCTGAACTGCCTGATGTCAGACAGAGTCCTCAAGCACAGCTTCTTCTGAGTTCCTGTCTCTCACAAGGGCCCCTGGGGCTGGCCAGCAGACTGCAGGTCCTTTGCTGCCCTCCTCACGCCCCTACCCCATTTCTTTCCCAAATCTCCTCTTTGATGTTTCCTTTCGTCCACTGAGAAAAGCTCACGCCATTAGACACGTGTTTAATGAGTTCACCTAACACAGAGCTGCTGCTGCTGCTGCTGCTGCTAAGTCACTTCAGTCGTGTCTGACTCTGTGCGAACCCATAGATGGCAGCCCACCAGGCTCCCCCGTCCCTGGGATTCTCCAGGCAAGAACACTGGAGTGGGTTGCCATTTCCTTCTCCAATGCATGAAAGTGAAAAGTGAAAGTGAAGTCACTCAGTCCTGCCCGACTCTTAGCAACCCCATGGGCTGCAGCCCACCAGGCTCCTCCATCCATGGGATTTTCCAGGCAAGAGTACTGGAGTGGGATGCCATTGCCTGAGATACGTCTAAATCCCAGGAGTTGGGGCTCAGTTGGAGTACAGGTAATCTTTATGAAACTGAGATCGTATTTCATACACATTCTAGCATCATGCACATTTGTGCTCGGTATCAAAACTCTCCTAAAGCATGATTTTTAAATTTGATGATTAGTGCTCGTGCATCTAGTTCTTTGACTACAATTTATTTAAGTAATACCATATTTTTGGACTTTCAAGATTCTTTTGTGTGTTTATAAAAAGTGTTGCAATAAATGCTTTTGTAAATCTATGTGTTCATGCAGGCCGTCAAGAGTCCAGTGGCTCCACCAGCTCTCTCTGTGACCGCATGTCTTGCGGTCTGTGCCCTCCAGAAAGAATGACTTTGTAATTCACAAGTGGGTTTCCTCCAAGGTCTCTTTCACTTTTACAACTCTTTAAACGGAAACTCAGATTTTTATTAAAGCGTCTATAACAGAAAATTTTATCTAAGAAGGAAAGACATGCCGTCAGTGAATTGTCAAGGTCAAACCCTTATAACAAGGACTGCAAACTGGTGGCCCCTGGGCCGAATCTGGTTCAGACATTGATGCTGCTTGGCCAAGCCTACCATTTGAATTTAGGTTCGAGTCCCCTGGCCATGTACACCCCAGTCCGCCCCGTTACCGCCGCACCCTGTGTTTTACATCGTCATTGCATTATGTTGCAGGATTTGGCCCCCAAAGTCTTTTGAGTTGCCTGCCTCTGCTTTATAGCTCAGCCAATTACTCGTCTTTCCATTTAGACTTCCAATTAATGAATCAATTAGTCAAGCTGATCGGGTGTTTACTGAGCCCTCCTGTGTGCTGACTGCTGCATGCGGTGCTGAGGATGCAGCTGTGAACAGCAGATCTGGGATTTCACGGAGTTTGTAGACAGAGGGAAAGCCAGACAATTAACACACAGACATATGCCTCAGTGGACAAGAGAATCCTTAGTCATGATAAGGGCTGTGATGAAAATAAAGTGGGGTGAGTGCTAGAGAGATTTGGAAAGGACATGTGCCTTTAGAATGGTAGTCTGGGGAAGGCTTCTCCAGGGATGTGATGTGTAAACTGGGGCCTGAAGGAGCCAGCTTGTGCAAACCTGTAGCTAAACAATGAGATGTTCCGGATGGGGAGAGGCAAGAGAAACCAAATTGTGAACACAGTTCTCACCTAGGAATGCAGCAGGCTCTTGGGACACACAAAAATAATAAAGGCCGGTAAAGCTTCAAGCTTCACCTCCTTCATTCCCTTCCCTCCTCTCCCTGTAATCTGTCAGCTTTTCCTTATGAACCCTAGTCTCTCAGTAATGGATTATAATACAGAAAAAAAAATCCTCCCCCAGAGTTGCTGGAGGTGAGGGAGACAGGGCTCAATACCTCACTTTCCCAAACCAGCACAATAACTTTCCCCAGGATGGCCCACCCTGTCAAAGGCCTGCATAGAAACTTTGTTCTTATCAACCTCCTGGCCTCAGGTGCACAGGGTCCGTTGGGCTCCTGGGGCTGTGAGCCCTGTTTACCTGGTCCACAGCGGTCCCCTGGGTGTGGATGCAGAGAATGTCGGGAGCTTTGCTCATGCAGGGCCCATTACCAACCTGTTTAGACAGAGAGACAGTTGGGGGGTTCTCTTTGCTCTTGTCAGCAATGTCCCAGAGAGCATCCTTGTACCTGTTTCCTTGAGCACATGAGCTAGTGCTTCTCTAGGGTAGGTGCTTGAAGGGGGAATTACCAGGCTATGGGGAGTACCTATTTTTTATTTCCTACCTCTATTTTTCTACAATCCCTGGCCATTTTTATCTAAGCAACAACACAGATTCCATCAGCACTGGGAGAATTCTGAAAGACAGCAACACAGGATGAAGGCTTCTCTTCTCTGGCAGGATGTACACTCTCATTTCAAAGGCCCTCTGATGGGATGCTGGGTTCCTGATCATGCCCTCGAGAGACACTAGCTTTCCCATCACTTAGGCACAGGACAGGTTAGGAAGCAACAGTTAGAACTGGACATGGAATAACAGACTGGTTCCAAATAGGAAAAGGAGTACGTCAAGGCTGTATATTGTCACCCTGCTTATTTAACTTATATGCAGAGTACATCATGAGAAACGCTGGGTTGGAGGAAGCACAAGCTGGAATCAAGATTGCAGGGAGAAATGTCAATAACCTCAGATATGCAGATGACACCACCCTTATGGCAGAAAGTGAAGAGGAACTAAAGAGCCTCTTGATGAAAGTGAAAGAGGAGAGTGAAAAAGTTGGATTAAAAACTCAACATTCAAAAAAGGAAGATCATGGCATCTGGTCCCATCACTTCATGGGAAATAGATGGGGAAACAGTGGAAACAGTGAGAGACTTTATTTTTGGGGGCTCCAAAATCACTGCAGATGGTGACTGCAGCCATGAAATAAAAAGATGCTTACTCCTTGGAAGAAAAGTTATGACCAACCTAGATAGCATATTCAAAAGCAGAGACATTACTTTGCCAACAAAAGTCCTTCTAGTCAAGGCTATGGTTTTTCCAGTACTCATGTATGGATATGAGAGTTGGACTATAAAGAAAGCTGAGCACCTAAGAATTGTTGTTTTTGAACTGTGGTATTGGAGAAGACTCGAGAGTCCCTTGGACTGCAAGGAGATCCAACTAGTCCATCGTAAAGGAAATCAGTACTGGGTGTTCACTGGAAAGACTGATGCTGAAGCTGAAACTTCAATACTTTGGCCACCTCATGCAAAGAGTTGACTCATTTGAAAATACCCTGATGCTGGGGAAGATTGGAGGTGGAAGGAGAAGGGGACGACAGAGGATGAGAAGGTTGGATGGCATCACCGACTTGTTTACTTGAGTAAACTTGTTTACTTGAGTAAACTCCAGGAGTTGGTGATGGACAGGAAGGCCTAGCGTGCTGCAGTCCATGGTGTTGCAAAGAGCTGGACACAACTGAGCAATTGAACTGACTGACTGACTGAGGCACAGCACCTCTTCTACCTGGTTGGGTGATCCTAGATTGCTTTTTAACATCCAAGAGCTTGGCTTTCCCCTGTAAAATGGGGATGGAAATCACTGTATCAGAGTGCAAGAGGAATGGAATGAGATCATGTGTGTGAAGGAATCATCAAAAGGCCAGGCACAGAGGATACAATAGATTCTTCCAGCCAACTCTTAGAGAGGACCTCCTGGGTACCAGCCTCTGTGCTTGGCGTTGGGACCATAGTGGTTTCCAGGACTCCAAGGCCCCAACTTTTGTGGTCTTTACACTCTGGGCAGCTGCTTTTCTTTCCTGCTAACACCGTCAGTTAAGCATCATTTTGATGGGCTTTGGCACCACCCTGCCTCCTAGTTTTGTGCTCCCAATGAATGAATGTATGACTTCACATGAGCTCTGAGTGAGTGAGAGTCACTCAGTCATGTCCAATTCTTTGCAACCCTATGGACCATAGCCTGCCAGGTTTCTCTGTCCATAGAATTCTCCAGGCAAGAATACTGGAGTGGGTTGCCATTTTCTTCTCCAACAGAAAACTCTCATTGTAAAATAAATTTTATTGTGCACATTTAGTGTTTCCAAATTCATAGATTTCTTTATAACTCTCATGAAGGCCAGCCTAAAAATACTTTTTTCTAATACGTCTTTTCTTTCTTTACAACCCACCTGGAACTCTTCTCAAGGGGTATCACTCTTTCAACCTACCAAATGACTGTGATAATTACAGCTCACACTTACTGGGCATGTACTAGAAGCCAGGCATAGTACTCAGCCTTTTTTATTCATTCTCTCATTTACCCCCCATTTTACAGACAAGGAAATTGAAGCCTAAGAGATTATGTGACTGATCCTGGGTCATAGGACTTCAAATCTCAGCAGGTTGCTTTTGGAATAGGAATAGGCACTGGTAACCATTACTGTCTACAGCCTTCTGGATAAAATGCAAGTTATAAGAGTTATAATTTTATTATATTTTTTAACAACGTTGTTGGTGTTGTTTAGTCATTAAGTTGTGTCCGACTCTTTGTGACCCCCATGGACTGTAGCCTGCCACGCTTCTCTGTCCATGGGATTTTCCAGGCAAGAATACTGGAGTGGGTTGCCATTTCCTTCTCCATGTAACAATGTAGTTGATCTATAATTTGCATATCATACAAATCCTTCTTTAAATTGTAGTGTACAATTCAATGGCTTTCAGTATCCTCACCTGCATTCATTATCACAATCAAGTGCAGAAGAGTTGCCCCCCAAAGAAACTTTGCACTTTGTACCCATCACTCCCCAATCTCATCAACCCCAGCCCCGCCCCTGACAATCACTAATCTACTTTCTGTCTAGATTTTTCTGTGGTAGCCTTTCCCATAAATGGAATCATATGCTGTAAGATCCCTTGTTGGTTTCTTTCAGTGTGCATCCATGTGTTGCTTGAGTCAGTATTTCACTCCTTTTCATGGGTGAACTGTATGGCCACATCTCGTCACGTTTATCCATTTGTCTGTTGGTGGACATTAGGATTTACACCTTTTGTCTCTTATGAATAAAGCTGCTACGAACATTCCTGCACAAGTTTTCATGTGGACATATGTTTTCGTTTCTTTTGGGTATGTACCTAGGAGTGGAATTTTTTTCATTTCTTTTGGGTATATATCTAGCAGTGGAATTGCCAGGTTGTGTGATGACTCTGTGTTTAACATTTTGTGTGAAATTACCAGACTTTGTGTTTCCAAAGTGGCTGCACCCTTTTGTAGTCTCACCAGCAGTATAGGAAGGTTTCAACTGCTGCACACCTTCACCACCATTTTGTTATTATCGATCTTTTGATTATAGCCATATTAGTAAATAGACGGTGGTATCTTGTGGCTTTGATTTACATTTCCCTGGTGGCTAATGATGTCGGCCATCTTTTCATGTGCGATTGGCTATTTTTTCATCTTCTTTGTAGAAGTGTCTATTCAGCTTTACTGTCCATTTTAAGCTATTTGTTATTTGTCCTTTTATTATTGAGCTATAATAGTTACTTATAGTCTAGATAATAGTTGCTTATTGGATATGTCATTTGCAAAATTTTTCTCCCATTTGGTGGATTGTTTTTGCACTTTCTTGATGGTGTCCTTTGAAGCGTAATTCTAAAAATTTTGACCATATCCTGTTTATCTGTTTTATTCTTCTGGTGCTTGTGATTTTGATGTCATTTCTACTTTTTCACTTTTTCCTTTGCTTTTAGACACATTTCCCTTCCTTATTTCGTATCTTACCCATCCTTTGGGGACTCTGTGTCAAGGTCACTCTTCTTCTCTAAGAGCTCTGTCTTCTCTAATACAGAGCTGGGCCCTTCCAGTGTTCCTCGCAACTCCCTGCACCCTTGCTGAACTCATGTGTCCACTTGCTCATCTCTCTCCTGATAGACTGGGGCTCCTTGAAGGAAGGACTGTTTTTTCTTTTTGCTAAGTGCCCAGGCCTGGGACAGAGTAGCTCTCAATAGTATTGAAAGAAAGAAGGGAGAAAAAAAATATAAAGAACAGCCTGAGGAGAGTGGGGGGACCAGACAGGACAGAGAGTGCCTGGGGTTCCAAGAGAGGCCCCCTTGGCTAGATGGTCACATTGGTTCAGATTCCTGAGGGAGTTAAAAAGTAGGCATATGATGGTTATTAATTTCCTTTTTTCTATTCTTTCTTCCTTTTTCCACTCCATAAACACTTTCAAACTCTAGAAATTATTAATGAAAAACATATAAAGTGGGTAACTGAATAATGTCAGCCTCTGAGTCACCTCTGACCCAGCCCCAAGGTCCTTCTAACTAGTCATCTTCAGGCCATTTAGAAGCTGGAGCCCCAGCAAAGTCATTAGATCAAACACGGCCTTTTGACTGGGGACAGCTTTTGGTCACACACTGTTTACAGCATAGTTTTGGGAATACAGTGGTCTGCTTTGGTATCTGTATTTTTCTACTTCTTTGTGTCCCAAAAGCGTTAGCTGAAAACAAGCCAGCTACTGTTTGCAACTTCCTGCCAAAGTTTTGCCCAAACTGCCTCTGTATGTCACACTATATTTAATAATCTTACAAAAGGGTGAACAATTGAATCAGGGAATTCTTTAAACAAATTAAACTTTCATGACATTAAGTTGTTCTTCCAGATCAGATCAATAGGCTATGGTGTTGGGCAGACCCAAGCTTCTTGAGGCAAACTTCAAAGAAAGGCATGCATGTCTTTATAAAACTGAAACCCCATGGAATCCATCTGAGCCTGCTGCTTTTTTCATGGATCCGAATCATTTCAATTGACAATTGAGTATGTTTGTGCTAATTAACTAAATGTTAGCTATTCTTAATTGCAATTGCAGTGTAAAAACATGAATGTTTCTAGGGGCAAATACTTAACAAAATATATTTGCTCTGGTCAAATCTGCAGTTCACCCTAGCCAGATCCCTGTGGAAAGCAGCACATTTCTCGCATAGAGGCGGAGCTAATTTGTACCTTTCATAGAGGTAAAACTACATACAGGATCCAGTCACATTTTTTTCTCCAATTACAATATAACCACCATTAATTCTTCCTTCCTGTAAAGACCCTTCATTGACCTCATTTCACAAAATAGCTTTTTAAAGCTAGAAAGAAGCCCTGAGAGCATCCTCCCCACAGTGGTCCCTTCCCACTCCGACATTTTCCAGATGTGGAAGCTGGGATCCTGAGTAGTCAGGTAAGGTGACAGGGGCCACAGAGAGGTAGAGGTTATTGCCAGAAAGATGTCCTTGGCCAAGGTGCGATTAGAGCTCTCCATGGAACTCTAATGCGCTGCTCCTCTTCCTGGAGATAGTTTCCTCATCAGTAAAGTGAAAGTCACTCAGTTGTGTCCTATTCTTTGTGACCCCATGGTCACACAAACAATCCATGGAATTCTCCAGGTCAGAATACTGGAGTGGGTAGCCATTCCCTTCTCCAGGGGATTTTCCCAACCCAGCGAACAAACCCAGGTCTCCTGCATTGCAGGTGGATTCTTTACCAGCTGAGTCACAAGGGAAGCCCAAGAATCCTGGAGTGGTACAATAAGCTCAAAACCATCTCCCCTGTGCAGATGAAAGACAGTAACTGTGCGGTATCCTTCCAGAACAGGCCCGCAAAAATATATTGATTCCAGAGCCCATTCCTTGGGGAGGGAGCTAGCTCTTGGCCATCACAAATGTCCTCATGATCCCTCAAGAATCATGGAAGATAGTTCTCAGGAGATTTCATTCCCTGTAATAACAGCAACTACATTTATTGAGAGCTCACCATATGCCAAGTGACATCTGATGCATTGAGCTCTTGTGCCTACCAATGACCATGGCTTTTCCTTCTCAGCGCCCACAGCTGAACTTTGAGTCACTCTTTGGTCAGCTACAACCACTGGACTGTGATCTGATGTCTTCCCTCCCTTTCTCGGTAATCCTTGCTCTCTTTCCCAACTGCTAGTCACAGGGGTAGAAATCTCAGGACCCAGAGGAAGATGAGCACCAAGGTGGAAGGAGCCTGAGTCCCTGCGAGACTGTGGAGGAGGTGGTTGTGAGTGCCTGAGTCCAGGATGAACTGTCAGAGTAGCTGGTGCTACTTACTCTGCCTAAAGCCCTGTTGCATCTGTTCAGTGATCTACATGTACTGACTTATCCATCTTCACAAGCCTTTTCATCCTCACATTACAGTTGAGGAAGTTGAATCACACAGGGCTTAAGGGACACACCCAGGTTCTCACGGCTGGGACATGACATGGCAGAGTTCAGCCCCAATCGGTCTGGCCCCAGAGTGTGCACTCTTGACGTTTTGATGATAAGGAACTACACCTTTATTTGTTTGGGAGGATCCACCCCTCCTCCCGGGCTTCCCAGGTGGCACAGTGGTAAAGAATCCAGCTGCCAATGCAGGAGCCACGAGAGACAGAGTTCGATCCCTGGGTCGAGAAGATCCCCTGGAGGACAGCATGGAAACCCACTCCAGTACTCTTGCCTGGAGAATCTAATGGACAGAGGAGCCTGGTGGGCTATAGTCCATGGGGTCTCAGAGTGGGACACGACTGAGCGCGCGTGCACACACACACGCACAAGCACACCCCTCTTCCCTCTTCCCTCATTCTCTCTTCCTTACTGACTCTTCCAAGTTCACTAAATGTCTACCATGTGCAAGAACTGGACCATGCAGTAGTGAGGCTGCTATGATGAATGGGGCATGGTCATTACCTTATAACATTCACTGCCTTATGGGGAAAGAGACACGAGGATGAATAATTACCTTGTTGTGTGCTAAGTCTCTGATAGGATAAGTGAAGAGTGCTGTGGGGTCACAGGTAAGGGATGCAGTGACCACATTAATGGTAGGCTGAACAAGCATAAGCTTAAACTAGATCTTGGGGGCAAAGGGAAGTTAGCGAGGCCAAGGAGGTGGGGAAAGTCATTCCAGGTGGAGGGTACACCCTGAGTAAGGGTGTGGCGGCATAACATACTATTTCAGACTTGCAGGTCTGGAGAGCGGGTGGAAGAGGGGAGGGCAAGAGGGATGGAGAGGTTGGAAGGAGCTGGAGTCTGAGGAACTTGATGGGTAGGCTAAGGAGATTTGGATTATTTTTGGAAACAAGGGAGTGATGCGGTCAGATTAACATCCCAGAGAGTTAGCTGCTCCTAGAATGACTCAGCATACATAGGGCTGGACTGGGGTCAGGAAGTGGGTGCTGATGTAGAACCAGCAGTATCTCCAAGACCCAAGCCTCCCCTGCCACCTGATCCAGGCAGCTAGGCTCCTTCCCGTTCCATTATCATGGGCACCGAGCAGTTTATCTCTTCTTTTTGAGAGCCTTCTAAAAACAGACTGAGGGGATGTAACAACTTCAGAAGGCAGCGTCCCCATCAAGCTCAGACAGTGTCTCCAAGGCAGCTCATCTCTTGCCAGAATGGGGCCGGGAAGCTGGCAGTATTCTAGTAACTGCTATCAGGGGACATTTAAAAATAAAAAAGTCTTCTCCAAGAACAGAGAGGTGTTTCCAACACCCAAGAGCCCCGTCCTCGGGATCCAAGCAACCTCAAGTAGCTCCCACTTCAGTTTAAAATCTAAAGGGAAAGGTCACATGTCTGCGGACTCCTAAGTCCACAGAATGAATAGGGGTTGCTGTCAGGGAATGCCACAAAGAACAGGGGAGCCTGGTGGCTTCAAGAAACAGTGCCTCCTGGTCAACTCAGAAATGACTCATTTTCTTCAATGCTCAGAATCCACGATCTGGAAGGAAGGCCAGAAAACAGTTGTTTACTCCTGGAGGTGAATCCAGACTGCTTAGGGCTTGCTCATCCTGGAATCCTCTGTGGAAAGCCTCCTTGCTGGGTTCTTAATGCCTGCAATTCTTGGGGTTTGTGCGCTGTGCAGTGGAGTCTACCCTGAGTGTCTCCGATTAGTTTTGGGTTACTGGATATCGAGCAGAAGTAGAAAGAAGCAAAGGCCCCTGGAGCCTGGCCATGAGTTTACCTTCCAGTTCAGGCTCTGAGTGTCTTCTTGCGCTGTGAAATAGGACAAGTCAGCTCTTCTCCCAGAACCTCTTTCTTTCTCTGAAACAAACAGAGAATAACATTGTCTCATCCCACTGCCGTTCTGAGAATGAAATGAGCTATGGTCTGTGAAATGACCCAGCTGAGTGCCTGCATGTAGATGTGAGCTTTTTCCTCTCATTTTTGGAATGCAATTGTATTTGCATCTTGTGGGCCTCATGTTTCATTAGGACTGTATTTCTTTTTAAAATCATGGCACTGACAGGGTACTGAGCCATATTCTGAATGCATTTTCATCCCACGTGGGTTTCCTGTACACTCCCCTGCAGCTGTATGATGTTAGCAGGGCAGGCTATGGTCTTTATTTTATGGGACTGAGAAATTGAGTTTCTCACAGGTGCTTGCCTTGCCTAAGCCGGTGGCTTGGGCCAGGTCTGTTGTTACTGTTGCTGTTGATTCTTCCCTCTTTTCATTTGTAATGGGTCTAGAGAATTTTCCCTCCTGAGCAGATGCTGGGTGCTGGCTACTGAATTCACACACATCATCACGTCTGTGGCGCCTGGGGGAATCCAGGACACCACGGATTCATCACTGCTTCCCTCTCTGTCTTGCGTTCACTCTCAATTCTCAGCAAAGCTTTTATCTCCCAGTGTGTCTGGAAGAAGAGGGTCATCCCACCAGTCCCCACAGACAGAAACCAAGGCCAGGAATAGGAGCCAATGTTTCCCAGAATGGCCGGCTCAAATCAAATTTAATGCCTGCGAAGAGTCAGTCAGAGGGTATAAAACGGGCTCTTTTCCTATTCTTGGCAGACCTCAAGGGGCACAATTTGAAAGCGGGAAGAGGGTAGATACATAGCTTCCCTGGTGGCTCAGACGGTAAAGCGTCTGCCTATAATACAGGAGACCTGGGTTTGATCCCTGGTTCGGGAAGATCTCCTGGAGAAGGAAATGGCAACCCACTCCAGTATTCTTGCCTGGGAAATCCCATGGACAGAGGAGCCTGGTAGGCTACAGTCCATGGGGTCACAGAGAATCGGACACGACTGAGTGACTGCACTTCACTTCAATTCCAAAGAATAATGAGGAAGTACCAAGTGCATGGAAGAAGAGGTATTGTACAACTATTTGGTGGTTAGGAAACATTTTCCCTCACTCTTTACGATTTGAGACTACGTTTTTCCTGAGGATTCGTGTACGCTCGAGTGTGAGCATGAGACCAAAAGGGCTCTGAATGGTGACCTCGGGCCTAACTTGACTCAGATTTGAGACATAGAGGATCAGATACCTGCTCTTCCTAAGAAGTCCCACATTTCCTTCTCCATGATGGCCACAGAGAGTGGAGATTTTCCTAATGAGGAGACAATACTCAGGAGTGGCCACAGGTCATCAGAAGTAAGTGAAAAGTGTCCCACTGCTGACTAGGGAAAACACACAGATGGTGTGCTGGAGCATAAATAGGAAAAGGATCCTTCTCCAGATAAATTGGGACAGTGCTTTTCAAACCATAGAACAAAACTGATAAGTAGTGCAATCAGTTCCATTGCTGATGACAAGCTCTAAATTAAAAGAAAAAAGTAATAATGAAAGAAAGAAATAGAAGAAACTAGAAAGGATTGAAGGTAATGGCATCCCACTCCAGTACTCTTGCCTGGAAAGTCCCATGGATGGAGGAGCCTGGTAGGCTGCAGTCCTTGGGGTCGCTGAGGGTCGGACACAACTGAGTGACTTCACTTTCACTTTTCACTTTCATGCGTTGGAGAAGGAAATGGCAACCCACTCCAGTGTTCTTGCCTGCAGAATCCCAGGGATGGCGGAGCCTGGTGGGCTGCCGTCTATGGGGTCACACACAGTCAGACACGACTGAAGTGACTTAGCAGCAGCAGGGTAATTTCTGTGCTTGAAACTTTTGTCTGATACAAACTATATTTTGAAAGCCAATTACTAAAAAAATAAAAACAAAAAAGTTTACCCTTGAAAGAGAATAAGGTAGAAATATTAGTACTACCTTTATTTTTGCAAGTGGCCATTTAAGCATTTACATGTGTATTTTTCTTTAAAAGTCTTTGGTTCAATAATTGAGAGTCTACACGCTCTGGAACCCTTGGTAGGCTCCCAGCTAAATATACAGCCCATGACCTAGAGGAGCTCACCGTTTGCCGAGGAAGACTGACTTGAAAACGGATGTCACAGGAAGAACAATAATAATTGCATGAGTATTCATGAGCTTCTACTTTTTCCCATGGCTGTCGTGGGAAAGATCTTTGCTTGCTGAGTCAGCATCCAGAGACTGGCTAAGGGAGAGTGTAGAGAAAATAAAATAAGCCAGAGATACAAAGTTAATGTATATAAAATAAGCTGAGAGAAAGAAAAGGAACATATCTACTCATTACAAAAATTCAGGGAGCGTCATTTGCTCGATATTCTATGAAAGTAGCAATGGCAACCCACTCCAGTGTTCTTGCCTGGAGAATCCCAGGGACGGGGGAGCCTGGTGGCTGCCGTCTATGAGGTCACATGGAGTCGGACACGACTGAAGCGACTTAGCAGCAGCAGCAATCTTAGAAGCACCACTCCAAAGGCCAGGGCAGAAATGGTGCCCTTGTTGTGTGCAACTCGGGGGCCTTGATAAGGAGGCAGTAATAAACACAGAAGTTAGAAGTCAAGGTTGGCTTCAGAGAGTTAGAATTTGAGAGAGAGAAAGAATGAGTGAGTTAGTTTTCGATGAACTGTTGACAGAAAGATATTGAGAGAGCCAACAGCTGGGAGAGAATTTCAAAGGTGTATACTAGTAGTAAGAATCCATCCTCCTCTTTGCCATTCCCATGGAGGAGCTCAAAAAAAGACTCAAAATGCTTCATTACTTGTGGATTGCAAGACTGTGCCTTTTGAGGACCTGAGCCTATGTTGAAATTGGACCAGTATGTCCCCAGAGAGAGATATTCTTGAGTTGTACAAGCCATCATGGAATCACAGTATAATATATTAAGGACTGGTTACAGAAAAATAGTGTTTGAAAACACAGATGGAGAGCCAATTATTTTATCCTATGTGGGTAGAAGAGATGGGTTGGGGTAAAGAAAGCAGAAAATTTTTGATCTAAGCCCTAAAAAAATGAAAAAATTAGCCTGGTTGCACATGTGAATAAAAATTCCAGGCAGAAAGAACAGGATGGAAATATGAAAGTTCTGTCTGTTAGGAAATGGGATGGCTTGCTAAGGCTGGGTGATTAGAAGAATAGAGGAAAGTGGAGATTATTCTATAACAGAAAGTTAGTCCGTTATCAGGTCTTTAAACAGATTTTTGCTCTCTGGCTACAGGATACCTGGATGTTCAGAGACTGAGGCCCACTCTGCCAGGACCAGGGTAGGAGAGGGACTCCACTCTTCTCTTTCCTTTTTTTATTATTATTATATTTTACTATTGGAGTATAATCACTTTACAATGTTGGGTTAATTTCAGCTGTACAACAAAGTGAATCAGCTATGAAAGTGAAAGTGTTAGTCAGTCATGTCCGATTCTTTGCGACCCCATGGACTTTAGCCAGCCAGGCTCCTCTGTCCATGGAATTCTCCAGGCCAGAATACTGGAGTGAGTTGCCACTTCCTACTCCAGGGGAATCTTCACAATCCAGGGATCGAATCTGGGTTTCCTGCATTGCAGGCAGGTTCTTTATTGTCTGAGCCACCAGGGATATGTATTGAGTCTCCATCCCATGCCCACCCCCTACTCTTGTCTTTCAATAAAGCTGATGATCAAAAAAAATTTTTTTTTAAATTCATGATCTTGTGGAAAATGAGAACCAGTGGAAGCTCTACAACAAGTGGTATAGTCAGTTTATCATTTTGGAATGGTCACTGATTGCAGTGTGGGGAGTGGATAAGAAGAAGCATGATGAAGTGACAAGTCTGGAGGTTGCAACAACAACCCCATAGCAGTTGGGATGTAAGTGAGACATTGCATTGGAGGGTCATCAGGTGACCAAGGTTCCTCACTTGGATGGTCGAGAGAGTACCGAACCATTGATGGAAGGAGGCTTTGGAGAGAAGATGGTAAATTTCATTTCGGACATGTTTTGAATCTGAGTTGGTGGCTGGAAAGGATTTAGTTGGGCTGGTTCTTCTGCTTCTCCAGCCAGAGTTCCTCTACTTCATCCCAGCCTCCACCTTGTCACACCTCTGTGGTCTCAGAAATCGTCTGGTCCCCCTGCCACGGCTGCGCTTTTGCTCACTGTTCCCTCTTCTTACAGGGCTCTTCTCACCTTTGTCCACCTGGCAAACTCCTACTGATCTTACACACTTCACATGATGAGCTGTATTCCCAACTAACCACCATCCACTCTCCCAGTCCAGGTTGGCTCACTCTTTACAGAAAAAAACTTGGTTTCCCAATTTTTTGTGTTTAACGTTACCCCAAAACTTACCACATATCTTGTGCTGGCTGACCTCCTGTTTGTCTTATCCCTAAGACTGTAAACTCTTAGAAAGCAGGAATCAGACATTGCTTGAATCCACAAAAAGTCCTGGGGCAGAATAGATGCTGAACTCTTATGGAATGAATGATGTGCAAATAAATGAATGAGTTATCAAATTTTGGACTGTCTTAGCTGGGGTTAATTAATCATAGCTTTCCATAGCTACTCTGCTCCTGATCCTTTTCCAGATAACTGCTTACACTTATTCATGCGGGAGGCAACTTTGGGGACACTGAGAAATGAACATTTTTGTTAGGAGATGGGCCATTAGGGTAGGGTGGATAAGGATAAAGCAGTGTTTGCCTTCCCCATGGTTCTCTGGACTGGCCTGGAGACCTTTGGGAGAAAGGTCATAAAATAAACTGAAAGATCTATTCTAGAAGTGTTCTGTCCAACTCTGCTTTGGAGTCCAGTTAACAAAATGCATTGGGGTGTTCATGAACAGTGTCCCACACCTCTGCACAGAAATCACCAACACTCCAGCACCCCAAGAACTGAAAACTCTGGGAGCTTCCAATGATGACGTCCTTGATGTGAACATTCACGTTCTCCTGATGCACAGGAGCCATGGGGAGAGTCTATCAGGTGGTTTTAGGTGGTTGATGGTAACCAGTGGGAACAGAGAAAAGAGAGGAAGAAGGGAGGGAATGATATTTAGTGGCTGTCACGGACACATGAATCACCCTTTGGGGACTCCCAGAAATAAGAGCCAACAAATTCCAAGATTCCCATGACATCATAATATCACAGTAAGCATGACCTTTGTAGACAAATGTTGATGATGTGTGGGAATTAAAATTAATTTCACCAATTTCTTTTTACTTTCTTTAAGATGCCTACTAGAAAAGTAAGAATTACGAATGTGACTGGCATTATGTCTTTATGACAGCTACGGTAGACTGTGTAACCATTAAATGAATGAAGTCCATCTGTAGGCACTGTCAGGGATGATCTCTAATAAAAATTTACTGTTAAGAAACCAAGCTGTATCACTAAATGCATAATCCAATTTATAGAAATATTTTAAAAACTATGTACATATTGCAAAGTGAAAGATTAAGGAGAAATATCTGAAGAGGTCCCTGGGAGTTTGGGACCAGATGCAATTGGAGCAATTAAGCAGAAGACTCTTGAAAGGCATAAATAGGGTTAGGGAAAAATCAAAGGAGTAGTAAGCTATCCTGGGGATGGATGCAGGCTTGGGGAAGAGAGGATGTAGAAATTTGATATTTTGCTGTACTTATTTCTGTAGGTTTTGAGAAAATAAGCACTTATGCATTCTGCAACTTCTTAAATAGAAATGGATTATAAGACAGGTCAACACTGTTGATGGGCTGACATGGGTTCTGGAAACTGCATCAGGACCATGTCAACTGTTGGCCCATTTCCCTGGGCTCTGAAGCTCTGCCCTCACTAGGGCAGTATTCCAGGGAGGCAGTTCCATGCCCCATTTGATAAATGTATTGTCAATAGCTCAAGCCAACTGAAATAATAATGGGAGAAACGTCTGCTTCTGCCAAGAACTGAGGACTGGAATGACGCTGCCGAGTGTTTCCTGAAGCAAAAGGCAGGTTTCCTATAATTAGAAGCAATTTGCTAGAAAGTTTACCAGGCTCTTCCAAAGCATACAATATGGCAAATTGTTAAAGCTTTCTTTATTTTTCCTTTCCTTTCCTGACACACTGCAGATGGAGACTGTGGAATATTCTCTTTTCCTGGGCTGGGACTGTTATTTTAGAGGATCACATCTTCGCCGAGTCAGTGAAGTAGGAACAAGAAAACCAACTTTTTGTATCATTGTGGGAAATGGGAGTGAATTCAGAATCATATTCTAAACAATTTGAAGCTCAAAGCCTTTCCAACTGTCTCCACTGAAAGACTTCAGATTTAGACAAGCAAGACCTAGCAAGTGAAATATATGCCAAGACTAAACTCGTCAAATTCCCATTACAGTGTGTTTAAGAAAATAGGAAACTCAGAACGCAGTTACACAAAGATCTATTCCCATTTCTATATTCCAGAAGTCAGCTGCAAAGACCAGAGATGCAGGGGTGGGGAGACTAACATCTATTGAGCATCTACACCCATGTGGTACACCCAGCTCTGTGCCAAGCAACCTGCCCATTTTCTGCAGTGCAGCCCCTGACCATCACCCCCTCCCCAGCTCCCTCTAGCTCCAACAACCCTGATGTAGGTACTGTCTCCATTCTTGACTTAGAGATGAAACTGAGACACAGCAAGGTTAAGAAATTTTCCCAGGGTCAGAGGTAAAGTTAGGGCACAATGCAAGTCTTGCTGACTCCTAAACTAATGCTCTTTCCTCTATACCCATCTGCCCTGCTGCTTTTGGAGACAGTCTTCAACTGATGGAAGGCTGGTTCTTAATGCCCAAGATGACTCTACAGGATTCACAGGTTCTCCTAACTTGTGGTCTCTAAGAGAGGTAGTGGGAGCAGGCTTGCACCTCTTCCCTGGTCCAGGAGCAGTAACTCTACAACACTGAGAGCAGCCACTTTCCGGGGAGCCTCTTCATCCAGCTTTAGCTATCTACTCTATTCTATGACATAATAGAGTAGTTCTGAGTGGGCTCTGACTCAGGACACTGCTGTTTTCAGCCCTCCTATCTAACCTTAGGCACACTATCCTCCAGAACCCTGGGAAGATGGTCTCCTCAATCCTTGTTTACTATCAGTCTAGTAGAGAGAGAATGGAGATGGGTACTGGGGGACACACAATGTGTTTGTAAAATATGGCTCAGATGAGAGATAGATTAGATTAGGAGAAGTCCTTGATACAAAGGAAAAAAACTTATTTAATTAGCCCATCCATCTATTCCATCCATCCAGTACTCATTCATCTGTCTACCACCTATTCATCCATCCATTCATCACCCATCCAGCCAGCCAGCCCTCATCCATCCGTCACCCTTCCATTCAATTATTTGATCAGTGTTATATATGAGCCAGAACAAACGAAAAGAGATTGTGTTCAGTTAGCGGCATCTTTTGGAGAAGGCAGTGGCACCCCACTCCAGTGTTCTTGCCTCGAGAATCCCAGGGACGGGGGAGCCTGGTGGGCTGCCATCTATGGGGTCGCATAGAGTTGGACACGACTGAAGCAACTTAGCAGCAGCAGCAGTAGCAGTGGCATCTTTACTTCCACATTTTTAATTAGAATTTTTATGATTTTTTAAAATTTTGCTGAAGCTTAAATAAACTAAGGAAGGTGAGTAGAAAAAAGCATGGAGACTGAGAAAGACAAATATTGCACCATCTCATTCATATGTGGAATCTAAAAAAATCCAACTCATAGAAGCAGAGAGCAGAATGGTGGTTGCCAGGAGTCAGGGAAGGAAGTGTTGGTCAAAGGATATAAACTTTCAATTACAATATGAATAAATTCTCGCTATTTGGCATACAGCATGGTGACTATCAGTTCAGTTCAGTTGCTCAGTCGTGTCTGATTCTTTGCGACCCCATGAATTGCAGCACGCCAGGCCTCCCTGTCCATCACCAACTCCCAGAGTTGACTCAGACTCATGTCCATCAAGTCGGTGATGCCATCCAGCCATCTCATCCTCTGTCATCCCCTTCTCCTCCTGCCCCCAGTCCCTCCCAGCATCAGAGTCTTTTCCAATGAGACAACTCTTCGCATGAGGTGGCCAAAGTACTGGAGTTTCAGCCTTAGCATCATTCCTTCCAAAGAAATCCCAGGGCTGATCTCCTTCAGAATGGACTGGTTGGATCTCCTTGCAGTCCAAGGGACTCTCAAGGGTCTTCTCCAACACCACAGTTCACAAGCATCAATTCTTCGGCCCTCATCCTTCTTCACAGTCCAACTCTCACATCTATACATGACCACTGGAAAAACCATAGCCTTGACTGGACAGTCCAGCAATGTATCGTGTACTTGAAATTTGCTTAGAGGGGAGATCGTAAATGTTTTCACCACTCACCAGAAAAAGGTTACTACATGGGAAAGTTCAATTAGTTGGATGAGGGCATCATTTCACAATGGATTGATACATCAAAGCATCGTGTTTTACGTCTTAAATATATATATATATAATGATTGTAAATCATTAACTTTATTCAAGCCTCAATTAAGTTGATCAAAAAGGCAAAAGAATGGGCTTTGGCAATAGAGAGGCATGAAGGCAGGACTCTGCCTCTGTTCCCGGAACACCAGCGAACCTTGACGTCTTTTCTCAGCTCGTTTCCTGGTCTGCCCTGTGGAGGAAGCCATCCTCGTTTCCTTGGTGACAGTGCGGGATGAATGACATACCCGAACCGGAGAGCACCTGGCCAGGGCTGCAGGGAGGAGGGTTTAGGGCACGGTCATCACACGGGCGAAAAAGCGGGGGTCTCTGAGAGGGTTTAACGGGCCTCTGTTGCTCTGAATCCCAGCTGGTTCTGTAACCAAATGCCACCTTTTATATTTCGTGATTAAGTAACAAGTGGATTATGCATGGGATGAGGACTGTTAGAAGCTGGCTTTTAGAGCGAGGATGGTGGGGGGTGGGGTGGGGCGGGGTGGGGGTGGTGGGGGAAGAGAGGTGGGGGATGGTGTTCCAGCCCCGCGCCATAAACCTCTTTATCAAAGTGGGCACGTTTTCAGCCCAATCTGCCTTTGAAACTCAGCAAGTTCACTTGACCTGGGGGTTAAGTGCTGCTGGGGCCCCGGCTGAACTCTGTCCCGGGAATGGAAAAGTTGAGCAGGTTGCGCCTTCCTGCCAGAGGCTTAATCTGCTTACAGGATCGCCTACCCTTTGACAGGCCGGAGAGCGGCTTCTTTGCGTGCCCAGGGAAGGTCATCTCTCCAGGATTTTGCTAAGCCTCTCAGCTAGGAGGCAAGATCCGTGTCTCACCTCTACTCATACCCCTCTAACCGACAGGCACTCAGTAGGTCCCCAGGACAGCCTTTCATCATGGTAGGATACCATGATGGTATCCTAGCCTTCACAGGCTGGGATTTGATTTCTGGTAAGAGGGCCTTGGTGAGGGACTGGATCACATGGAGGCCTTGCTGATTTCTAAGGGTTATTTCTCCACCCAGAGTCTCAGTTTCTGGGCTCTAAAATGGGCCTGTAATTCCTCCCTCTCAGGATTGTGTGGAGGACTTAAATTAGATCTCACATGTGAAAAGCACCTTCAAAAGTAAGTGCTCATTAAGTCTTCCTTTTCCTTAGCCCTTCTTCCTTCTGCTCTTCCTTCCTTACTTTCTGAGCTTCAGATTCCTCAGCTATCGAACAGGATGCATCACAAGACCCATCTCCCTGGGTCATTGTAAACGATGATGAAAGGCTTACTTAAATTCTAAGGTGCTGGACACATCAATCAAAACTGAACTGAAAGAGAACATCTCGAAGCACAGAAACAGCTTGACTCTCCTGCCAGAGAGGATTGGGTCCATTCCCCACCCACCTCAACTCAGAGAGGCCAGAGGTCCCGGGATGTAATGTTTTCTTGGCAAGAAAAGGACAAAGCCCTGTAGAATGAAGAGAAGTTGAACACACCTTTCCAGATTATTGTATCAAGTGAGAAATGGTTTCAGCTGAAGCTGTCTGAATAAATTACTGACAGTCAGAGGGTGAGGAAATTGAGCTGTGAATGCATTTATTTAATATATTTATATGTCAAAGTTAGCTCCTGCTCTGCATATTTTTGTGGCTTTTAGACATAAGATATTTTACTGGATTTTCCTTTCCTCAGGAGGCAGTTGTGTAGATTAGGAAAAGGCCCAGACAAATCTCCAAGTGAGATATAAATTCTTCCCTCTTCCATAATTTTTTTGTAAGAAAAAAAAAAAAAAGACCCTTTACGGCAAGGTACACATTTGGGGACATGATTCTTAAAGTTGAATTGAAAAATACTCAAATGTAGTTTTAGGATGCTTTTCTTCTCTCACTACTTGGTAAACTCCTAACATACGTCAAAGCCAGGATTAAAGCTGCAGTGTTTAATGAACTCTCCTGACCTGCTGCTAATGGTAGTGAAACCCCTCCTCTGTGCTTGGACCACCCTTTATAGATCCCTCTGTCAAAGCACATGATACTCTATTTCCTTTTCTATTTCTCTCTAGAGGTTATGACCTCCTGGAGGTCAGGAGCCACTTCTGATCCATGTTGGAGCCGAAGAAGCCAACTGTGTAGCAGATACTTAGCTGATTGATGGCTTAGCAAGTGCTGCACCTGCAGAGTACATTCATTGCACTATGACCAGTGAACACAAAGTTATGGACAAACATGGGATAGGAATTGTTCTGATGGAGAGTAGATGGGCCAAGAGGTGGCTCATAGTATTTCCAGGACAAATAATATTAAGAAACAACCTATTACCAAGTGTGGAGGTTGATCTTATTGGGTGTGAAGTCAGCAAGTAAGGTAAGATCAGGAAGGATCAACACTCCTCTTAAAGATTCTTTAAATTCCCGTGTCAGTCACTCAGTCATGTATGACTCTTTGTGACCCCATGGACCGTAACCCACCTGGCTCCTCTGTCCATGGAATTCTCCAGGCCAGAATACTGGAGTGGGTAGCCATTCCCTTCTCCAGGGTATCTTTCCAGTCCAGGGATCAAACCTGGGTCTCCCGAATTGCTGGCAGATTCTTTACTGTCTGAGGCACCAGGGAAGCCCTGAAAGTAAAGTGAAAGTTTCTCAGTCATGTCCAACTCTTTCTATACAGTCCATGGAATTCTCCAGACCAGAATACTGGAGTGGGTAGCCTTTCCCTTCTCCAGGGGATCTTCCCTATCCAGGGATTGAACCTAGGTCTTCCAAATTGCAGGTGGATTCTTTACCAGCTGAGCCACAAGGGAAGCCCTGCTGCTGCTGCTGCTAAGTTGCTTCAGTCGTGTCTGACTCTGTGCGACCCCATAGATGGCAGCCCACTGGGCTCCCCTGTCCCTGGGATTCTCCAGGCAAGAACACTGGAGTGGGTTGCCATTTCCTTCTCCAATGCATTAAAGTGAAAAGTGAAAGTGAAGTCGCTCAGTTGTGTCCGACCCTTAGCGACCCCATGGACTGCAGCCTACCAGGCTCCTCCGTCCATGGGATTTTCCAGGCAAGAGTACTAGAGTGGGTTGCCATTGCCTTCTCCGAAGGGAACCCCTAAATACCTATAAATAACAATAAAAAATGTATTTGTGTATTCAGCGCCATAGATGATTTTCTCCATCTATCTGCTTTTATGTTGGTGGTCTTCAGTTTTCCTTTAAGTCTTCTGTTAGAAGAAGTAATATACCATCATTTCTCAAAAACCTTGTCTTCATAAAGGTGGATTCCCTTGGTTGTGATGGTTAAGAAAACCTTGAAATCCACACTCTTTCCGTCAGTTTGGGGCACATACATTGACCACGTCGGGAGAGAGGACCTTTCTTCCCAGGGCACATATTTACAGAGGGAAAGGCGTGCAATAAGTGCTATATGATTTTATGCCACTGGGTTGAGTTTTGAGCAGTATTGCATAGTTTTTAATTTATCTTTTATATAAAAATTTGACACTATAATTCATTAAAATGTATATATACCCCATAATGTACATATATACATCACCCAGGAACATTTGCAAGTGATGGAAACTTCTCAAAAAGTAGCTTAAGAGTAAAAAGGAAATTCTTTGTTTCATTTCATCAAACCTCAAAGAGCACAAGTGTTGAGTGGACTTTGAGGATGGCTGGAGGGCCCCTCTCTCCCCCTCTCTCTGTCTCTCTTTCCATCCCACCTCCCACAGGAGGCAGGCTTCCCACAAGTGCTGGACACCATTGCTGCCCTTCATAAGTGGAGTGAAGTGAAGTCGCTCAGTTGTGTCCGACTCTTTGCGACCCGTGGACTGTAGACCACCAAGCTCCTCCATCCATGGGATTCTCCAGGCAAGAATACTGGAGTGGGTTGCCATTTCCTTCTCCAGCGGATCTTCCCGACCCAGGGATCGAACCCAGGTCTCCCACATTGCAGGCAGACGCTTTAACCTCTGCACCACCAGGGCTGCCCTTCATAGGTTCACAATTTTCCAGCTCTATGACTTGGAGCACAAAGAAAACTCTTCTTCCCCATGATTCCAGGAGAAAAATTCCCAGGGAATAACATTGATGGGATCAGCTTAGGTGACACTCCTACCTAATGGGGTGGATGATTGAGTCCTGGACAGACGTGATATTAGCCACCACACTGTGTGATCCTGATCTATATTTATTAAATATGTTATATGGATACAAAACATCCAGTGATATATTTGAAGATCTCAAGGTAGCTGAAAGAAAAAATGAGCTATTCTCTACCCTCCACTACTACTTCAGTATCTTGTGTTGTATCACATTGAAGGATATGCAGACAAACTCCATCACTAAGGAGCTACTCTTTGGTGAGAGAGACAGAGACAAATTGAAAGTAAAAACTGGGGATACCGAGTTGGCTATATAAGTGCACAGAGAAGGAAGCACTGATGGAACTGGAATAATTTGAGAAGTCTTTCCTTAGGAGGGGACATTTGGACTGGGTCTTGAAGGGTGGATAGAAACTTCCCACCTAGCTCTGACAAAGGGCATCTAGCCTCCAAGGAAAGAGATAGTAGAGGATCTGGTGTGGCTTTAAAGCCCAGTTTGAGTATGTTGCTTTCAAGTCAGGCTTTCTGAATTCAAATCCCAGCCTTCCCACTCAACAGACACATGACCTCTGGAGAGATGCCCAAATTACATACCATTTCCATGCCTTCATCCTTCTTATTTATCAAATGGAATTAGCAACCTCATCCTCATGAGCTGTTATGAAGATCACACTATTTGGTATTTAAAAAGGTTTGGATTTTGAGCCACACAGCTAAGTGTGCATGCCTGTCTCACTGCTTGTTAACTGAGATCCTGGGGAAGGTATTCTGTCTGTATCCTCACGTAAAATGTCGTGGGCAGCAATAGTATAGATCTCAGGGTAATTCCCCACCTTGAATGAGATATAATGCATGGAAAATATTTGCCTCAAGATCTGGTCTATCAGATCAGATCACTTCACCTGTCACTATGTAATCATTACTGGGCAAACTGCTCAGTGCAGTACTTGGCATATAGTAGCTGATCAGGTTTCTTCCTCCCATTACAGGTAAGACTGACCCACGACTAGGGATTGTGCTTGAACATCTAATCAACCCGCAGGTCTTTGTCCACATGCTGAGAAAGGGCAGGGGAGGTGGCCCGTAACCCACCCGAGTCAGGGTTGCGTGTGAGGCGGGAGGTTGTCTCCATTCAATCCAGCTCAACTTTCCTAGGCAGAAGCCCAGAGTCTAATGAACAGAAAGCTGACACGCCAGGGAGTTCATTCTGGAAGGGAATGAAAGCTCATTTGAAGAAAATGCTTCCATCGGCTCTCCCATACCACATGGAGGGGCGTGCTGGCGTATGTAACGGAATCACTGACCAGTGGGGACAGCAGTCTTACTTTCCCCGGGGTGTTTGGGAACCAGAAAGAATGTTCGCATGGCCCGTACAAATGGGCAGCTGAATTATGCTAATGAGCCACCAGGCCTGCTGGGAGGGAGCAAGCATGAAGTCAGGAAGGGATCAGAGTCTGGGCATCTCCATGCCCACAGGCGTGAATGATTTGTTCTACTTTCCAAGGCTTGCCTTCAGACCCAGGGGGAGGGAAGGGAACATCACAGGGTCCAGGCAGGGCCTGGAGGACCCAAGAATGGGGAGCTTTGCCCCTTGAGCCAAACCTCATCAAAGAGAGGGCAGGGTGCCTTCACTTTACCAGATTCCTGATTACTGTGGCCCCTCCAAACCCTGACATGGGCAGGAAAGTGACCTGTCCAAGATCAGACTCGGTTTCCAGCCAGGCTCTGTCAGATGTCGAGCTCTGGGTTGTTTCATTGGCAAACTCCTGAAGCTGGCTGTGGTGGGGAGGCTTCTTTTAGAGGCATTCAGATATGGGTCCTATAATTTTCTAGCCCTGTGACCTCGAGAGGCACCTTCCTCCCTCCGAGCCCTGATTATCCCCATCTGTAAAATGGGAACAGTAATGCCTATTTCAGGGTATCATGGTGGGAATTCTAGTGCAACAAAGGCTATGAAAATACTCCAAAAACTATAAATTTTCTGTGCACATACACGTGCAGATTCTTTCGAGTTTTCAGAGGGACTCTGAAAGCAAGAAAGATGGTAGCAAGGAGGGTGAAGAATTAACCCTTAATTGTGGTGGGCCAGAAACCCAACAGGGCACAACTAGTCCTTATCAGGTATCTCCCGAGGGTTTGGCAGAATCTTGGCACACGGAGATGAGAAAGAAACATAGACAGGGAGCTTCTAAGTTACCATGTGAACCCTTCAAACGTGTTGACTGGCAGTCCAGGACCTCTCTGTGTTCCCAGCTCCCGGAAGGCTGAGTGTTGCTTTTACATGTAAATGACTGTGCAAATGAGCTAAAGTTTCTCACCAAAGCCACAAAACTGCATGCCGTGTGAAGCGTGGCTGATGAGACCTCTTTCAAGACATTACACGTGTTTTTGTTTTGTTCTTTCAATGAATTATTCTCTTACAGTTTCCTTAAATGTGTCCCATTTCCTGAGAGTCCCAAGCAAGTTTTTCATCCTTTTTCTGCTCAGGATATTTTCTTCTCATGTGTGAATGCCTTTATCCTCTTTGTAAGCCAAAGAGGAAAAAAATAAATGTGTGAGGGAGGGGTATATGTATTTCTACATGGAAAACCTATTTGTGTGCAGTCAGATGAAGAGAAATTTCTAAAGTGTGGACGCTTGAGAACAGGCAGAGGTTGGAGACCTGGACAACCTCGTCCAGTACAACCTCTCCTCTGGGCTCTAGGAAAACTGGGAGAGGCGAGTGGGGAGGCCTACGGGGTTACAGACCAGTCAGGACACCATCGCCCATCACAGGCTGGAGGCGGGAGAGTTTAATCTTCCTCAGGAAATCCTCGGGGTGTAAAGAGTCAAGCCTTATATTATAAAAACCCTGCCGAGAGGTTTTAATGGGAGCGGACATATCAGGAGCATTCTCTAGCTCCAATTTTCTCATTATAAAACTGACCGAAGTGTAAAAAACACCCAAAGCACATTGAATATCTCTAATATGTGGCTGCCTTTTAGCCTCCGGAGGAGGACAGGTATTCATTTTCATAAATTACTTTTTAACTATTTTTTTTTCAAAGGACAGGGGGGTGGTGAAAGAAAACAGAGACAAAACAGATGCCTTCAGCCCTTTGATCAGCCTCACTGCAGACAAGCAGGCTGCCCGCTAGCACCTCTTTAACTAGAGCTTGCCAGGAGGAAAATGGGTGGTTTTAACTGCAATTATAGTGCCTGCTGAAGGCCTGTCATCACAGCCGGGGGACCTGATCCCAAGCAGCTCGGCTGCCTCCAGAATTACAACCAGCGGGGACAGAGGCTAAATGCCCCCTGTGACCAGTGTCTTCCACAGGCCCAGGAGCTGCGGGCCAGTCTGCCATTCTCCTGCTCACGTCCCCCACCCACATCACTAAAAACACAGAAAACTAAGACCATATAAGCCAGCTTGACCAGGCCAGACAGAAGAGAAAAGAAGAGGAGACAGCGGCCTTATCTCAGGCCCAGGGGTCGGGGAATGCAGCTGGAATGGGGGATGGGGGTAGTGGGGTGAGAGGGTGGGGGGCAGGAGGGTGGCACAGGCAGAGGTCAGATCTTGGGAGCTAAAACCTCTTGGAAGTAGGATCAGAGCATTTGGGTTGGCCTTTAGGATATTATGCATTAAATAGCTATTCAGTTCATTTCAGTTCAGTCACTCAGTCGTGTCCCACTCTCTGTGACCCCATGAACCGCAGCAAGCCGGGCCTCCCTGTCCTTCACCAACTCCCGGAGTTCACCCAAACTCCTGTCCATTGAGTTGGTGATGCCATCCAACCATCTCACCCTCTGTCGTCTCCTTCTCCTCCTGCCTTTAATCTTTCCCAATATCAGGGTCTTTTCAAATGAGTCAGCTCTTCATATCAGGTGGCCAAAGTATTGGAGTTTCAGCTTCAACATCAGTCCTTTATTGACTGGTCTCAAAAGGAAAAAAAGGAGATAATAATATTGACTGGAGCCCCTATCTTCAGGCTCTGCCCTAAGCAATTTCTGTGTGGTCTCGGATAGTCAGCAAGTCTCTGTGCATGCCCAGGGCCGGGCACTGAGATCTCAGATCCTCAGGCAGTCTCTGCACATGCCTAGGAGTGCGCTCAGAGCCAGGCACATGGTAGATGCTTGGGAAAAAAAAAATCAATTTTTTTTTGATTGAGGGACTGCCCAATTTTCGGAAGGAGAAAATAGAAACTCAGAGAAATTCAGTGGCCAGCCCATGGTCACCCAAGTGGGGTTAGGGGTGATGCTAGAGGTGGGGGTGTGGTCCCCATGGGCTTGCCCACAAAGCCAGTTCCTTCCAGAAGTGTGGGTACCTGATTGAGAAAGGGTGTGGGCTTCCCAACAAGAAATACAAATCCAGGATGCTGCCTTGAATCCCACTACACTCCCTCTCTGGGGTGAGGCACTCGCATCTGGAGCAGAATTTAAAGGGATGTCAAAAAAAAAAAACTTTAATCAAGATAAGTAATGTCTTAATGCAATATTTTCCAACATCAAAGTTAATGCAAAAATCATGATGAACAAAATACCAAATTTTACAATAAAAGCAGGATCGGGTTTATGTGTGTCTCCTTTTGCCTTAGGCTCCATTATGACTTGGCATGACATGGCTAACTTAAATTGCTGTTATCTTGGTCATCCAGTTTTCCTCTCTGGGCCTGAGTTTCCTGTCTGCTTAAAGGGAGGAGCAGACTGAAGGCTTCTGAGGCTCTTTGCAACTCTGACATGCTGCAGTAGGGTTCAAGTTCCAGCCTGGCCCATGAGCGGCTTCTGGGGTGGGCACAGGCCCTGTGGAGGCATCTGCTGGTCCCCAACCGTGACGCTGGGCAAAGTGTGAGAGGAGCATCCGCCCTGCTGTCCTTTTACAGCATCTGGGTTGAGTTTTAAAAGTGCATCCCCAAGAATGCCCAGGAAGGAACTGGGAACTGAGGCCATCTACAGACCTGACCTTGGTGCATTTTTGGCTCCACGGGGCGGGGATGGCTTGAGGGAAGCACCGTCTGCTTTGTGGCACTGGTGGCTTGGGCACCATTGTGAAGTCATTGACAGTTCTGGCCTCTCCTCCTGGTATAACCCCTCTTGGGGTCACTGCTCATCTTTCATGTGGCTTTTTAAATTTATTCCCAACCCCCATCAGCAAAAATTCTTTTTTTTTAAGAACAATGAGAAAGACAGCTGGGGAATTGTGGCAGTGATTTGCTTAAGTTTTTCTAACATTTGCTCACTGCTTTGTAATTGCATTTCTGATTTTGTCTTCTCCCACAGATTAGTGCATAGATTAGTTCCAGCCATTCACTAGCTCATTCATTCATTCACTTAAATAAAATTCTTAATACTGGCTACATGCCTTTCCGGCACCAAAGCCCCACACCAGGCAATCATGTATTTACCCTCCCCTTGATCCTCCAGTCCCAGCATGTGTCACACACCTACTGTGTGCCAGGTACTGAGCTAAGCTCTGGATTTGCACTATGGAACAAACCAGCCCCAACACTAGTCTTGCAAAACAGGACAGGCTGGCCAGCCCGACATTAACCAGACAGTAATAAGCAAACCGTAGCTTCAGTCTCTGTGATGGTTGAAGTTACATGTCAACTTGACCTGGCCACAGAGACACTAGGTATTTGGTTAATCATGATTTCTAGGTATGTCTGTGAGGGTGCTGCTGGATGGTATCAGCCTGTGAGTCAGTAGGCTGAGTCAAGCAGATTGTCCTCCTCCTTGAAGGTGGGCCTCGTCCAATCAGTTGAAGGTCTAAAGAAAATACAAAGGCAGAGGGCAGGAGGATGTGCTCTTTTTCTGTCTGACTCCTGAGTGGGGATGCCAATATTCTCTTGCCCTCTGACTGACACTTGCACCACTGATTATCCTGGTTCTCAGGCCTTGGGACTCAGACTGGAATTACACCACTGGATTCCCTGTGTCTCCAGTTTACAGATAACAGATCATGGGACTTCTTTCCCTCCATAATTGTGGAGTCAATTCCTTATAATACATCAATCTCTCTGTATATATAGATAAAGATATACATATAGACATGTTGAGTGTGTATTATGTGTATGTGTGTATAGATATAGATACACATATGTTGAGTGTGTGTTTTCTATGTGTGTGTATGTGTATATAGATATAGATGTGTTATGTATGGGCTTCCCTGGTGGCTCAGACAGTAAAGAATCCTCCTGCAATGCGGGAGACCTGGGTTTGATCCTTGGATTGGGAAGATCCCCTGGAAGAGGGCATGGCAACCCACTCCAGTATTCTTGCCTGGAGAATCTTCATGGACAGAGGAGCCTAGTGGGCTACAGTCCATGGGGCCACAAAGTGTCAGACACGACTGAATGACTAACACAGCACACAACGTGTTGTATGTGTGTGTACATAGATACAGATACGAGTGTGTGTCCGAATATATAGGCTGAGTGTGAGTGTTGTGTGTCTGTGTGCCTGTGTGTGTGTGTGTGTGTGTGTGTGTGTATTCTGTTTCTGGAGGGTCTGTCCTCTGGAGAACCCTGACTAATACCACCTCTGAGAAGAGCCAGGCAGAAAAAGCACACGGTGCTCTGAAAGCAAGCAACGAGAGGACCCAGCCTGATGCAGAGGGCCAGGAACGGCTGAGCTCAGGAACTGCTGATGGAACCGGAATGGGAGAAATAGCTAGTTCAGTGGCGACAGAGAGAAAAGCACATCTGACACAGAAAACAGCATGTGCAAGGTCCTGAGACGAGGAGACAGGTGAGTCTGAGAAACTGGAATACAGCTGTGGTGACTGGAGTGCAGAGAGCCATGGGACTTGGTGTGGAGTGAGGCTGGAGGCAGACGGTGTGAGACTGCGCAGGGCCGCCCAGCCTGTGAAGAAGAGCTGAGGCTTGACAGCATCACCCTGACTGCACCAGCTGTTCCTGTTGTTACCACAGCTTTTCAGATGAAGAAAATAAGGCTCAGAGAGGTTTGTTCATTGATCCAGCAAACAGTTGTGGAGCACTGACTACCCGTCAGGGGCCACACTGGGTGCCAGGGAGTCAGCTGCGAGTTGGAGTGACGTGAAAGCCGCTCATTCGTGTCCGGCTCTTTGCAACCCCATGGACCATACAGTCCATGGAATTCTCCAGGCCAGGATACTGGAGTGGGTAGCCTTTCCCTTCTCCAGGGGATCTTCCCAACCCAGGGATTGAACCCAGTTCTCCCACATTGCAGGCAGATTCTTTACCAGCTGAGCCACAAGGCAAGCTTTCACTCATACAAGTGACAGAGGCAGGATGGGAACTTGGGTCTGCAGGGTCCCTGTCCCAGCTTCCTGGGCCCAGCGCTGGGATGAATGGTGACTATTGTCCCCGCCCCTTCCATCAGGTGCTGAGAGCCTGGGGGCCAAATGCCTCACTTCTGTGGTTTCTTCATCTGGGTCAGACCCAGCACCCCAGCCCCCTCAAGATGTCACAGCCACACCCCAAATCTCCAAAAAAAAAAAAAAAAACAAACACTGAAAGTGAGGAGTGGGCATGCAATCCTGGGCAAGAAAGTGGCAGAGACTTTCAGCTGTTGAGCTAAATCTCGATCACCTCCAATCTCATCTTCATTTTGTGGATTAAAATAGATTTTTTGTGGGTTAAAAATAGATTTTTTTTTGCCACTCCTTGTTTCAAGAGGTGGAGGCTGTTTCCCCCTCATTCTGTCTGAGCTGTTCTGTGACTTTTGCACCAGTGCGGTCGGTGTGGTACAAGCGACTCCCTGCTGTGGGAAGATCACCTTGAGATGAAGCAGCTGAAGGTAGCTGCTGAGTGATGGGAGAGTATGTGGAGGAAGAGGGCAGGTAAATGACCCCAAGGAGCCATCTGAATGCAGTCCCACAGGCAACCCTAGGTGAGGCCAGCAGGGGAACTGCCCGGGGAAGTCACAGCCTCTTGAGAAACTATAGATCCCTGTATTTCAGACACTACACTTTGGGGTGCTTTATTGTCCATCAAGAGATAGCTGAAACCCAATCAAAAAGTGGGCAAAAGACCTAAACAGACATTTCTCCAAAGAAGACATACAGATGGCTCACAAACATGAAAAGACACTCAACATCCTCCTTATTTAGATCAGATCAGATCAGTCGCTCAGTCATGTCCAACTCTTTGTGACCCCATGAATCGCAGCACGCCAGGCCTCCCTGTCCATCACCAACTCCCAGAGTTCACTCAGACTCATGTCCATCGAGTCAGTGATGCCATCCGGCCATCTCATCCTCTGTCATCCCCTTCTCCTCCTGCCCCCAATCCCTCCCAGCATCAGAGTCTTTTCCAATGAGTCAACTCTTTGCATGAGGTGGCCAAAGTACTGGAGTTTCAGCCGTAGTATCATTTCTTCCAAAGAAATCCCAGGGCTGATCTCCTTCAGAATGGACTGGCTGGATCTCCTTGCAGTCCAAGGGACTCTCGAGTCTTCTCCAACACCACAGTTCAAAAACAACAATTCTTAGGTGCTCAGCTTTCTTTATAGTCCAACTCTCATATCCATACATGAGTACTGGAAAAACCATAGCCTTGACTAGAAGGACTTTTGTTGGCAAAGTAATGTCTCTGCTTTTGAATATGCTATCTAGGTTGGTCATAACTTTCCTTCCAAGGAGTAAGTGTCTTTTAATTTCATGGCTGCAGTCACTATCTGCAGTGATTTTGGAGCCCCCAAAAATAAAGTCTGACACTGTTTCCACTGTTTCCCCACCTATTTCTCATGAAGTGATGGGACCAGATGCCATGATCTTCATTTTCTGAATGTTGAGCTTTAAGCCAACTTTTTCCCTCTCCACTTTCACTTTCACCAAGAGGCTTTTTAGTTCCTCTTCACTTTCTGCCATAAGGGTGGTGTCATCTGCATATCTGAGGTTATTGATATTTCTCCCGGCAATCTTGATTCCAGCTTGTGTTTCTTCTAGTCCAGCGTTTCTCATGATGTACTCTGCATAGAAGTTAAATAAGCAGGGTGACAATATACAGCCTTGACTACTCCTTTTCCTCCTTATTAGAGAAATGCAAATCAAAACAACCAGGAGATCAAAATAACCTCACACCACTCAGAATGGCCACCATCAAAAAATTTACAAACAATAAATGCTGGAGAGGGTATGGAGAAAAGGGAGCCCTCTTGCACTCCAGGTGGGAATACAGATGGATACAACCACTGAGGAGAACAGTATGGGGATTCTTTAAAAGACTAGGACTAAAACTACCATTGTTATTGTTACTGTTTAGTGGCTAATTTGTGACCAACTCTTTGCGACCCCACGGACTGCAGCACACCAGGCTTCCTTGTTCTTCACCCTCTCCTGAAGTTTGCTCCAATTCATGTCCATTGGGTCACTGATGCTATCTAACATCTCATCCTCTGTCACCTCCTTTTCCTTTTGCCTGCAGTCATTCCCAACATTAGGGTCTTTTCCAATGAGTTGGCTCTTTGCATTAGGTGGTCCAGTGTTGGAGCTTCAGCTTCAGCATCAGTCCTTCCAGTGAATATTCGGAGTTGAAAACTACTATATGAGCCACTAATCCCACCACTGGGCATGCACCCTGAGGGAACCATAACTGAAACAGACACACGCCCCCCAGTGTGCCCTGCAGCACCATGTATAACAGCTAGGACATGGAAGCAACCCAGACGTCCATCGGCAGACGAATGGATAAAGAAGTTTTGGCACATAAGCACAATAGACTATTACTCAGCCATAAAGAGGAACACATTTGACTCAATTCTAATAATGTGGACGAACCTAGAGCCTATTATATAGAGTGAAGTAAGTCAGAAAAACAAATATCACATATTAACATATATATATGTATATATGTAATCTGGAAAGATGGTACTGATGAGCCTCTCTGCAGGGCAGCAATGGAGATGCACACATAGAGAACTGACTTGTGGACACAGGGAGGGAAGGTAAGGGTGTGATGAATTGGGAGAGTAGCATGGAAATATATACATACCATATGCAAAATTAGTTAGCCAGTAGAAATTTACTGTGTCAATCTAGAGGGGTCAGATCGGGTAGGAGGTGGGAGGGAGGGGACATATGTATACCTATGGCTGATTCATGTTGATGTATGGCAGAAACGAACACAGTATTGTAGAACAATTATCGCCCAATTAAAAATAAATAAATTTAAAGAATAAATAAATATTTTTTTAAAGAAAGAATTAATTTAGTGACTTCAAAAAAGAAAGACAGCTGAAAGACCACGGGGCATAATGTGAAGCATTATATGCCTTGGGGCATAATGTGAAGCATGATCTATGGAGAGGAGATACCTGTGGTTTTCATTCAGCATCCATTTCTCTTTCTTCTGCTAAGTGAACCCCAGTTTTCCCCAGGGCTCCTTGACTCCCAGGTGTGATAAGTGAAGCTAATGTTCCTCCAGGGGAGGGAGACCAGTCAGGGTCCCTGAATAGTCCGGGGGGATATGATGTGTGAACCAAGTGTGGATGGAAGGGACAGGATGGATTCGGAAGACATCTTCAAGCAAATCTTAATAGGATTTGATGACTGGTTGGAAAGAAAGATGAGTGGGATGGACAGGGAGAAGCAGAAAGGGCTCCAAGTCATTAACGCTACAAATGTCAGTGGTGATGAAACGTCTCGCTTCTCTTACCTAATATCACAACTACCCTAAGAGACATTAGGTTATTATCACTAACATTATTATCCTGTTTTCCAGATGAGAAAACTGAAATGTACTGATGTTTGAAAAACTGGCAGCTAGCAAGTAGTGTTGCTGGAATTTAAACCCAGGTCCACCTGGCTGTAAAAACCAGAGTTCTCAGCCGCCACGGTGTATTTCACCACCTGAGCTGCCTTTAGCCAGACAACCTCAGATTCACTCTCCCCGAACGGGCAGAGGGACAGGCCAGATTTCCTCACCCTCGTGCTTTGTTGTTCTCTTCTCTGTATCACCAGCTGTATTCTTTTCATCGCTGGTTCATTGGCTGGAGGGAGGAAAGGAGTAAAACAAAGCTCTTGACAATGCGTTCTTTACTTCCCCCTTTATTATTGTCGTGACCACCTTGAAGGGCACACCAGCCCCCTCATCCCGGCGCCCTCACGGCCCCCTGTGCCCACCGGGTCTCATCCTTCCGCAGACATGGCTCGCCTGGCAGAGGCAGCTGACTTACTTAAATGAACTGCTGTGCAGTTTTACTGCCTTCTTGGAAAGGAAAGCGATTTTGCAGGGAACACAAACCTCCCCTCATCCTTTGGCAATAGGGGCTATAAATGTATCTCTGGCCACACCTTTTGACAAAAGGTGTCTCTTCTTTCTACCCGCCCCTCTTCTCCGCATAGGTCCCTCATGGATCATATTCTGTCTCCTTTCCTCCCTGTCTCCCACCAGCAGACACACACCACCCTGCCTCCTTTTTCGGCAGGAGACTCTGACTTCCCTTCTGTTCAGATATTCACTGGCCTCTCCGTGAAATGGGGATGTGAAAACCAGAGACGAGAGAGTAAATTATCGTGGTCAGCAGTGATCAAAAATAAATGGGGCAAAACTGTCTCGTGGAGAACTGATGAAAACCAGCTGAGTCCGGGAAGATGGCTGGCCTCTCTTGTTTTCGCAACAGGGCAGGGGGCTACATTGGAACTGCACCCTCCCAGATGCACTGGGATGACTGGTTCTCAAGTGCCCACTGGATGGTCATCGTCACAGTGGTTATGAATTGGCTCAACAGACAGTAAGGGCACTTGAACCCTGAGCAGAGCCAAATGACCACACAGAGCATTACAAGTGATTTTTCAAAATTTATTTTATCGACATATGGTTGATTTATTCTATGGAAGTACAGTTGTTTTGTAGTTGTGTTAATTTCTGCTATACAGCAAAGGGACTTAATTACATATATATTAATGTTCTTTTTCATATTCCTTTCCATTATGGTTTATCTCAGGATATTGAATGTAGTTCTCTGTCCTGTGCAGTAGGACCTTGTTGTTCATTCATTTTAAATGTAACAGTTTGCATCTGCTAATCCCAAGCTCCCAATCCTTCCCTCTCTCCATTCCCTCTCCCTTGGTAACCACAGCGTCTTCTCTTCGTCCATTGCAGTTTATTTTGACTGCATGAAGAAAGGAAAGACAGGAGAAGAGATGGAGAGGGAAAGAAAGAGGGAGGCAGGGGAGGAGAAAGAAAATGTGGAAAATAAAAGAGGAGTGAGGCCCCCTGCTGCATCAGGTACAGCACACGTGCGTCATTCCGAAGCCCCAGTGCCCTGCGAGGGAGTGGCCTTTACCTGCATTGTGCAGGCGAGTGAGGCTGTGCTCGGAGCTGAGGTCACCTTGTTTGCAAAGGTGGAGCAAAGCCTTCAATTTAGAACCAGGTCAAAGGCAAAGACCTTCATTTCATTAGTGATGGGCAACAGTCTGGCCAGAAAATAACCTTTTTTTCTTAATTTACTCCTGGAGATGACATATATGTCAACTGGTTGCTTCAGACCTTTAAATTTGAAACTCAGATTTCCCCAGCCTCACGGTGACAGTGGCCTCCACTGCACCTGGGCTGTTGGGCCTCACAGACCTCCGCCTGCCGGGCACGGGCATCTAGGAGCCCTGGAGCATCCCACAGGGGCTCAGGCACAGTCCTCTTGTCTTCATCGTCACTAAGTCACTTTGTGCCCTGGCCCCACGTTGGCTCAGCAGAGGCTCCGGTGTGGCTTAGGGACCCCATGGCAAAGCAGGCGTCAGCTCCATCAACAGCCCCTTGGTGGGCAGAGCTCAGACCAAGGTGCCTGAGCTGACATGCAGGACAATATTCAGAACAGGCTCAAGGGACCTGGGCACTTCCCCAGGCTCAGCATGCAAAACCACTTCCTCATTCTCCTTCGGTCACAAACAACCCCAAATCTCTCTAAAGTGACTCCTGGGAGGGGTCTGGCAGGGCCTTTCCCTAACAGGCCCAGACTTGTCTGAATTCCAGAGTGGGCTCAGCTAGAATCCTCACCCTCTGATTCAGTTTAGGAAACAATTTCCTACCTACTCTCGCAAGTAAGCTTCAAAATAATCCCATGAATCTGGCAGGAAACAGTTCTTTTTCCTTCGCAAATGGAGAGGCTGAAGCTCGGAAGGTTACACGGATGGAGGGGTCAGGGTTTGACCCCTGTCTTCTGAAAGCACCGCTCCCCCTCCTCTGCCGCAGCCCCTTACCCCACTCCCAGACCCCCTACCATCCCCTCCTTGGAGGCTGGTGGACACGAGCGTGAGTCTGGAGTCAGGGAACCTATGTGCTATCCCTGGCTCCTTAGTCAGTTCCCTCAGCCTGGGTCTCTTTGTCTGTAAAACAAAGGTAGAAACCATGCTACCCCTTAAGGTTGCTGTGAGGATTAAATGGAAGAATTCCTACCAAGACCTGTGCTGAGCTCCTGACACGGAGACATTGCTTGCCAGCCATCGGCTGCCCACACAGACGCGCTGGAGACAATGACGTCCCGCCCGAAGCATGCAGCTTTAAACAGCCGTTCACCCTCCATTGGAGGAAATGTTCCATGCATGACCTCAGTGGGACACGTTCACTATAAAATGGGTATAAAAATACATCTTATTCCACAGGGTTCTTGTAAAGATTAAACAACAGCAAATGTGATGACTTCTCTGGAAACTATGACGGGCGAATCAGTTCTTACTGTCATTACCGGTCTAGAGCCTTCTTTGCAAGGACTCTTAGGGAAGATTCTCCTAGGCTGGAAGAAGAAAGGAGGGCAGGCCCTGTTGACTGAGGCCCCAGGATGGGGCAAGCACATTGTGAACACTGGCTCCTCCTCAGGTGCAACCTTTTTATAGATGAGGAAACTGAGGCTCAGAGAGGCTGCCCAAGACGCCCAGGGTCCCAAGGCTTGTGAGTAGAGAACCAGGGATTCAAACCCTGTTCCATCCACCTCTCCTAGGCATAAAGATCCTGGAGAAAGATCAACGGAGACTCTTCTCATCAGTCTCCATGGAGATTTTTATTAAAAACGGAGACATGGGTTGGTAAGATGGGAAAGAAAGAAATGGTCCAGAGGTGGCCTTCTTAGAAAAATCCCCCAAATGAAAGACCAGGCAGAGGCTCCTTGGCAGGGACTGTGTTGGTGAGGGGGCAGCGACAGGCTGGAGTCTGAGGCAGCACAAGCTGAGTTATAACCTGGGGCTCAGACGCTGCCATCCCTCCCTCTCCTGTGCACCCAGGCCAAGTGGAGAAACCAGATCCCAGATGTATCTGCAAAGAGGCCACAGGTTAGGCCGGCGGCCTCTTTGTCAGACAATGGCGCCCTCTGCTGGCAGCACAAAGGGAAGCGGCTTCAAGGAGAGGCAACAATACTGGAGTGGGTTGCCAGTATCAAACCCGCGTCTCCAGCATTGTAGGCCGATTCATATATACATATATGGAACTTCTCTAGTGGCTCAGACAGTAAAGAATCTGCCTGCAATGCAAGAGACCTGGGTTCCATCCCTGGGTCGGGAAGACCTCCTGGAGGAGGAAGTGGCTACCCACTCCAGTATTCTTGCCTGGAGAATTCCATGGACAGAGGAACCTGGTGGGCTACAGTGCATGGGGTCACACAGAGTCAGACACGACTGAGCGACCAACACTCTCACTGTCACACACATACACACACACACACACACATAGCCCTGAAGACATCTTCAGCTGTGTGGGCTGCAGGTCTTGAAAGAAACAAGTGAAGCAGAGCTGGCGGTGACCAGAGCCCTGGAGACCCCAGAATTCCAAGACTGGGCATCGGGCCGTCTGGGCACCAGAAGTCATAAAGAGCAGTGGCTATAGCGCTGGGAAGGCCCATTCCACACTGGCAGCTTTCAGCACGTGGGGGCCTCTTCTTGCTCAGCGGCAGAGCCTACCCCAAGCTCCGGCAGAGCCTTTGCCCAGCCACTCTGTCCCCCAAGTGGATCCCCCAGAGATGGCTGGTATTAGCAAAGGCGGACACGGCCTGGGGTCAGCTCAGACACCCCCATGTAGCTTCAGAAACCACTTCATCAAGGACAGGTATCCAGGGCGAGGTCTGCAGACCTGAAGGAAGCTTTATGGCCAAAAGAAAGACCTTCAGAGTTGGAGACTCTGGGAGTCAGAGGCAAGCCTTCCCCAGTGATGTGAAGATGATGGAACTGACTTCATGTAAATTGAGATTTATTTATCCATATTCTTTACCACTGAGCCACCAGGGAAGCCAAAGTCCTTTAATGCTGACAATAAATAAGGCATTTAATGTTAATAATAGAAATAATAACAGCGAGGATAACACACACAGAAGTACCACAAAATGACCACAAAAAGGAGGCAGAGGAAGAATAGAGGCATTTATGGAGCTCATAGAGCCAGGCTCTGAGCTAAGCATTTTACAGATCTAATCTCATTTGATCTTAAGTACTAGTATTTTTTGTCAACTTGCAGAAAAAAAAAGCGCAATCCAGAGAGGTTAATGAACTTGCCCAAGGTAAAACTAGATATACCTGCCACTGCCCTACGCTGTCTAGCGTGGCCCAGTTCATTTCCATCACAGTAGAGCCCTCGTTTTCTCAGGTGGCTAGTACGATGGGTGAACCCAGCGCAGCACCGTCGCAGTGGGACACAAAAGCGAGGTCCCTTGCACTACAGGGTTGCCAGACTTGGCAAATAAACAGACAGGATACCCAGTTAAAACTGAATTTCAAGAAAATAACATATTTTAATATAAGTAGATTATAAGCAGTATAAGTAGATGATAAGATAGATGAGCTGGTTAGATAGCACCACTGATTCAATGGACATGAATTTGAGCCAACTCCAGGAGATAGTGAAGGACAGGGAAGAATGGTGTGCTGCAGTCCATGGGGTCACAAAGAGTTAGACAGGACTTAGCAACTGAACAACAACGATAAAAGTAGATCCCGAATGCTTGCATGGGGCATAGTTGTAATCGGGCTTTCTTGCTGGGTGGCTCAGATGGTAAAGAATCTGTCTGCAATATGGGAGACCTGGGTTCAATCCCTGTGTTGGGAAGATCCTCTGGAGGAAGGCATGGCAACCCACTCCAATATTCTTGCCTGGAGAATCCCCATAGACAGAGGAGCCTGGCAGGGACAGTCCATGGGGTTGCAAAGAGTCGGACACAACTGAGCGACTAAGCACAGCACATAGTTATAGTTTTTAAAAAAATGTTGTTTATCTGAAATTCAAGCTTAGGGACTTCCTTGGTGGTCTAGTGGTTAAGACTCTGTGCTTCCAATGCAGGAGCACAGGCTCAATCCCTGGTTGGGGAACTAGAATCCATTATGCTATGTGGCATGGCAGAAAATAGTAAAAAAAAAATATACAAATGAAATTTTAAGCTTAAATAGGTGTCCTGCATTTTATCTAACTCCTCTCCCCAGCTTCAAACACCTGGACTGGAATCCCTGTCCCACCACTTTCTGGTTGTGTGATCTTGGCAAATTACATAACCTCTGAGTTCTAGCTGCTGTACCATAGAAAAAATATCTGCTTCTTAGAGTCATCATGATGACCGTGATCTCCTCCTACTAGTCTTGATTCCCTGGACGCATCAAGTAGTCTCTCATAGCCTTGGGGCCCACATGGCCCAGGCTGGCCCAGGCTTGGTTAATCCAGCAGATCAACGTCAGAGCCTGGGTTGGCTTCTACATGATTCTTTCATCCTTCTGCCTGACGTTCACCTCGGCTTCCAACACCACGTCCCATTGTAACACGAGGTCCAAAGATAAGAAAAGGAATTTCCATCCCAGGAAACTTTCCCTCAGATCTCATTGTCTGAAATGGAACATCAGAGGCTGGAGAAAATGAATAGCTTGCATTTTCAGCCTTAGGAGTGGAAGACCGTCTCTACCTGCAAAGAAAAGGCAAGAAAAACAGTCGCTGGTAAAGAGCAAACACATTCTAGTCATTCTCTGCCAGGCATTGTCCAAACAGTCCTAAAGATATCCATGCATCTAACCCTCATAGGATAAGCATCGTTATTGCATTTTACAGATGACAAAAGTGAGGTCCAGCGATGTGAAGGTGGCTCCTTGGAGAGATTGGCAGATTAGCAAGCGGAAGGATGGTGATCTGAGCCGAGGCAGACAGCATCAGCATCTGTGAGCCTGGCCATCAGCCGTCTTGTCTGCAGGCAGCCTCGCTCTTCTCTTGGTGCCTCACAAGGCCTGGCACAATGTGTCCTTAACTGAGTCCCAGGGCTGGCTGCACACCAGCCACCTGATAAGCGTCAGCAATTACAGACGTGTGCTTCCTTTCCACCCTCCCTGTCTCCCATCACCGTGTGTGATGGCTTCACTAGATATATGTGCAAACGCTTGACTCCCGTGGAGAGGGGTGGGGGACGGGCTGTGCCTGTGGGCTGTCCCTTGTGATCCAGACCCTGTCCCTGCATGCTTTGTTCCCATCAGTTACTAGAACAAGAGTTGCTGAGACAGTGCAATAACCATCACAATTAAAATGCAAGAGATGCAAGAACATGGTCTGGAAAATGCTAATGTAATATATTAATTATTCTTAGACTTTGTCATCTTACTTTTATTATTTTACTATTCATGTATTCATATTTGTGTTTGTTATTCATTAACATGTATTAATATGTAGTTTTAATTATTATTGCTGGGGATTAAATTTATCAGTGCTTACTGGATTGGAAATTAAAATGGGGAAATTTATAAAACACTTATTTTAAGTGTTGTAAAGCCCAGTACATTTGTAAACCCAGTACATCTAACACATCATATTTTATTTTAAAAAATTGCATTTTTCAAAGCAAAAACTTTAGTGGAAGAGTAGCATCAAGAGTGGTATTTGCATTTTTGTGCAAATCTCTTTAGTGTCTAGCTTAATAGAAGAGACCTGGATTTTTGTATTTGCTCTGCACTCAATCTGTTGAGATATACGGGTGAAGAATAAAAAGAAAATCTGGTCTCACACAAATACGTAGTTTGTAAAGGGAAGAGTATTTTAACACATTTTCCAGGTGATTGTGAATATTATGGCACTTTCTCAAAGGTTAGCGGCAATGTGGAATCTGAAACATATCATTTGTTATCATTTCAGAATTTCCTTCTCCTCTGGTACATTACAATTCATTATTCTTTCTTAGGTGGATCCTCACTCATGCAGGGTTTTGTAACACCCTGCCTTCATTGTTCTGGAGTCATCAGTTCACTGAGTCATGCAGATCTATCAAATCTTGGCATGTTTCACTTTAAAAGATCACTTTCATTAGTATCAGCACATGTTTTTTCAGAAGGGGGTTTAATTAGTAGAAAATTGTCAGGCTCACAGTACTGAACATGGATTTTCCCAAATTCAAATTTTCACTGGCAAGTTCAAATTTCACCATTGGTAAAAGTTGTCATTCCCCCCCTCCTTTGAAGTGATAAGCTCACGTTATTTATTTTCAAGAAAATGTCCATCAAATACTTCCTTGAGTTTGCATAGTTTATCAGTTGTGCTGTCAGGAAAATGTGGCTAGTTTAGCCCCAAAAAATTAGCAAAGTGCTTTCCTTCAAGGCAACTGTCATACTTGAGTCTATAAAAAAATACCTTATGCGTATTTCCTATTCTGTCATGCAGAATAGTAAAGCTGTGTATGCAACTGAGATTTAATAAAACTGAGGATTTTATACAGCTTTTAGACATTTGTCCGTCACTGGCTTTTCCTTCCTTTTCTTTCCCCTCTTTTTCCTGCCTTCCTTTTTCTTTCTTTCTTTCCTTCCTTCCTCCTCCCTCCCTCCCTCCCTTTCTCCCTCTCTTTCTTTCTCTTTCTTACCCTAAGTGCCTGGTGGGAGAGAACACTCTGATGCTGACAACACTCTGGGCCGCTTCTTTTAAGTTTTCACAAAAGTTCCATGAGTTGTACCTCTACTGCCTTTGCACCCTGGGTACAAATATCAACACTGTGAAACATATAAACAATGCCTCGGTATTCTCATGAAAAGCGTTTTAATCTTGCAGCCCCCCTGAAGGAAGTTGGGGTGCCCCCAGGTCTGCAGACCACACTTTTAGAACTGCTGGTGGTGGCAGCCTGTGCAGGAGGTGATGTGGCCTGCCCAGCAGAAGAGCAGAAAGAGAGACAAGGATGGAGACTGGACAGGAGCTATGGCTGGTGAGGTGTTTGAATGGAGGAGAGAGAGGGGCTGAATCAAGGATGACACGCAGGCATCTGACTGGGGACACGGAGGCTGGCCTTGGGAATGCTGGCAAAAGGCCAGGCTACAGGTTGGGGCAGATAATGACTTCATGGTTAGTTACAGTGGTGTGTCTCAGAGACACCTCTGGGGAGGCAGTTGGAGACTGGCGCTGGCTTTCAGAATCGTATGTGCAGAAGGTATGCCTTGGTTCCTAAGAACACTGAGATTTTCCCAAGAAGGAAAACCTATTTGACTTCTTACTAATGGAATGTTGAGCAAGCTCAAATGGCTTTAAGTCAAGGCAAGAAATTGTGTGGTTGGTGTTAACTTCTTATCCACAGGCAAAATGCTTAGAGCTTTGCAATCAAAATGTTAGTAATAGTAATGGTTGATGGTCATTGGGCACTCATTCGGAAGCTTGCTGAGGCCCCAGTGGGGCAGTGCTCGCCAACACCCTAAGTCTGGCTCTTGGGGAGCAGTCAGAAAGGCGATGGAGGTGGAGAGGGCATCACGGTGCCAGATGAACTCTCAGTGAGCCATGCGAGCTTTGTTTGAATATGGTCCATTCATCATCGGCTCCGTGACAGGCACCCCGGAAATGACTGGGAGGTGAATGGGCAGGTGATTGTGGAACTGGACTCAGGTTTGAGCTGCACAAACCCACAGAGAAACACAGAAGCAGCAAAGTAGAGGCGGGGCTGGATGAATCATTTCAAACCGCACGCAGAGAAGGCTGCAGTTTAGGGGGAACATCCTCGCCAACCAGGTTACTACAGACGTTCTCTTCCTCTCTCCAGCTGCTTTTTTTGGAGAGCAGCACACTGCATGAAGAAGAGCCAAACCAGCAGCCAAAACATATGACTTGACCAGGCTGAAGAAGTCGGGAGGGTTCATTTAGTTAATAAATATGTATGTATGTTGGAGTCCCACCAATTTCTCCAAACTGCTTGCTCTCATGGTCACATCTGTAACATGTCCCTTTGTCTCAGGTCTCAGTCATTTCTCCAAAAAGCTGCGGCTGCTGAAGTGTGCAGAAGGCACCCTATCGGGCCTCCAGAAGCCTGATGTGGCTCTGAGCTCACACCTGTCTGCTGCCTGCCCCATGCAACAGCTTTCTGTAAGTCGTCCTCTTTATATGCAGGCAGCCCATAGGTTATTCGTTTGTCTTTCTTCGACCCAACTGGAAAAATAAATAAAGGGGACATTACATAAACATCTTCCCCATCAGTAGAAGAATGCTCAAATAATTATTTTCCCATCATTCAATGGAAAGCTGTGCCACTGGCAAAACGAATGCGTCTGATCAAGCTTCAGATTTGGAATGCTGTCCAAGATACATTTTTCAGTGGAAACAAAGCAAATACACAGTGTGATATCACTGCCATTTAAAAACAGATATGCATACGTATTTGTTCCTTTACACACATGGGTGTATACGTGTGTGTGTGTGTGTGTGTGTGTGTGTGTGTGTGTGTACATATGAGGCTTCCCAGGTGGCAGTGGTGGTAAAGAACCCACCTGTCAATGCAGGAAACATAAGACTCCGGTTCAGTCCCTGGGTTGAGAAGATCCCCTGGAGGAGGGCATGGCCACCCACCCAGTATTCTTGCCTGGAGAATCCCATGGACAGAGGAGCCTGGTGGGCTACAGTTCTTGGGGCCACAAAGAGTCAGACACGACTGAAGTGACTCAGCATGCATGCGTGCATATGTGTGTGTGTGTGTGTGTGTATAAAACGGAAGAATGTAGTAGAAACTGAGGACACTGGTTTTCTGAGCAAAGGGACTAAAGGATGGAAGGGAAAATTAATGTTGATTGTAAACCTTTGTGTTCTATCTTAGTTTCTAGAGTAATGCAGGGATATTGGTTAAATAATAAATGGCAACATTTATTAAGCACACATTATGCGCCAGGCATGGTCCTGAGTGCTGTGTGTGTTTTATCTTCCCTACAGGGAGAGTTACGGCACTGGCATTGTTTCTGGGAGACAGCTGCCAGCCAGGAACTACATTTCCCAGCCTGCCTTACATCCAGTGGCGGCCACATGACTTCTTCTTACCAGTGAAACGTGAGCAGAAGTGAGGTGACATCACTAGGGTGGAACTCTTAAAAACAAGAAATACTGTCCTGGTACCCTCTTCCAGCTCCACCACCAGATGCAGGTTTGGGGGCCCTGGGGGAGGGTAGAGATAAAGGCACCTAGCCTCCTGAATTACCTTGTAGACAAGTCTCTCACCAACTGGGATTGTTCACATTGGACAAGGACTTAGAAATTCTATGAAATTAATTCTGTAGGAGGAGACATAGAATTCTAGGGTTTCTTTCTTTTTGCAGCTAGTGTTGCTCTAACTTATCTAAAAGGATTGGATTAGCTGCCAGGTGCAGCGTGAACTAGCTAGGAGAAACAGTGTGTGTGGGGGAAGCCCAGTTAAATTCTCTGAGTGTGAATGGTTGTGTCAGATTTGGAAAGAAGTAGACAGGACCTAGGAGGAGGCATGGCAACCCACTCCGGTGTTCTAACCTGGAGAATCCCCATGGACAGAGGAGCCTGGTGGGCCACAGTCCATGGGGTCACAAAGAGTCGGACACAACTGAGCGACAAAGCACAGCACAGCAGGAGACGTCAGGAGGCAGAGGACTGAAAGGAGTCCGGGGGGAGGGGTGTGAAGGAGAGGGAAGAGCAGAGGAAGATGTTCGGATCTCTTCCCTTCCCAGCTGCGTGGGCAGTGATGCTCGTACAGGCTGGCAGAGCACTGAGGGAGAGCCAGTGTCTCCATTAGGATCCAGAAAGCCTGGACCACTTATTCAGAGTGAATTTCTGTCACCTGAGGACTTCTAAACATTATATCCAATGAAGTAAGTAGTATTCACTGAATATCATCTATGTTCCTTTCCCCCATTTGCCTTCAAAATGTCATTCTACGGTTGCTTTACTAGAAAAGTGAAAGTGAAAGTCACTCAGTCGTGTCCAACTCTTTACGACCGCGTGGACTATACAGTCCATGGAATTCTACAGACCAGAATACTGGGGTGGGTAGCCTTTCCTTTCTTCAGGGGATCTTCCCAACCCAGGGATCGAACCCAGGTCTCCCACATTGCAGGCAGATTTTTTTTTACTAGCTGAGCCACAAGGGAAGCCCCCTATCTAAATGCAGGATCCAACACTGCATTTTTTAATATCTCTTAATTGTCTTTTAATGAGGCTCCCCCTCTCACCTGCCTGCCATTCATTTCTTGAAGATGCAGGGTCATTTTTCCGGTAGCATTTCTCGCATTTTGATCTTGGCAGATTGACTGATGATGCTGATAAGTTCCTCTCTCCCACACGTATCTCTAAAACTTAGTACTAGAAGCTTGGAATTCCAGGTGAGTGATTTTTGCAAGAATACCTTACAGGTGGTGCTGTGAACCTCTCACAATCTGTGTGTCCTCTTGAGTATTTCCTTGTGTCTGGGTGTTCACATTTAAGTAATGTCAAATTGCCCAGAAAGTTAAGGCTCTGGCAACCAGATGGCTCCATCCAGTGTAAGTTACCACATTGATTTGTCCCTTGAGAGTTTTAGCAGAAATTAGTAACCACTGCCGAGATGGAGTGTTTTATTTGTAAAAGAATTGGGTTTCTAACTCTGTCATTGCTCCTGTATTTGTTAGCTTAGAGTCGTTCGAAAAGAAGAAGATTCCATCAACCATCTGCTTATCCTGAAATATGGTCTATAGAGGCAAGCCAAGATAAAAGTTTTATTCTTTCTCTGTATTTATCAATTTTCAGAATAATAAACTGGTATCCTAGCAACCTCCAAAAGTAAGAAGTAGTATCATCATGAACTCAGAGACTCTATTCATTTGCTGTGTTTCAATCCAGTGCAGTCATTATTCTTCCAGATGCTAAAATTATCCCATCGTTAAGCCGAGGGAGGAGCCCTTCAAATTGGCTCTTTGATAGCTTCTTACTTTTAGGCATGACAAGACGTGCCAGATTCTTCTTATATACTTCCTGCTCCAGATCTGGACGCGCACATACACACATACATCATCCTGAGCCAAGCCTTTTCCACACAATACTTTAGAGATAATGAAACAGGGACTTGGGGAAGTGCCATGACTTGTCCAAGGTCACACAACCAGTGAGGGGCTGATGGGGTCTGAGGCCATAGCTCTCACTCCCCAACTCTTGCCACTGTTGAAAAAATAAAAAAGGAAAATTATTTATGACAGTCGTGGAAATGAGTAAGGAAGATGTTATTCAAAGGCGGCCATTGTCATGGTTAGGCGGACACTGCCCTGGGGTCTTGTAGCCAAGGAGAGAGATTGGGCTCAACTCCAAGCATAGCATGGGCAGGTGAAAATGTATAGCCAAGGGGCAGAGGGGGGTCTGTGCCTGGACAGCTACCAAGAGGAAACTTCAGGGCAAGGAGGGGTTTAGGGTGTTATTAAATGAATGCTTGTTAACACCAGAACCAGGTGCTAGAAGCTGAGCCAAGATTCACCAACAGAAAGTGAATGACTGAAAGAGTCGGTCATGTCTGACTCTTTGTGACCCCATGGACCGGTAGCTTGCCAGGCTCCTCTGTCCATGGAATTCTCTGGACAAGAACACTGGTGTGGGTAGCTGTTCCCTTCTGCAGGGGATCTTCCCAACCTAGGGATCAAACCCAGGACTTCCACATTGCAGGCGGATTTTTTATTGTCTGAGCCACCAGGGAAGCCTGAAAGGGAAGTTTATCCCTTATAGGTCCTGAGGAGCATTCACAACACCCCTCAAGTGGCCACACGTGGAGGTCAAGGCAGAGTGCAGAGAGAGGAAGGACCTGGAGCACAAGCATTTATGGGGGTCTTTGAGTGGGGTTCTGGGGCTGAGGCCAGATCAGCCCATTTAAACCAAAAGAGCGAGGCTCTGGTAAGCCCCGCAGGGGTCACATCTAAGGGCACCTAAGTTACACAGGTGCTGGGACACAGGAGACGCTGATCTAGAAGGAAGACTGATGGGGCAGTTACAGCAGGATTTCCACTTGCTGGTGACTCTGGAGTCTAGAGCATGTGCTCCAAATCCACCCGGCTGCCCGGAGCTGGCTCAGAGGGAGGCACCTGCCCTCCGGACACAGAGGGCTCTGACTGTGCCCCCAGAACTGACGCACAGGGACGGCGCCTGCGGAAGGACAGACGTGGGCGTCAAGAACAGCCAGGCGTAGTCAGATTCCAAGGGCTGAGAGAGAAAAGAAATTTATTAGGCCCATTGATGTGCGAAGCTCTGCGAGCCAAGGCTTGTTTTTTCTGGTTTATAGTTGAGAAAACAGACGCCCAATGAGGTGATGACCTTGACGAAGGGCACTCAGCTCACAGGCCGTAGTTAGGTTGTGGACCTTGCTCTGTCTGATGCCTGAGATCTGGCTGTTCCCCTGATCACAGCTGCCTCTGGCTGAGGAGCCAGAAAGCCACCCTTGACCTCTACTCCCCAAGCCTGCTACGCCCAGGGGAAGCCTGGTCTCCTCTTACTAACCTGACCTAGGGTTTGGGAAATAGCAGTATACCCAGTTATGCTCTCCTCTAAAGGTATTGATGAGCTCATCTTTTCTCTGCATTCCTATTTAGAAGTAAAATGGAAAAAAAAAAATAAAATTATTTAGATCAAAGGCAAATTATAAAATACTTAGCAACCAAGTTAATACAAAAAGATACAGCACCTATATGAATGAAGCTGTCCAGCCTTAATGAAGATGCAAAATATGTCTTAATGAGCAGAAAAAACATTTCAGGTACCTGAATAGGAAAATGAATTGCCATAAATTCTTACCACTTCAGTTAGCATCTCAATAGGTTTTGAAGAGGACAGTTATTTTCAAGTTCTTATGAAAGAAAAAATGTCAAGAAAATGCAAAATATTCTTGAAGAGGGAAAATACTTCCAGAAACAAACAAACAAACAAGCTAATTTAAGAGACAGAAAAGGGACAGTAGGGCAATGACCAGTGAGAAGGCAACGATACAGGACAGAGCGTTAGAAACACACCCAAGTTCACAGGGAAACTTGATATTTAAAATGGTGGCCTTTCGTTTCATCGAGAAATATATGGTACTTGACTTCTGGTGGAAAACAGTATCTGGACCACATGGATCATACATTTAAAATAAAAGATTCAAGGTAAATTAATAATCTAAATGCAAAAAACAAAATGAAAATAATAGAAGACATCTTAGGAAAATTTCTTTGAATGGAGATGCTCTAAGACAAGTCAGGACAATATGCACACTGTTGTATATTAAGTAGATAATCAACAAGGATCTACTGTATAGCATAGGGAGCTGTACTCAATATCTTGTAATAACCTGCGATGGAAAAGAATTGTAAAAAAGAATCTGAATCACTTAGCTGTTCTATAAATCAACTATATTTCAATAAAAATTTAAAAAATAAAAATAAAACAAGTCAGGAAACCCAGGTTCTTCAACAGGTAGGAGAAATAAGCTGACTGCACAATATACTTAAGTTTCTGAAAAGCAAAAGATACCATAATCAAAATCAAAATGTTTGGGGAAAACATTACATATGTGACAGAGAGTCAATTTTTTCCAGTATATGAAGAACTCCTACAAATTGATAAATAAGAGGCAAATGATGAATCTAAAATTGAACAAAAAATATGAAAAAGAAAATCTTTTTGTAATTAGGGAAGTGCAAAATAGAAGAAAATGAAATATTGTTTCCACCCGTTATATTTGCAACATTCAAAAGAATGGTCAATCTGATTAAGTGGAGATTAAGTAAGTAAATGTTACTGGCTCAGTTATGTCTGATTCTTTGCAACCCCACGAACTGCCCTCCAGGCTCCTTTGTCCATGGAATTCTCCAGACAAGAATACTAGAGTAGGTAGCCATTCCTTCTCCAGGGGATCTTCCCGACCCAGGGTTCGAACCCTGGTGTCCTGCATCACAGGCAGGTTCTTTACCCTCTGAGTCATCAGGGAAGCTCTGATGTGGGGAATGGTCCTCTTACAATGGTGTGGGAGTGCTGATGGTTATAATCGTCTTAGAAGGAATTCTGGGGAAAAAAATATTGCAGGTTCATAAACACTTATCTTTTGGCCCAGGAATACCACTCTTGAAAAATCTACCCACTAGATATTAAAACACACACATGAAGATGCACTGCATGTGGAGACAGAAGAGGAGGAAGCCACCTGGGAGTTTCTGGGACTGGTGTGGGGGATGGAGGTGAGAGTGGAAATAAATTGAGGTAATCTCTCCAGTGAATCACTGTGCACCTGTTACCCAGGAGAAGACCTAGGGAGATGGCCAAGATCCGTGGGTAAAAATAACAAATCGAAGAGAAATGTATGAGGCACACTCTTATTTGTGGTCAAACAAAAAGCCCCCAAAGACATGAATGAATACATGAGCACAGAGGAATTCTGTATTTCAGAAGCAGAGTCCCAAGCCTGTTCAGCCCTGAAGTCTCCACAGCCCTAAGCACAAGGGACGCTTCCAAGCGGTTCCCACACAGGGGCGGCCAAGCTGGGAGCATCTGCCCCGTAGAAATTGGCAAATGCTAGGTATGTTCTGGTTTTATGCTCTGGAAGCCAGTAGTTAACTGTGACCAGCACATTGCTGCCACAAGGGGCCGGAAAGGGGAACAGACACTGTCTGCAGAAGCTCCCAAAGACCTACTTACTCCTCACACTAGGAAATACACAAATACAGATTAATTTTTATGGCACACAGGGGACCCATCCAGGCTCCATCCAAGGAACACCGTTCTTTCAGGAGGAGCCTGTGGTCTGTGTAGCCTGAGCCACTGCACCAAGGGCTATGCTGCATCTTGGCCACTTGAGGGCAGTATAGCCACACCCAAGTCCCCGCACAGCCTGTGTGATGCTTCCAGCTTCTGCCAGAAGCCGGGCTTCTCAGCTCCTCCCCTCCCTGGGACCCTCCCCTGTAAGGGGAGGAGGGGAGAAAGGAGGGAGAAGACTCAACCTTAGTTTACTTAAACCCGAAGAATGTTGATTTCAGAGGTGGGAATAACAGTAATAGCCTTTCAGCCTGTGTGCTTGGTCACTCAGTCGTGTCCGACTCTTGCAACCCCACGGACTGTAGCCCACCAGGTTCCTCTGTCCATGGGATTCTCCAGGCAAGAATATCGAAGTGGGTTGCCATTTCCTTCTCCAGAGGATCTTCCCGACCCAGGAATCGAACCCAGGTCTCCTGCATTGCAGGCAGAGTCCTTACCGACTGAGCTACGAGGGAAGCCCCCTAAAATGAAAACTACTCAGTCATGTCCGACTCTTTGCAACCTGAAGACTATACAGTGCATGAAATTCTCCAGGGCAGAATACTGGAGCAGGTAGCCTTTCCCTTCTCCAGGGGATCTTCCCAACCCAGGGATCGAACTTAGGTCTCCTGCATTGCAGGCATTCTTTACCAGCTGAGCCACCAGGGAAGCCCACCGGCTCAGCCTGTTACCATGTAAACCACGTGGTCCCCCTTGCAGTGTGGGAGCCATTGCAAGATCATGAGCCTCAGTTTCTCCATCTGGAACCACAGAGGATCCACAGAGGATGATAGTACTGACTTCAGGGGGCTTTGTGATAATTAAATAATGTGATCTATCAAGAGTTAAGTACTATTATTTTATAGAGTAAAACACTGACTGACATAGAAAAGAAGTGACTGACCAAGGCTGCACAGTGAGTGGGGTCTGGTCACAGGGGCTTGGTCTCGTCTGCGTGACATCACAAAGCTCTTCTCCCCCACCTGGCACAGCAGAGACGATGGAGAGAGAAGAGAGTCTGCAGACTGCTCTGGGGCCTGAGCCACTCTGCCCCCCACCCCCACCAGGGTGGGCCCCCTGGCACTCCGTGTTCCCCCCTCTGAGCACGACTCCTTCCTTGTAAAGTGAGGCTTGTAACCACAGGGGCGGTGTGGCATCCAGAGACAGGGGCATGGAGCTCTTCATAACAAGCTATCCCTTCAGCTCTTCATTCAACTTGCATGCGCTCCAAATGCACACAAAGCCCCATAAGGGTATGGGGTGATCCCCCTGATTTTGCCATAATGGGCTCCTAATCTGGAGAGGGAAGACCGATTGAGCCCGTTTCCTTCTCTGGGCATGAGTATTGTTATTTGGCAGGGTCAGGCATTTAGTGGGTGGGCAAGGTACCTGTTACCACCCTTCTCCTTCCAATCTCCCCACCAAATGCTCAAACACATGTTGCTGTCACTGTTTAGTCACTCACTCATGTCCAGTTCTTTGCAACCCCATGGACTGTACCACACTGGGCTTCCCTGTCCTTCACAGTCTTCTGGATTTTGCTAAAATTCATGTCAAATGAGTCGGTGATGCCATCTAAACATCTCATCCTCTGCCATCCCCTTCTACTGCATTCAATTTTTGTTAGCACCAAAGCCTTTTCCAATGAGTTGGCTCTTTCACATCAGGTGGCCAAAGTATATGAGCTTCAGCAACAGTCCTTCCAATGAATATTCAGGATTGATCTCCTTTAGGATTGACTGGTGTGATCTCCTTGCAGTCCAAGGGACTCTCAAGAGTCTTCTCCAGCACTAAAATTTGAAAGCATCAATTCTTTGGTGCTCAGCCTTCTTTATGGCCCAACTCTCACATCCATACATGACTACTGGAAAAACAATAGATTTGACTATATGGACCTTTTTTGGCAAAGTAATGTCTCTGCTTTTTAATGTATCATCTAGGTTGGTCATAGATTTCTTTCCAAGGAACAAGCGTCTTTTAATTTCATGGCTGCAGTCACCGTTCGCAGTGATTTTGGAGCCCAAGAAAATAAAGTCTGTCGCTACTTCCACTTTTTCCCCTTTTATTTGCCATGAAGTGATGGGAACAGATGCCATGATCTTAGTTTTTTGAATGTTGAGTTTCAAGCCAGCTTTTCCACTCTCCTCTCACCTTCATCAAGAGACTCTAGTTTGTTTTCACTTTCTGCCATTAGAGTGGTGTCATCTATGCATCTGAGATTATTGATATTTCCCCCAGCAAACTTATTCCACCTTGTGATTCATCCAGCCCAGCATTTTGCATGATGTATTCTGCTGCTGCTGCTGCTGCTGCTGCTCAGTCGTTTCAGTCGTGTCCGACTCTGTGCAACTCCAGAGATGGCAGCCCACCAGGCTCCCCCATCCCTGGGATTCTCCAGGCCAGAACACTGGAGTGGGTTGCCATTTCCTTCTCCAATGCATGAAAGTGAAAAGTCAAAGTGAAGTTGCTCAGTCATGTCTGACTCTTAGCGACCCCATGGACTGCAGCCCACCAGGCACCCCTGTCCCTGGGATTCTCCAGGCAAGAACACTGGAGTGGGGTGCCATTGCCTTCTCTGCATATAAGTTAAATAAACAGGGTGACAATATACAGCCTTGACGTACTCCTTTTCCAATTTTGAGCTAGTCCGTTTTTCCGTGTCCAGTTCTAACCGTTGTTCTTGATGAGCGTACAGGTTTCTCAGCAGACGGGTAGTGGTGGTCCCCCATTTCTTTAAGAACTTTCCACAGTTTATTGTGATCTACACAGTGAAAGGCTTTAGCATCAGTGAAGCAGAAGTAGATGTTTTTCTGGAACTCCCTTGCTTTCGCCATTATCCAATGGATGTTGGCAATTTGATCTTTGGTTTCTTTGCCTCTTCAAAACCCAGGTTGTACATGTGGAAGTTCTTGGTTCACGCATGCTCAAATGCATACATGGAGGCACATGTACACATGCACACGTGCAGATGCACACAGGAGAGGTTGAGTCTTCATTTGTGGGGCAGTGCCTTTCCCTGTTCCTGAGCAACATACGGGGCTGCCTGGCAACCGGGAACAGCTCAGCGTGAGCACTGTCCGACGCCCAATGCCCGACGCTCGCAGGGGCACGGAGAGGAGGGCTCCTCTGTGAAACCTCACGCGGACTTAGGAGGCGGTGGTGCGTGAGCCAAGCCCTGAGCATCCCATGCTGCCCACCTGGAGAGGCCACCCAGCTCAGAGGGTCACAGGCAGGCGGCCACATCCTGTTTCCAAGCCGGGCTTTCTGGTCCACAAGCCAGGGCAGGAGCAGCCAGATGGGGCTCTGCAGGGAGGGCACGGAGCAGGGGTCTGGGCAAGTAAGAGCTGTGGGGAAAGTCCATGCTGACGTTCCGCAGCCGGTCCTCAGGCCTCAGCTCGCAGCCTCCCTCAAAGCTGAGGACCGCTTCTGCCCTGCAGCGTCTCATCACAAATGAGTGTCACGGACCTTCCCCCTCCGTCCATCCCCATTAGGGACGCTGCTCCGAGGACTGACTAGGACAGAGACGCACTGACTGGCCGCATAAAGATGCGACTAGACCTTACTTCCTGACCCTCTCTCCATTCTTTTAGGGGCTGGAGCCCAAACCTTGCCTCACGCCTGACTCTCTCTCCTGCTCCGCATCCAGTCCATCAGCAAATGGAGGTGCTTAGACCCTGGCCGGACTCCTGCTCATCCTGCACTGCAGACAACCACCCGGTGCCAGGCTGGATCATTTCAGCTACTTCCAGCTTCCTGGGGATCAAAGTGGTCCCTGCCTGGAACTCTTCAGTGGCTGCCATCTCACTTAGAATAAAACTCAAAGTGCTTCCTTGGCCTGGCCATCTGCCCTGATATCTCTCCTAACTCTCCCCTCCCCCAGCCTCAGGCACTAACCTCTCATCCACTCCTCAGACACTTTGCATCTTCTGTTCCCTCTGCCTGGCATGCCCTTCCCCAGAGAGCTACTTCCGGTCTCTGCTGACCCCTCGTGTCAGACCTGTCTCTTCTTCCCACATTACAAGAATATGTTCCTCTTCACCTCCTGGAGACCTACCATCCCCTTCTGTCTTGTCCTTTGTAGCTCTCACTGCCAGTTAACACTTTGTATACTGACTGTGCCCATTTCACGGGTGCAAACTCTGCAAAGGAAGGGGGCAGTTCTCCACTCAACCCCCAGCTGGCAGTCCTCAGCCATGGCAACAAGCAGGCACCCAGCAAATAAATCCTGAACAAACGACTGAAGAGGAAGCAGAGGGAGGGCTGAATAAGTGAGTGAGCGAGCGAGTGAGTCTGGTGTACGCTCCAAGGGGTTGGTCCAGGATGAAAGGAGATGGCAAATGCTCTTCGGCACTGGCTTCCTCTCTGCACCGCAATTCCTCCAAAACCCCACACAACTGTCCTCATGGGCACACGCAGAATTCTTGTTCCTAAATTCATTACAAAAACACTGATGACTGGAGTTGAGTCAAAGAACTTTGGACCTAGAAGAATCCAATTGACTGCCCAGAAATGGTGTTCCAGGTTAGTTCTTTCCCCTCCAAAGACAGCCTGGTCTAGGGGAAATGAAAGACTCTGCAGGGACAATCCTGGAATCAAACTCTGAATGTTCTTTCTTCAATCTATAGGACCCTGGGTATGGTCATTCACTCGTCTGTGCCTCAGTTTCCCCCTGTGTATAATGGGGGCAATGCTCCTGCACACAGATGGAGTGCTGACAGTTAGGCAGGGACAGAGCCCTCTGGGGAGCACGTGGTCGATGCTGGGCACACAGAGCACTCAGCACGTAGGGGACACACGGCAAATACCAGTACCCTTTCCCCACTGCTGGCCCACAGCCCCAGTACCCTTGTCTCCTATTCCCCTGTGGAGCTAGGGGCAGCAGGAGAATAAAACAATTTACTCAAGGCCATATATGGAGAGAGTTCTGTGAAGCTGAAGCTGGATGGCTCTCAAACCCTTGATTCCCAGTCCAGGACTCACCCACTGCCACCCACGAAAAGTGTTCATTTTAAAGACTGCCTGGAAACACAGCTCCCTGGACTAGCACTGGGAGTGATGTTGAAGAAAGGAGCTCAAGTGAGCTCCACACTCAATGAAATCTCCTGAGGTGGGATGGTGTTTATTGAGAGCCTCCTATGTGACAAGCCCTTTGGTATAAATGCCTTCATTTGATTTAATCCTTATACAGCCCTGGGTGGCAGGGCATCACTCTACCCATTTTACAGAGGGGAAAGCTGAGGCTCCAAGAGAGGCAGCCACTTGCCCAAAGTCCCAAGCAACTTACAAATACTGGAACTGGGATTCAAACCCAAGTCTGTCTAAACCCCAGCTATCCCCACTGTGCCCGTCTACCTTTCTGAGTCCCCCGAAAGCCTCCCCTCTCCAGTCACATCCACCAGGGCTGTGACCCTGCTTTCTCCACAGCAGGAATCTCCAGCCTAGACCCCTGCAGAGCTTGAGCAGGTAAGGTGGTGAGCGAGGTGGGCAGTGTGGGGAACCAGACATGGGCTTCCATCACTCCTTCAGAATGCGGGGCAAGAAACCTCGTTCAAGAGGAAATGGAAATCCAAGTTCTCATGGGAAATGCCCTTTAGAACGCCAGTCACAGCTGCAGGCTGTGCGTGGTCCTCATCTGTAAGCCGGCATCACCGGATCACATACAGTCCAGTGGGAGGGAGAGCACACGGACGAACTGTCTCCTTTTGTTCTTTTCCCTTTCCTTCCTTCCTTTCTTTCCTTCACCACCCCCTCCCTCCCTCCCTTTTCTTTCTTTCTTTCTCACTGTTATGGCATGAGTCATGTACCCCAAAATGTATATGTTGAAGCCCTAAGCCCCAGTACCTCAGAATGGGGCTGTATTTGGAAATAGATTCCTTAAACAGGTGATTAAGTAAAAAATTAAGTAAAAGGCCATGCGGGTGGGCGCTAATCCAACATGTGTGAGCTCGGGGGAAGAGGAAATTTGGACACAGCCCCACAGAAGGAAGGTCGTGTAGAGCCACAGGGGGAAGATGCTCTCCTGCAAGGCACACTTCGAGGCCCCAGAGGAGACCAAGCCCGCTGGCGCCGCGAGCCTGAAGCTCCCAGCTCCACACCTGTGAGGGAACACATTTCCGTTGTTTAACCACCCAGTCTGTGGTACCCGTTACAGCAGCCCCTGCAAACTGATTCAAACAGGTTCCTTCTCATTCTCTCTCTCCCTCTCTCTCCCTCCTGTATCCAGTAGAACTGAAAAGGATCACATCGCAGAAGGAAGCAGAGCTCGCAGGATGAATAGGTGACCCATCTGCTCCAGGAAGAACGTAATTTGAGCACAAATCTGCCTTCGCACCCTTCCCAGAGACCAAAGTGAAGGACACGCCTCTCAGGAATTCCCACACTTCCTCTCAGGGACCTTATGGAATTTTCTTAGAACAATGCTTGGGGATGTACAGTGAGACCTTGAGGGCTTGTCACTCCAGCAACAAGAGCTGTTCTCCAAGTTGCAAGAAGAATGAGGTTGGGGGATGGGAAAGGAAGGGTATGAGGAGTACCTGTGTGCTGGGACCCCCAGCTGCCTCCCACCACCAAAGCTTGTATAAAATTCTATGCAAGCTCACAAAATGGTGCAGATGAGTAGATTTTGGTTTTTTCTATTTCTTTTAAACAAAAACATTTTTACTGAAAGATAATTGATTTGCAATTTCTGCTGTATAGCAAAGTGATTCAGTTACATTTCTTTTCACAGTCTTTTCCATTGTGGTTTATCCCAGAATATTCCCTGCTATTCAGTTGGACCTTGTGGTTTATCCATTCTATATGTAACAGTTTGCATCTGCTAATCCAAAACTCCCACTCTATCCGTCCCCCAACCTTGGCAACCACAAATCTGTTCCGGACGAGACTTCTTAATGAAACTTGTGAAGGAGCTGTAACCAGGGTCAGAACGAGACCAATATCTCATTTGTTGTTATGGTTCAATCGTTAAGTACCAACCGACTCTTTGTGACCCCATGGACTGTATAGCCCAACAGGCTCCTCTGTCCATGGGAGCTCTCCAGGCAAGAATACTGGAGTGGGTTGCCATTTCCTTCTCCAAGGGATCTTCCTGACCCAGGGATCGAACCCACGTCTCCTGCATTGGCAGCTGGTGTTAAGCTGGTGGGGGCGTGGGGGCGGAAGTGGGGACAAGAAGGCCTCAAGAAGCCTCCTGTGCCGCTTATCCAGAAGCACCGCCATTCCCTGCGCTTCCCCTCCCCACCCCACGCCCAAACCCATGAGTCCGGGCCCTCCTTGTCCCCATTTTATATGGGGGGAAACGGAAGCTCTTAAGAGGGCTTGCAGGCCACGAACTGCAGTGCCGGAATCCAACCGGTTTCCAGCCAGCCTCGGCGGGGAGCTGGCACCTGCAAACAAAGGCAGCTGGGTCGCGGGCTGCGCGGGGAGCCACTCACCGCCAGGGGGCAGCGCGCGCCCGCGGACGCCGCCCGGACGGCCTTTGTCCGGGCGAGGCCGCTTCCCGCACCGGCTCCTCCGCCCGGCGGGCGGACTCAGCCAACCCCGCGGGCCCCGCGCTTCATCCCGGAACCTTCTTCTGCATCGCCTGCCTTCACTCCTCTCTTACAGACGGACTGGATTCCTTTTCATCTGTCGGGGCCTGGCTCAAATATCTTTGCAGTCTTTTCCCTTTGCAGGTTCTCTTTCCTCATCGACTGCACACAGGGACCCATGAGTCGCAGCCCAGTCTCCCTCCATCGTCAGCTCCATCCGCCGCCGTGAAGGCACCTTCTGTTCCAATGTGGATTCCAGCATCCCCAGTTCGTCCAGAGTGAGCCCGAGGCCTGTCCTGGTACAAACGTGGAGGCTGCTAGGGCGCCTCGGCTGCAGGAGTAGCCAGGGTCTGTGTCCCTCCCCATGCAGATTACAGGGGCTGATCCAAGAAAATGGACCGAGACCTGGGGCCAGGACCAACTCTGGGCCCCTTTGGTTCCCCCAGGCCCATCTTGGTGCCTGCTGGGTAAATCCTGCGTGCGGTGCCTTGGTGCCTGGAGCCCCTGTAGCCCGCATTTCTCCTGGTGTGCGTGTGCCTGTGCCGGGAGGCTTTTACAAACTCAAAGTGAGCCTCAACCTGGGGCAGATCATTTGGAAATCAACAGAGCTTTCTAGCAGCTAAGGCAGCGCGTCTTCACTACTGCTCCAGATAAGAGCCAGCCCGCCCCCAACACACAGGCATACACACCGACACCAGAGTTTCTCTGATTTGATCTGAACTGAATTTATCTTCTGCTCTTAATGTTCCCCGTGTGCTTTTCCCAGTTTCCTCTCAGTCAACCTTGCCTCACCCACTGGAGGAAACTGAGGCCCAGAGCAGGGGAGGGACCTGCAACACCCTCCTCCACCTGGAAGCCCACTTTCTATTCCTTCTGGAACCTGCCCATCCCCATGCCTCCTGCATTTGCCTTCAATTCCCAACTATTCCCCTGCTCTTTCTTATGGCTCCCCGTCCTAATTCTTCGAAGGGTTCAACACATGACCACTTTCTCAGGACACTGTTCCTGCCTGTCTCCTGTTCTCAGTTCTGAGCTCCATCAAGCAGAAACTGTGTGAATTTTGTTCACCAGGCACTCTGCCTAACATAGAATATGTATTCAATCAAATGCGTTAAATGAATGAATGAAACTTTGAAACAGCCTTAGGGAGGATGTGATATCAGCCCCATCATCCCCCTCATCCCCATGCCATGGATGAGGAGACCCAGGCTCAGAATGCCGACTGATATGGAAAAGAAGGAACACTTCTGTTCCATGTGAATCAAGACTTCTCTCTCTGTCTCTCTAGTTGCTCAGTCATGTCTGACTCTGTGTGACCCCATGGACTGTAGCCCACCAGGCGCCTCTGTCCATGGGAGCTCTCCAGGCAAGAATGCTAGAGTGGGTTGCCATTCCTTTCTCCAGGGGATCTTCTTGACCCAGAGGTCAAACTCAGGTCTCTTGCATTGTAGGCAGATTCTTTACCATCTGAGCCAAAGGGAAAGCCCACCAAGACATTTATTAAAGTGTATTTGGTTAAAGGGTTTATAAAAATGAAATTACATATCTGTGTACTGAAAATACATTGCATGTTTTTAATTGATCTGTGATTATTTTGTTATTATTTTTAATGAAAGTATAGTTGATTTACAATATTTGGTCAGATAAACAGTAAAATGGTTCAGTTATATATATATATATATTTACACATATTCAGTTTTAAATATATATATGTATATATATATACATATATATATGCTTCCCTAGTGACTCAGAGGAGAAGGCAATGGCACCCCACTCCAGTACTGTTGCCCGGAAAATCCCATGGATGGAGGAGCCTGGTAGGCTGCAGTCCATGGGGTTGCTAAGAGTCAGACACGACTGAGCGACTTCACTTTCACTTTCCACTTTCATGCATTGGAGAAGGAAATGGCAACCCACTCCAGTGTTCTGGCCTGGAGAATCCCAGGGATGGAGAAGTCTGGTAGGCTGCAGTCCATGGGGTCGCACAGAGTCGGACACGACTGAAGCGACTTAGCAGCAGCAGTGGCTCAGATGGTAAAGTGTCTGCCCACAATGCGGGTGGACCTGGGTTTGATCCCTGGGTTGGGAAGATCCCCTGGAGAAGGAAATGGCAACCCGCTCCAGTACACTTGCCTGGAAAATCCCGTGGATGGGGGAGCCTGATAGGCTACAGTCCATGGGGTCGCAAAGAGTCAGATGTGACTGAGTGACTTCACTTTTTTCACTTATATATGTATGTATATTGAGTGGGCCAAAAAAATTGTTTTGGTTTTTCCATAACATCTTATGAAAACCCTTAACCAATCCAATATTATAAAAGAACATATATATGTATTCATATATATATATATACACATACATTCTAATACATAAATATCCCAGTCCATGGGATCGCAAAGTTAGACATGACTGAGCAACTGAGTGCACGCACATACACACACACACAGACACAGACACACACACACATAGACACACACACAGACACAGAGATGCACACAAACACAGACACACACACAAACACACACACAGATACACATCACAGAGACACACACAGACACACACACAGAGACACACACAGAGACACACACACAGACACACACACAGACAGACACACACAGAGACACACACACAGAGACACACACACAGACACACACACAGACACACACACACAGAGATGCACACAAACACAGACACACACACAGATACACATCACAGAGACACACACAGACACACACACAGACACACACACAGACACACACACACAGACACACACAGACACACACAGACACACACACACAGACACACACACACAGACACACACACACACACACACAGACACACACACAGACACACACAGACACACACACACAGACACACACACACAGATACACACACAGAGACACACACACACACACACACACACACAGAAACACAGACACAGAAACACACACAGACACACACACAGACACACACAGACACACACACACAGACACACACACACAGACACAGAAATACACACAGACACACACAGACACACACATACACACACACAGACACACACACAGAAACACAGACACAGAAACACACACAGACACACACACAGACACACACAGACACACACACACAGACACACACACACAGACACACACACACAGATACACACACAGAGACACACACACAGACACACACACACAGACACAGAGACGCACACAAACACAGACACACACACACAGAGACAGACAGACAGACAGACAGACAGACACACACACACACACACACACACGAGGCCATATATACATATTATTTTTCAGGTTCTGGTCCACTGTGTATGTTTTAATGACAGGAATAGAATGGACCAGAACAGTTGACTTAGTAAAATGCATCTCAGTGAACCGTGTGAAGACTAGGGTAATGGAATGAGGGGGCCTTGGAGCCTCCGGGTTGTAGATCCGGGACTATAGGTGAGGTGAGCCAAGCGCACAGCTGGGATTTGAGGAAATGGAGCCCAGGGCTGGGCTGAGGCTGCAAAGTCCAGGCACCGTGCATACCGCCCTGGTCATGCCCTGTTCCTCTTGCTAGTGAGGTGGTAAGAATAATAACACTAATCACAGGCAAATGAAGTAAACAGTGGGGCTGGGCCGGCCATCATCTTGCTAGCTGCCCCTGGGTAGGGTGTCAGGAGGAAACCCAGAGGTTTGCAGGGGGCTTGCAATTGCTATTGCTAAGGAGATGACCACACTGCCTGCTGGGTTTGGAGCCTATGAAGCTGTCCTTTAGGGGTGAGTCTGGGTCACCCCTCCTGTCCGGCTTGCCCCCATCAACAAATGAGAGAAGAGTGTTGGGGGAGAAGCAGGAGTCAGTGCGGAAAGCGGGGCTGCTTGCCTCAGCTTCGCAGTGGTGGTGGGGAGAGGATTTCCAGGCAGCTTTCTCTGTCTCCCCTGCAGCTGCCAGAGCTGTGAACTGCATCCTGGGGCAGAGCCAGGTGGGGCAGGGAGCCCTATAGAGCCTAACTCTGGCAGGCTTTTGTCCTAAGTCTCAGTCGTTTGCCATGAATTACTCCTCTGGCGTGAGGGATCCCATCTGGGGCTGTCCACCTCACTGGCTTTTAATTTACGATGCTTCCCGACAGGCGACTGCTGGGGTCAGAGCCAGGAGAGGCTCAGGAGAGCCCGCAGAGGGAGTGGTTCCTGTCCACTTTTGTGAGACCCACGGCACATGCCAGGCCTTGGGCTCAGAGCTCCATAAACTGGCCTCCAGGAAGTCAAAAGAACTGGCTTCAAGCCTCAGGTCTGTCTCTTCCTAACTGTGTGACCTTGGGAAAATCACTCAACCTCTCTGGTCACTTTTCCTCATTTATAAAATGCAGCCAATCACTCATAGCATTTTGTGTGGCGCTGAAGAGTAAGATGTGAAATGTGGATGTGACTGATGGAATCGGAGCAGGGGGGCACTGGGTTCCTGACCAGTGCCTTCTCTTCAGATCAGAAGGATCTAAATGGTGGTAAGACCAAGTTATGGGCCAAGACCAAGTTATGGGCCTTTGAATGCTGGACACTGAACCTGACTTTTCTCCCAGGAGCCATGGCAGGTTTGGAGGGAAGTGCTCAGACTTGTGTTTCAGGAGAGATCTGTGGAGGGTTGGTGGGAGGGGAGAGGCTGGAGACTGAAGGCCTTCAGGGAGATGACCAGGGGTGCCCCGTGGAGATGGGTAAAGCTAGTGAACACAGGGGCCTCACAGAGGACCAAGGAGCCGCCCTAATCATGTTGGTGTTCCTGCGGGGGTCATCATGGAACTCTGCCACTGGGGATGCCCAGCTCCAGGACCCTGTTATCTGGGGGCTTCCTCACTCAGCAAGGGGCTTCCCTGGTGACCCAGAGAGTAAAGAATCCGTCCTCAATGCAGGAGACCCAGGTTCAATTCCGGGGTCGGGAAGATCCCCTAGAGAAGGGAATGGCAACCCACTCCAGCATTCTTACCTGGGAAATCCCACGGACAGAGGAGCCCGGGAGGCTACAGTCCAGGGGGTCCCAAAGAGTCAGACACGACTAACACTTTGATCTTTCGCTCAGTTTTACCCAAATCCTTACTTGTGTCCCTTTCTGCCCATTCCATGTAAAACATCAGGATTTAAGCATTTTCTTGTACAGGAAGCCACGTGGTGTTGGAAAAGGGCGAGGAGAACAATGCAGACATGAGTTTCTCACTCTGCTCCTCCCCGCGCTCATATCCTCCCATCGAACCATGTGGAAGCCTGAATAACCGTCCCAAAGATGACCAACCACATCCTGGCCCCCAGAAGCCATGGCTGTGCACTTCACATGGTAAAAAGGACTTTGCAGGTGTGACTGAGTCAAGGATCTTGAGATGGGGAGATGACCCAGTGGCTTAGTATCATCACAAAGGTCTCCATAAAAGGGAGGCAGGACACAGATCTGAAGACATGGTGCTACTGTGTTTGAAGGTAGGAAAGAAACCACAAACCAAGGAACACGGGTGGCCTTGAGAGGCTGGAAAAGGCAGGGAAACAGATTCTCTCTGCTGACGTCTGAGTGTGTGCATCCAACATTCATATGCTGAAATCTTAACCTCCAGTGGTCTGGTATTAGGAGGTAGGGTCTTTGGGAGGCAAATAGCTCATTCCACCTTCATGAGGGGAATCAGTGCTTATGGAAGAGACCCTACAGAGCTCCCTTGCCCCTCCCACCACGTGAGGACACAACGAGAAGTGTGTGGCCTGGAAGAGGGTCCCACCTTCCCAGGCTGGTCCCCTGACCTTGGACTTCCAGCCTCCAGAACTATGAGAAATACATTTCTGTTTTTTATAAGCTGCCCGGTCTGTGGCATTTAGTTACTGCAGCTTGAATGAACTAAGACACTCTCCGAGGACCTCAAGAAGGAGCAGAGCTCTGCTGATACCTTGATGTTAGCCAGTGACATGCATTTTGGACTTCTGACCTCCAGAGCTGTAGGAGAATAAACATGTTGGCTTAAGGCAGTGAATTCATGGTACGTTGTTACAGCAGCAGAAGGAAACTAAAGTATGCCTTCCCCAACTCTGGGCCTCTGTTTCCCATTGAGGCTGTGGCCACAGAAAAGCTTCAGGCACTGGCTGCAGTGCGTGGAGGTCAAGGGGAAGTGGAAATGGAGCAGGTCCTTCTGGGCAGACTGGGCTCTCCCTGTGCCCACTGCAGGCACGGCAGAGTAGATGCTCAGAACTTGATTCCTGCCTCTCAGATCCTGGAACTGAGTGAGATGAGCAGGTGAGAGTGGTGGTAGGAGCTGGTGGGGTCCCAGAGCGGAAACCCTGGCCAGAAGGCAGCCCTGCCTGCACTGCCAGGTGCAGAAGCCAGCCTGGGTTGCCCAGATCACCCCGCTCTGCTTAGAGAATCAGGATGATGGATGCTCCCGTGAAATCTCTCAGTCCTTGGGTGTTGCCAACCAATTAGAAAAGAATTAAACATGGAGCGAGCCAAACCAAACACATCTGCAGCCCAACCTGGCCTCCAGACCGGCAATGCTGCCTCCAGCTTGATCAAACTCCGTGCTTCGGCATCAGCCGGAGCTGGGCTGGAATCCCGGCTCTGCCACAGCCAGGTCACCTGGGCAGCTCGCCCGATCTCTTTGAGCCTCAGTTTCCTCATCTGTAAAAGATATATGAGTGCCAACCTCATGAGTTGGGGGAGGAATAGATATTGAAGTGCGTGTAAGGTGCCCCGAGCAGGGCCTGGCATGGAAGAAGCCAGTCATCACATGATCCTTCTTACTGTTACTGTGTGAGCAGGAAGACGGCTTTCCATCCCCCTGTGCCCTGTGCTGGTCCTTCCTACAGGAAGGACCTCTGTGTCAGCCAGTGATGGGACTCAAAGCCTGAGCTCCAGAGAATTCCACAGTCGGCCGTCTCTGAGTTCACACCTCAGGGCACAGATCCTGGTGCAAGAACACAAGCAGCACGGAGCTACAAAGAGCAACTTCAGGGACACAGCGTTCCAGTCACCGCTCTAAGTCAGCGCCCCACCCGTCCCTTCATAAAACCGCACTGGCAAACAGATTGTCCTGCCCCACATGCCAGACTGAGGTCTGGCTTGCAACGCACATCCTCTGCACCCCCCAAATACTGAGTAGATTCAGTGTTCCCCCATGTTCAGGTCCTTACAGTACGGCCAGTATCTTCTATTCTCATTTGCATACTGCTTTTCTTTTAATTGAGCTTCCCTTGTGGCTCAGCTGATAAAGAATCTGCCTGCAATGCGGGAGATCTGGGTTTGATCCCTGGGTTGGGAAGATCCCCTGGAGAAGGGAAAGGCTACCCACTCCAGTATTCTGGCCTGGAGAATTCCGTGGACTGTATAGGCCATGGGTCACAAAGAGTTGGACACGACTGAGCGACTTTCACTCACTTTCTTTAAATTGATCCATTTTCTTATACAAATGTAGTTCCCACTTGGGAACATTATATGTAAAACAATGGCTTTGATGAGCTAATTATTTTTTTCTCACTGATGTTAAGAAAAAAAGTGTCTCTGTTAAAAATGTAAAAACTTGTCAGTATGATGACGGCAAATCATCCTGCCAGCTCTTGCGATAGCTGGGGTGCCCTCCTCAGGATGTGCTGAGGCTAAAGAACAGTGAGATCCCACATCCTCGCTGCTTCTCCCTGAGGAGGTTTCTCCCAGTTTGGGTTCCCCTGCCATGGGCATTCACAAACGGTGAAGAGCGGAGTCCAGGAGAAGGTGAGAACGTGCCTGCAGGCGCCATCATCAGCTCCTCATTCTCTAAAACAGATTTTACAGTGCATCTGAGTAATTCATTCACACCTTCTACCTGGAAATGGTTTCCAGTCCTTCCACTGGAATTCAGGCTGTAAACTAGCCATGTGACTTCTGCAGCTCTCTCCTTCTCTAGAACCAAGTCCAAACCCTACATGGCTTTCGAGGCTCCTTGAGGCCCCGACTTCCCCCTCCTGCCATCCTCTCCTGTACTCTCTGTGCTCCAGTGCTGTCCAGCCACTAAAGGTTTCCCTTCTGTGATACTGTCCATGCTGGTCTCACTGTTGGCAGAAACCTTTAGCCTTTGCTTGCTGAGAAAACTCCTATTCAGTCTTAAAAACCCTACTCACCGTCACTCTTTAGTTGGCATTTTCCCTGATGCACCCTCTGAGCTCAGTCTCCCCAGAAGAGTTGCTTACTCTTTCTCCCGCAGCAAATGCCCCACATCCTTCAGCTTCGTGTGGTCTCCTCTGGTAGTACCTTGCACTGAGCCCACAATACCCATCACCCAGCTGATGACAACATCCCCAGTAGGTCTCCTAACTTCCCCTCCAGCCCCTTCTACCTCTTCTGACCTCATCTCCACAGCAGTCAGAATTATGATACAAAAACCTTAGTCCAGAGCATATCACTCCCAGTTTAAAATCTTCCAGCAGTTTCATTGTACACAGAATGAAATCCAAGCTCCTCTCAAGTCCCCCAAGGCCGGGTGTGATCTAGTCCCACTTACCTCTCTGCCTTTTTTCTTGGACTCTCTCCCTCATCTCACTGGCCCTGTCTTCCTGCCCCAGCATCTGCTGGGCCCTGGCTGGAGTGTTCCATGCCTACCAGCCTTCCATACATGTGACCCACCTACCCGGTCCTGCACATACATGTCCTCCCTTCACCTGCCCATCACCTGCCATCTGGCTGCCATCACCCAGACTATCACTACCCAGGGAAGCCTCCCCTACCTGACTGGATACTCCTGGAGTTAGGGATTGCATTGCATCTACTATATGTCCTCAGGCTGGAGATAGGGTGAGGCCTAGTCCACATGTGGGGATAAACCCACTGAGCCCCCCAGGAAGATCTCATGATGGGGCCCTCAGCCAGCTCACCCAGGCTTGCGCACAGCAAGTGTGAGCACCACTGGCTAATGAGGGATGTTTCTCCCACAGGGAGGTTCTTGGGGCTCAGGCACACTGCCTGCCCAAAGACCAGGCAGTGGATTTATAGAGAATGCGGCCCATGTGTCTTTGGGGATTATGGAGACAGGGACCTTCCAGGCAGTGAGTGCAATGAGCATGCTGATTGCAGTGAGCTCAAGGTCTGCAGTCAGGAGCACCCGGGCCAGAGACTTAGTCCTGTCCCAGTTCAGTGCAGCCCTGCGTGCCCTGCCTTAGCCATTTCCTGGGGGCCAAGATTCGAGGTCTCCAGCTTGGGGTCAGTACAGGTCAACTTCACATACCCCTAGTTTCTTTGCCCCCCAAAATAAGGATAACGATTCCTACCAGGCTGTTAGGATGAAATGAGACAACACAGCAAAGAACCTCACAGGGTCTTGCCCACAGAAGTTAGGCCCCTCTGGGACTTGCATGGACCTCAAGCCTCCTTTTATTATTATTATTCATTAACTATTTAATGAACTTATTTGTTTGTCTGTGTTTGTCTGTGTTGGGTCTTTGTTGCTGCGTGTGCCTTTCTCCAGTTGCGCTGAGCAGGGTCTACCCTTTAGCTGTGGCTTCTCATTGTAGCAGCTTCTCTTGTTGTGCAGCACGGGCTCTAGGGTGTGTGGGCTTCAAAAGTTGCAGCTCAGTAGTTGTAATTCACAGGCTCCAGAGTGCAGGCTCAGTAGATGAGGTGCACAAGCTTAGTTGCCTCCCGATATGCGAAATCTTCTCAGACCAAGGATTGAACCTGTGTCCCCTGCATTGGCAAGTGGATTCTTAACCACTAGACCACCAGAGAGAAGTCTTACCTAAAACATTCTTGCCTTTACGGGTCCTTATTTTATTATTTCCTCATAAAATAACCTTAAAACTTTATGCAATTGGTATAACGATAACTACAACTCAGGTTGGAACTATGGTGTTGGAGAAGACTCTTGAGAGTCCCTTGGACTGCAAGGAGATCAAACCAATCAATCCTAAGGGAAATCAACCCTGAATATTCATTGGAAAGACTGGTGCTGAAGCTGAAGCTCCAATACTTTAGCCACCTGATGTGAAGAGCTGACTCATTGGAAAAAACCTTGATTCTGGGAAAGACTGAGGGAAGGAGGAGAAGGGGGCAACAGAGGATGAGATGGTTGGCTGCATCACCCACTCAATGGATATGAGTTGAGTGAACTCTGGGAGTTGGTGATGGACAGGGAAAGCTGGTGTATTGCAGTCCATGGGGTTGCAAAGAATAGGACGTGACTGAGTCACTGAACAACAACAATTCAAGTTGGATACTGTTCATTTTTTCTTTCCTTATTTTAAAATAAGCTGAGACATTTCCATGGACTCCCAGGAGTATCTGCTCCCTGCCACACCACCCTTCATTTCATCTCCCACCCCAGTCCCTGCCTGCCCAGGGTCCTTGGCTCTGCCAGGGTCTCCGCCTGGGCGATGAGGGGCCAACCATGCCAACTGTGCCTAGTGTGAGAGTCAGCTTGCTAACTCAGCCAGTGTTTGTTGAACACGCCCCATCGCTGGTCGTCACAGATTTGTTGGTGCCAGTAACCTCCCTTGTGTTATCATGGTAAAGTGGGTCCCATAGAGTCCTCCAAAAACCCACGTCCCCTCAGAACCTCAGAAGGTGGTCTTCTTTGGAATCAGGGCCCCTGCAGATGTCATTAAAGACCTCAGGACAAAATCCTGCTGGCTCAATTCAATGATTGGTGTCCTTTTAAAAAGTGAGGACACAAAGAAGGAGCTGATATGAAGATGGAGGTAGAAACCAGGATGAGGTGTCTATAAGGAGTTCCAAGGATTGCCTGGAGAAGGAAATGGCAACCCACTCCAGTATTCTTGCCTGAGAAATCTCATGGAGAGAGGTGGGTTGCAGTCCATGGAGTCGCAAAGAGTAGGACACGACTTAGGGACTACACAACAGCAACAACAAGGATTGCCAGCTGCACTTCCCTGGCAGCCACCGGGAGCCGCGAGAGAGGCACACCCGCAGCACATCTGGCCTCCTAATATGGGTGAGAAGACATCGCTGTGTGGGAAGCCACCCCGTTTGTGATCATTTGTTATGGCCGCCCTGAAACAGGAGTATGCCCTGCTCATCTTCACAGCAGCCCCGCCCGTGAGAAAGACGCTTCGTCCTCCACTTTAGACACGCACAAGGAGGCTCGGAAAGGGGCAGCAGCTGCCCCAGATCTACCAGGGTCCCCCCACTCTGGTCACAACAGGCCCAGCATGGGGGGCGGGGGGGAAGGGAGCAGACGGGCAGGAAGTGAAGCTGGCAGGTGAGCCAGGGCACTGCCCCCAAGGGGGAAGCCGTATTCTGCTGTGGTTGACACTGATAATTAGAAGCCCCATGGAGACGTGCTTACAGGGGACCTCAAAAGAAGAAACACGGTGAAAGCAAGACGGCTTCTGCGCAAGCTCTGCACACGCAGAGCCGCCGGTGGACAAAGCCTGCAAAAGAGGCAGCACTGCACCCTCGGGCCGCTAGGTTTGTACGAGACTTTTTTCCGTACATTTTCCAAAATTTATCTGACGTTGTTTTTTTGTTTTTGTTTTGATAGGGAAAACACACAGAGAGACCCTCTCCCCATCCGAAAAGACACACACACATACACAAAACCAGAAAGCCAAGACAACCGGAGCCCCGGCACATAGCTCCCTCCACCTGCTCTGTGGATTCTGCTGCCCAAATTCCATTTCCCTCCCGTGTCTGCACTGCAGGAACCGCAGCTCTGCTGAAAACACCCCTCAGGCGAGCAGGATCCGTTGGAGCCGGCCTGTCAGAGCAAGGACAAAAGGAAAATTCTTTATCCGCGTGTTGAAGTCAGAACTGCTGCCAGAGCCCAGGACCACGTCCAGGACAGGTGGGGGCGGGAGAGGTGCTGCAGAGTGGGGTGAAAGGGGGAGCAGAAACCGCCCCGGGCACCACTGTGGAGGTGCTGCATCTGCACAACAAGCTGTATTTTTCCAGAGCGCCTATTGCTTATTCATTAGTTATTCCTAGACTTGCCTGGTGAGAGCACCTGCAAGGCGCTGAGGCACGTGGCAGGGGCGCTGAGCCCTCTCATGGGTGGTGGGCGGCGGACCCTGTGAAGTCAGAGGTCCTGGCTGAGGAATCCGGTCTTCAAGGCCATGTTGATTCCTTTCCAGAGCCTAAAGACATGTTCATTAGTCCAGTGCATTGTTCGTCTCTATATAGTGGTCACTCTCTATAGGGAGCCCCGCCCCCCAATGTAGTTCTAGACCGGGACATCAAATGGTGAACAAGATAAATGTTCTATTCCTGCGGCGCTCACAAGCTGATGTGAGTGACTGGAGTCATTGTTAGACCACAAACCATACCAATGTCAAGAACTAGGAGACAGGAGAAGTACCTCTAGGGCCATATAAGGTGGGTTTCTCCATGAAAGGGAAGTTTGAGCTAATAGCTGCAAAGTGAGGAGGTGCTGGGTGAAGAGAGGAAGACGGGTGGGACTGTGCAGGAATAACATCCAGGCAGAGGGGATAGCACATGCAAAGGCCCTGAGGCAGGAGGGAATGAGGCGCTTTCAAGGACGAGAAAAGCAATGTATCTGGAGCCAAGAAAGTGATAAAAGAGGGCTGTGGGAGATGGAGATCCAGAGAGGAGGGTCAGGGAGGAGGAATTAAGTCAGGGTTGATAGGATGGGCAGTGGTTTTGGTCTCTGGCTCTCAAACAATCGGAAACACTAAAGAAGTTTAAAGCTGAATGACATGATCAGATCTTCACCTGACTGGGGACCCTAAATCATGGCTGGAACCCCTAACACACACACACTTTGTGGCTGGGCCATTTCCTCCTTTGTAAAATTTGAGTCAACAGGACCACCTCCCTGGACCTTTACAATTTAACTAGGTGTCTACTGTAGGCCATGTGGACACAATCTTCCTTGCTATGGATGAGGAAACTAAGGCTCAGGGAGGTGAAGTGACTTGCCAAGGACACTGCAGGACAGTGGCAAAGGTTGGTGTGAACCTGAGTAATCCACGACTACCCCAAACTCTCATTCCTCGAGCTGGAGTGTGACCGGCTCGATTCAAGGGATGGGAAGTGGGCAGAAGGAGGCATCAGTTCCCTCTCTTTCAAATCCAGCCTTGTCAGATACACAGAGAAAAACACTAGAGGGACCTCTTTGTGTGTGTGAGTGTGTATATGTGTGTGGTTCTAGTTATTTTTGGCACCAGGGGAACTTAATTAAGAATTGAGTTCACAGCTTTCCCACTGAGAGCAAGCCAGGGGTGCAGAATGGAGAAAGGGAGTTGAAGTCAGAGCGGACTGCAGACAGTGACACTAAAATAAGGAAGCAGAGCCTTGGGCCCTTCCGCTGGGGCCAGGGAAGGGGCACAGATGCTATTCTGGGCCCTGGTCACGCTTTCCCAACCCAGTGTGTTAATGTTCTGCATTCTCAGGCAGAATTCTTTCTGGGTCTGAGACGGAGTGGACTCTAAGATGCCGTTGCCCTTGGTGATGGCAGAGACTGTGTCCTTGGACAGAGGCTGTGGAGGCAGGGGGCCCTTGGAGAGCCTTGGACATGGAGCCCTCCCCCAGCAGCTCCGTTCTTCTCTTCCTGCCACCTTCTCTCTTCACCCAGGCCTTTCCCTGCAGCTTGCCTCCTGAGTTCCGGATGCCGTGGGTCTTTGCTCTCTCTTTAGGATTTCAGAAAGTTTCCTGGAGCATCCATCCAAGACAGGCAGCTGTGTAATGAATCTAGTTTAGAGATGAGTCTTGTTCGGCTGTACCGTTTTAAAAACATGTGAACTGAAGCTTGATAATACGAAACTTGGTGCAAAGAGGCAGCATCGAGACAGGCCCTGAGTTAAGTGCTGGGGGACAGTGGGGAGAGGTCAGAGGCTAGGGAGATGGGTGGTGAGCAGGTGTGTATGCACAGCAGTGGAATTGGCTGGAGATAAGGGCCTTGAGGGGGGAATCAGCGAGACAGGGTATAGTTATGGTACATTGAGTGTTTGGGTGCCTATGAGGCTGAGGAGGAGGCAACCCGGTGAAGCAGATGAAGGCATGTGGCAGAAAGAGGAACTGACCCTGAGGGAGACCCTCATGGACTTTGTCATGAGAGCCAGGGGTCCACAGGTAGGGAGGAGATGCCGCTGTCAGCAGAGATGTCGCTGTTATTAACTGATAGGTTGTTTTTGCTGTAACTGCTACATTGATCAAGAACGCCTTACAGGAGTGTCAAAGACAACTTTATTTTTGTCTCCTGCATTGGAGAGGGCTCCCCGTGCCTCTCTTACGCCTCCCTCCTAGGCGATAGAGACAGGCCTACGCCACCCGAGCCCCCTGCCCCAGCCTCGGTTCAGAAACTAAGTGTCCACCAGTCCGTGTGAACACCAGCTGCTCTTTCGTGTCACACTGTGAGGCGAGTGGGGAGAGGGGCGGTGAAGCAATAGTTTAGACATGACAAGATGGCTTTGCATTCTCTGGCCAGGCAGGGGGCTAATGACGTTTTCTACGAGGGGGTCTCTGTGGGTTCTCCGGGAACCCTCTGGTTACACCTGCAGTGCTGGTGATGTCTCTCATTTAGATGACCTGTCTCTCCTCAGGCCCTTGGCCTCCTGGGTTCCTTGGCCATCCCTCCAGTCAGTCCCTTCCAGGAGAGCCTTTCAGCAGGAGGTAAGCTTTCAGCTAGCCTTCTCTACTGCTGAGGCCACATCTGGCCCAAGGAAGCTCTCAGGTTTCTTGGCCTTGCCTGAAGTCAGTCAGTTACATCATCATCATCACTACCATCACCACCATCAGCATCGCCATCCTCCTCACCATCACCGTCACCATCATATTCTTAAAGAACCAGCTAGCCTTAGGAATGGCTTGCCATTTGATCTCTATTTCAACTACTACTTCACCACCACTTTTCTGCTGTTCTTAAGACCAACTTAAGAGAAAAAATTGAGTGCCAGTGGTGGGGAGTAGGAAGCAGTCAAGTAAGATGTAAGATTAATGAGAAAAAAGAGCATCTAAGAAACACCTTCTCTCTGTTGGAGAAGCTTGTAGCTGTCTCTTTAAGTCATTTCAGAGGCTCTGAAGGTTTGAGGTCAGAGAACTCCTGGATCTTCAAACCTTGAGGCAGAGATATTTTCTGACACAGCTGCCCTGGCCTTTCCTGACTTCCTGGAATAGCTGAGAAGAGCTGCCAAGATGAGTCTTCTTTGTAGGTTAAGTGACTTCAGTGATTCTTGCCACTGGTGGCATCTTGGGGTCATGCAAGGTCAGGGGCAGCAGACCCACCATCTGCGTGTCCTTGGGCGGGCACTTTGCCCCTTGACCCCGATTTTCACATCGGCCCCCAGATGGTGGTTGCAGGAAGTACACTAAATAATGTATGGCATGTGGTTTTTTAAAATATATTCTGAACTTAGTTCGGGGTATAAACACGAAGCTATCGTTTTTCTCACATCCCTGCTTTCAGCTGTACGTCACTGAAACGTGCTTTTCTATCCTTTGTCAACAACTTGAGCAGATGATGGATTCTTACCCGTTCCCTTTCCCTGGATCCAACCCAATCCATCTTCTTTTGATCTCTCTCCTTTGTAAAGTCACTAAGTGGCCTCATTTAGTCATCCAACAGATACATGCTGGCATCTGTTCCATGCCATGTGGCACAGAGATGAAGTGGGCAGGTTCCTTGTCACCTCAGAACTCAGGGTTTAGGAGGGCACTTACATAGACCAACTCGCCAGGGCCCTTAGATGGACAAGGTGAGACGGCCTTTGAGGCATCACTAAGAAGGAAGTCTGATCGGCACAAAACCACCCCAAGCCCATCCCATGCCTCCTGGGCTACATAAGTGAAAGATAAGAAGGCAAGGAGGAGGAGATCTTTGGAATTTTGAGTCAGCATCTGAGTGCAGAAGGCAGGGCCTCATCCCTCTCCTCTGGGATCCAAATGTGTGCCCATGTGAACGCACAGGTGTCCAGTTCCTTTCACACAGAGGGCGTCAAAGCCCATCAGTGTTGTCCAGAGCAGCAGTGATGATCAAAGGCAGAGGACAAGAGAAGCCAGTGAGCAGATATGGCTCCTCTTCCCTATGCCTCCTCTTTCTTGTCCCCGGAAGAGGGAGCAGACAGGAAGGGTGTCAGAGACAGACGGTAGCAGTCCACTGTCCAAGAAGTTCAGGACGGAAAGAAGGAATCAAAGAGAAGACTTATACCCTCTCCCCAACTCTGAATCCCCTAAGCCTCCAGTCTGGCTGGCGATCAGGAAAATAGAGGAGAGAGGAGAGAAGTTGTAGTTCTACGTGGTTGAAACCGGACTTCTAATGACCTACAGCATCCAGAAAGCTCTGAGCATCAGCTGGGTACTTCATAGATGGTACCCCATTCTAACTTCACCACAGACATGTGTGAGTCAGGACTAATTTGGTGGCTACTTAAAGAAGACTGGCCCAGACTAGATTAAGCAGTAAAAGGATTCATTGCTCACGTTACTGGGGAAGAAAAACAGATCACCTCTTGAGGGAGGGGCTGCAGGAACCAGTGTCCCGCTGCCAGTTGTCCAGTTCTCTGTCTCTCTCTGTCTCTCCATCTTTCATCTTGCCCTCTGTTTCTCATTGCCTTGATTATTTTGTATTATTTAGGTACTTATCCACCAGCACCAGGTAGCCACTGAGATGTCTGCAGTAGTTTCCAATTGATGCTGTAACAGATTACCCTAAACTTGGTGGCTTAAAACAACACAAGCCTACTATCCTACAGTCCTGGAGGCTAGAGGTCCAGAATGGGTTTCACTGGGCTGAAATCAAGGTGTTGGCAGAGCTGTAGTCCTCTGGAGACTCTAAAGGAAAATCCTTGACCTTGCCTTTCCCAGCTTCTAGGGTCTCCTGCTCTCCTCAGCTTGAGGCCCTTCCTCCATCCTTGATGGCCAGTTGAGTCCTCACATGGCATCACTCTGACGGCCTTCTTCCTCCTTCTTCCACTTTTAAGGGTGCTTATAATGATATAGGGCTCACCTGGATAATTCAGGACACTTCCAATTTTAAGGCCAGCTAATCAGTCAACTTATTTCCATCGGCAAACTTCATTCCACTTAGCCATGTAAGGTAACACATTTGTAAGTGCTGAGGTTTAGTATGTGGACACCCTTAGGGGCCATTTTTCTGCCTGCTGCAATGTCTAACAGCATCTCAAGCTTGACAAGTCCATATCTGAACTCTTCTTTCACTCCCCCCGGAAACTGGCTCAACCTGTGACCACCCATGTCTGAGCTGACGGCAAGTCCGTCCTTCAGTTGTACAAGTCCCTGGGACCTGGCTCCGTTGTTCTCACATCCTGCCCCCAACCTGTCAGCTGCTCTGGTGCACTCTCCCATCAGCATCTACTCCCAGTCTCCACAGCCTGGACCAGCCACCATTCTCTGTCTCCTGGATGATGGCAAAAGCCTTCCCTCTCGGTTCTAACTCTTGCCTCCTGCCCTGTTCCCAACAGCAAACAAGGGGCCCTTTGAAATCCTAGATCGGATGGCGTCACTCTTGGTAGGTAGCTCCACCTGCTCCTGTGCTTACTGAGAGGGAAACAGGGCTCAGAGCAATGGAGGGCACAGTGCTGGTCTGTTCCTGGAAAGCTATGCTGGAGGGCATGGCTCAGGTGGTGCAGTGGGTTTGTCGAAACTCTTCTGAGGTGAATATACTTGCCCAAAACTTCAGGCAGGGATCTGATAAGGTGGCCAAGCAAGTGGACCAAAATAGTCTCTTCCTGAAGGCAGGTCGATGTGAAGGAGAGGTAGGGACAGGTCTGAGCCAGGATCATCTCTCCAACTTCCCACCTGAAGGAGAGAGTGCAAGATGGGGAGAGAGGCCAAGAGGGTCCTGGGGGAAATAATTGTTCCTTTTCATTTTCTGCCTACGTGTCAGAATGATAAGGTTAGTTTTCATGGTCCAGAGAAGTTCAGGTCTACGCTCAGATCTGTCAAGGGAGGGGATGGATTTGGACTTTGGGAGCATGGGACCTGGAGGATGTTAGTAATATCTGCTTCAGTATGGAAGGCATTTCTGACATGGCTCCACAATCCACTTCCTGGTAGTCATGTCCTGGTATAATCCCCTCCCATAAAAGTGATGGAATGTCCCTTCTTAGATATGATCACACAGCCATTGAAGGACTGAAGTTCTTAGTCTCATAACCTATGAGATATTGGCTCCTTGTCTACAGTACACAAGTGATCTTAAAAGCTGATGCTTCTCCAATAGAGCCTCAAAATATCTACAGCCCTGGGTGACACCTTGATCGCTCCTGTGAGAGACCTTGATGTAGAGGCCAAGATAAGCCATGCAATTCCTGAATACAGAAACTGAGATGATAAATTGTGTTAAGGCGTGATGCTTTGGACTGACTTCTTATGCAGCAATAGCTAACTGATACATGGCTCCTTAGCACAGTGCTCAGCACCTAAAATGCTCATACAAGGGACATTCTTTTTTTTATATATATCTGACTCCAAAATCACTTCTCCAGCTGTCTTTCAAGAGTGGCTGAGAGGGACTTTTCTGGTTGTCCAGGGACTAAGTCTGCACTCCCAATGCAGGGTGCCCGTGTTTCAATCCCTGGTCAGGAAACTGGATTCCACATGCTGCTACTAAGAGTTCGCATGCCATAGCTAAGACCCACATCGCTGAATAGCCATAATAAGTAAGTAAGTAAGTAAATAAATATATATATAAAGAGTGACTGAGATATACTTCTAAGGTTGGGAATGTTTTCAAAATATCTTACATCCTGTGGTTCTTTTCTATCTCTAAGTCTCAGAAAATTAAGGGAAAGAAGTAGAGAAATGTTCTCCTTCCCTCGTGCTTGGGAGTCACCAAGAGGCTGAAACTGAAGTGAACTGAATTTTCCTCCCTACTGTGCTTTTGCTGGTCCTGAATTTCCTCCTCATCCCATGAATTTTGTTGCAGCAAAAATTCAACCCTAGCTGAATAGCTCTAAAGTGGTGCCAGATTAAAAACAGCACAGCCCACATAGAAACAAGCCTCCTATATCACAGTTGCCATAGAAATAAGGGAAAAGGTGACTAATAAAAAAGCTTCGCCTCGATCTTGGTAAACAGACCCAGGCATGGTGCCTGGGAAATTGCTTACATACAAAGTCCTCTAGAGCTGTCTTCAGATGGATGGTTACAAAAAAGCTAGTTCCACTGGGTTCCCAGCAATGTGGTGCGTGAACTCATAAGACAAATCGTGTTCTAAAGGTATCTAATGAGGTCATGTTTCATGTGTGATAATAATTTGTCTCGGGGGATTAGCCAACCCCTTCCTCCATAGACTGTGTCAGCAATTTCCCCAGGTGGGGCACATGCCCAAGCCATACAGTGAAGTTTTGTCACAGGATCCTGCTGGATCTAATGAGAAAGAGAAAACATTAAATAGCAGTTATTAGAATGTTAGGTATGAGCCACCATATCAAGATAAATTCCCTAAGAGAAAGAGGGGACACAGAGAGAAACAGACTAGAAAGTGGGAGGAGAAGAAAGGAAGACGGAGTCCCCAGAATGCCACTTGAACATTTAGATCCGTCATCCTTTGAGTTGTTGGCCCCTGCTACCAACCAGCTTCATTTTTAATTAGGGGGATCTGGGTCGGGTTTCTGTCCTCTGCATGGGCAAGAGACCTGTTAGAGATTGAACTGTGTTCCCTCAAAAGAGGTGTTGAGAGCTTAACCCACAGTACCTTCTACGGTGACCTTATTTGGAAATAGGGTGATTGTAGATATCATAAGGTAAGGTGGAGTCACCCTGAGGTGTGGTACATATGTAGAATGGAATTTTACTCAGACATTAGAAAGAATGAAATAATGTCATGTGCAGCAACATGGATGAACCTAGAGATTGTCATGTTGAGTGACATAAATCAGATAGAGAAGGAGAAATGTCATATAATATCCCTTTTATGCAGAATCTAAGAAGAAATGATGCAAATAAACTTACTCACAAAACAGAAATAGACTCACAGACCTAGAGAACCAACTTAAGTTTGCCAAGGAGAAAGAATGGGGAAAAAGGATGATTAGGGAGCTTGGGATGGACATGTATGTACTGTTATATATGAAATGGATGACCAACAGGGTCCTACAGCGTAGCACAGGTAATCCTTCTCCTGGAGAAGGCAATGGCACCCCACTCCAGTACTCTTGCCTGGAAAATCCCACAGACGGAGGAGCCTGGTAGGCTGCAGTCCATGGGGTCACTAAGAGTCGGGCATGACTGAGCGACTTCACTTTCACTTTTCACTTTCATGCATTGGAGAAGGCAATGGCAACCCACTCCAGTGTTCTTGCCTGGAGAATCCCAGGGACGGGGGAGCCTGGTGGGCTGCCGTCTATGGGGTCGCACAGAGTCAGGTGGCCTGGATGGGAGGGAAGTTTGGGGGGAAATGGACATATGTATATGTATGGCTGCATCCCTTTGCTGTCCCTCTGAAACTATCACAACACTGTTAATAGGAAATAGTCCAACATAAAATAAAAAGTTTAGAAAGAAGTCAACCTGGAGTAGGGTGAACCTCAAATCTGATACAGCTGGTGTCCTGTAAGATGAAGTAAAGACCCAGAAGAGGATGCCACGTGATGACAGAGGCAGAGGTTAGAGTGATGTGTCTGGAAGCCGAGGCATGCTAAAGCATGCCAGCCATCGTCAGAAGCCAGGAAGAGGCTTGACCCTGTAACACCTTCATTTCAGTCTTCTGGCCTCCAGAACTGAAAATGAATTTCTCTTGTTCTAAGTCATCCAGTGTCTGCTGCTCGTTTAATACAGCAACCTTGGAAAACTAATCCAACCCCTCATAGGAATGGGGGGAAAGGAAACCAAAGTCTGGCAGCAGAGACTGGGTGCTGTTCAGCTCCTTCCATCTCCCTTCCAGCTCTGTGGCTCTGTGTGAGGTTCCTCACGTTGGTCGTCTGGTCCGTGAAATAAGGAGTGCAGGCTTCTGCAGTGCCGTGAGCGTGTCTGACAAGGGGCCTGGCCACGCTTACTCCTCGAAGACCCTTTGCCGAAAGAAAATGGGACCATTGGGGGCACCTGCAACAGGGTGTCAAACATGAAGGCCCGCTCCGGCTGTTGCCCTTTTTCTTTTCATTTAGGTATAAATTGCGATTTCTTTAGGCTTCTTTTTCTTGACTTCACTCCAGTCTCAGAAGGTCTCCTTGCTGAGACTTCCTGTTCAGTGTCCCAGTAAAGGCCGTGTCCTTCATTCTCCTCACCTCAGCCTTCTGAATGGGGCAGATGAGTGACAGATAACAATAGCTGAAACACGGATAGACAGTCTTCATTTATCTGAAGTTACTTTTCAAGGGCAAGAAAAGGAAGACAGAGGCACAACTTTTAGCACTTCTTCGACTTGGGGTTCTTAATGGAAATGGGATTTTTAATGAAAGAGGATGGGGATCTTCAGATTATTGAAATTCCTTATTCTGTGTCTTGCAGGGAGTCTGAAAGGTACTCTGCTTCTTCAAAAGTTGGTGGAATGGGACAACCCACAATGGGAAGATAAAAAAGAAGAGAGAAGGAAGGGCCCTGTACAAATAAAATTTCTAGATTATGGTGGTTCTAGAGGTATGAAGCTCTAAAGTCTACTCACATGCTTCCAAGGTGAATCAGTTTAAAAAAAAATTATTACACTCAATCATATTTTTCTGCTCTTGTCATCCTCTCTCCATATCCTCAATATTTTCCAATGGGAACAGCCCACTTGTAAATGACACTTTAGGCTCTAACCATGGTCATGCATCATTTTTTTAGTAAAAAAAGATCCATCATTTTCCCTCCACTTTACTTCAAACTAGGCACAAAGTCCTGAGATCAAGGGATGGGCCATTGGTGGGCCATTGCTGTGGCCTGATTGATTGGAACACCAGTATGTAGGCTATGGAAACGATAGCAATTACATTTGTGTGTGTTTTATATTTCACCTGCTTTGTCTGTTGGTGTTATCATCGTTCTCAGTGTAATTCAGGTCACCTGGGCCTCCTCAGTCCTGTAGATCAGACTAGCAAGAGCCAGCATTCCACAGTGTTGAGAAGATGAGACTCTTCTGTTAGATTTCTGCCAGTTTGGAGTGGCTCCCTCTGCCTCAGGTCCTACAACAACCTAAGCACAGCACTCAGTCCTGGCACTGGCAGCTAGAGGAAACTGCTTAGGCAAAACAGTCTGGGAATCTCTGTAGTTCTCAGTGAAGACGTGTGGGTCACGGTGGCTTCCTGGGTGGCTCAGCAGTAAAGAATCCTCCTGCAATGCAAGAGTCACAGGAGCCACAGAAGACATGGATTCTATCCCTGGATCAGAAAGATCCCCTGGGGGAGGGCATGGCAACCCACTCCAGTATACTCACCTGGAGAATCCCAAGGACAGAGGAGCCTGGTGGGCTACAGTCCACGGGGTCGCAAAGAGTCAGACACAACTGAAGCGACTTAGCATACATGGGTCATGGATTGTGGGAGAGGGATAATATTTGCCCACACTCTTTTAGCCAACGTTATCTCCTACTTTCCCTTAGGATCAAAACAAATTTTTAAAAATCTTTTATGGTTTAAATATGCTGAGAGGTGGGGTGGGAAGGGGCTCTCCTTCCACCTTAAGTGACTCAGCCAAATGCAATTAGATGCTTTCTCCTAGAGAAATACCAGTGAATAAAAATGTTTTCATTTTTATTGTTACTTTAGTAAATATATCCTGGAATTAGGTTGCTAGAGCTGTTGTAACAAAATAGTAGATGATTTAAACAAAATAAATTTACTGTCTCCACAGTTTGCGGATCTGGAAATCTGAGCTCATGGTGTTGGCAGGTTCAGTTCCTTCTGAAGATTGTAAGGAAGGATTTGCTTCAGGCCTCTCCTTGTCTTCCTGTTCATATGTTTTTCTCCTTGCATGGGTGTCTTTCTCCAAATTTTCCCTTTGTATAGATCCAGTTAAAATGGATTAAGGCCCACCCAAATGACCATGCTTTAATTTGATCACCTCTGTAAAGACCCTATGTCCAAACAAGGTTGCATTCTGAGGCACTGCACATTAGGACTTCAACATAGGAATTTGAGACGGAGCACAGTTCAACCCATAGCAGTCCCATTATCCAATTCAAGAAATTCTGCATGTGAAATGCCCCAAATTTTCATGAAGAAGTTGAAAGAATATGCACATGTCTGGTGATTTTTATGTGAGCACGGTGGTTACCATCTAGCCACATTATGAAGCTGGATGTAACCCCTTGTGGCAGCTGTCAACTGTGGTCTGTGAAGGCCTTTCTCACTATGAGAGCCTCATGACAAGTATGGCTACTTTTCCAAAGCTTATTTCAGAAGCCAGAACGTCAGCTTTTGCCTTTTGAGTTATGATTGTTGCACATATGATTAAAATCCTGCTCTTCAAAGTTTAAGTAATTTACACCTTTGGTGATTTTCTCCAAAGGGATATCAGCTTGGCTGAATGTGATGAATGTTTAATTAACTCTTATTGTTGGCAGCACAGGATTTCCCCATGACTGTGAGCTGAGAGAGAGGTGTTCCATTATGTGGCTAAATACGCTGTCACCCTACTGAACTATGGTGAATCTGAACTCTCACCCTGCCAGACAGAATAAAAATAACTCCAGATGGCTCGGAGGAGTGATCCCAGTGTAGATTGAATTTGCACAGTAGAGACATCATTGTTGGAGAGTATGGTTGCTCCTCTGACACCACTTAGCTCAGCTAGTGTCATTTCTTGAGTGAAAGTTAGGCTGAAACTTCAGAATTTATATTTGGTGTATGCAGAAGGGGGTGAAGAATGAACTCAACTATAATGACAATGAGAGAAACATTAATAACTACTTTTGCGCTCAGTCACTTCAGTCGTGTCCAGCTGTTTGCAACCCCATGGACTGTAGTCCACCAGGCTTCTCTGTCCATGGGGTTCTCCAGGAAAGAATACTGCAGTGGGTTGCCATTTCCTCCTCCAAGGGATCTCCCCAACCCAGGGATTGAACCCTCGACTCCTGTGTCTCCTGTACTGCAGGCAGATTCTTTACCACTGGGCTACCAGGGGAGACCTTAACTGCTTTTAGCAGAAAGAAAAGCTCAGCCTCAGGGAAGCTGCGATTTGCCCCAGGACACATGACTCCAATCAACTGAGCCAAAATTTGAACTTAGATTTTATGCTCCAAAGTCCTTTAGACTATATAATGGAGGTCTAGGCCTGTGGTGGCCATCTGCTCCACTTGACTTGAATTTTCTTTTGGGAATCACCATTTCTTCAGTCTCAGGTCATTTAACTCAAGTGAGAATCATCTATTCCACTTTAGTTAGGCTTGAACACCTACCCAGCCTGGCCAGTCAAAGTCATAACATTGGTTCAGGGGTGGGCTTGTGACTCCACACAGGCCAATGAAATCTGACAGAGGGGCTCTGTTCTCAGGCTGAATTGGGAGGTGCTGGTGGCCATCTTCGGGCTTCCCAGGTGGTACTAGTGGTAAAGATCCTGCCTGCCAGTGCAGGAGACATAAAAGACATGAGTTTGATCCCTAGGTTGGGAAGATCCCCTGGTGGAGGGCATGGCAACCCATTCCAGTATTCTTGCCTAGAGAATCCCATGGATAGAGGAGCCTGGTGGGCTACAGTCCACAGGGTCGTGAAGAGTTGGACACGACTGAAGTGACTTGGCACACACTCATGGTGGTCATCCTTACCTACCCTTGGGAAGAGCCTAACTGAGGAGGAAAGACCAGGTAAGGAAATAATCATGGCTGAAGTCAAAATTATCCCAGGGCTTTTCAGTTGAATGAGTTAATAAAATTTCTTTGTTGTTTTTTGTTTGTTTGAATTCAGTTTTTTATATTCGTGCTCAAAAGAGTAGAGATTGATCCAATCCTTATCATTTAAAGTGTCCAAAGCACATGATTGGATGGTGTCAGAAGGACCAGTCTTGTGGATAGGGAGTATCAGGAGCAAAGGATCTTTAAAGTCTAGTGGGCATTGGTCGGGGTGTGAAGTCTTGGGGTCCTGTCTTGTGAATGGAAATCTGAGAAAGTCCAAGGCAAAATGAGATGAGCTGGCCACCTTAGACTCAGAAGTGTTCTTATGATAAGAACCCTTAGAGACTTTCTTCCCTTATAGGCTTTGGCACTAAGGGATTCCACCATCTTCCAAAGTGCCTTCCTCTCTCTTCCCCCAAACCAGTGCATTCCCATGACTGTCCATCTGGTCCTCTTTCCTTTCAAGCCTTTCCTATTTGCTCACCCACCACATTTGAAAGCTGCTGTCAGTGACTCCACTGAGGGTGGGGGGGTCTCCCTTCTTCTGGGTGAGCCTTCTCAGTGTGTTGTGGTTCTGTACTGCCGGGTCCCTTCTTCACTCTCTGTCCATCCAGGCCGCCCCCATGGTTCTACCTCACTAGATTTGGCTCTAGCTGTTCTGAACTCAAATGTATATTTTTTTTGCCTCACATGTGAGTTGGCATTTCAGATCTTTGCTTCTTCCAGGTTAAGCTGCAGCTGTCATTGTAAACTAGAGTGTTTTGTTTTGGTCTATAGATTTTTAGAAGATGTGAGAGAATTAAAATGAAGGTTGTGTTGTGCTTAGTCACTCAGTTGTGTCCAATTCTTTGCGACACTATGAACTGTAGCCCGCCAGGCTCCTCTGTCCATGGGATTCCCCAGGCAGGAATACTGGAGTTGGTAGTCATTCCTCTCTCCAGAGGATCTTCCTGACCTAGGGATCAAACCCGGGTCTCTTGCATTGCAGGCAGATTCTTTACTGAGTCACCAGGGACATCCAGAAATCTGAGGAATCGGATCAGTCTGCTGGCACACTCTCCTGCATGGCCATTTCTGCCACAGCAGTGCCATCGAGCTTTAGGAACCCAAGCTTCCTATCTCCTCGGTCCCTCAATCGATTGCTCTCAGGTGAGTGGGCTCAGGAAGAACTATTTACCAGACATCTTGTCATTCTCAGGAACCGTGTTAAGTACTTCCATGCCTCCGTGCCTTTGCTTATGCTGTTACTTCTGCCTCAAATACCCTCTACCTAATTCTCCTTCTGGAAAAATTATCTGCATCTTTCAAATTCATCTCAAATGTCAGCCTTCTTTAAGAAGCTTCTCCCCCGCCCCTCTGCTCCATCACCACCAACTTATTCTGTTGTGTTAATGCATCTCTCCTTCTGCTGTGTTATAGCATCACTTGGCTGAATCTCCCTTACTGTGGCACTTATTCCATTGAACCTAACATACATACTCTCTCTTACTAGACCCTGAGGTCTTCAAGATCAGAGAACAGGCCTCATTCATCTTTGTGTCCCAGTCATCCGGCGCAGTGCTTGGCATAGAGGAGCTGATCTCAAATCTTTATTGAATGAATAAGTAAATAAAATAGTTTCTGCCAGGCTTGCACCTCAGACGGCTTCATGGTGTTGGGGGAACTGGCACAAAGCACTTCTCGCCATTCACAAAGGCAGCTGACACTGCAGACTCGGGCCCCCGGTTAGGAAGCACAGGGCTCTTTGAGTCTGCTTCATTATTATTTTTTTTAAAGAAAACAATATGATGCTTCCTTAGTGCTTCCCAAAGCACCCCAATCAGCACACTAATCACTCTGAAGTGTCATCTAAATCTGCCAATTTCATAAATTTGCATATTTTCCAATCAGTTCCTCACCCCCTCCCCCCTTTCATTAGCTATTCTTGGAAGAGCCACACTCTTTCCATATTGCTCAAACCAACTTGATTTTTATTTCTCTTTGTAAAGACAGATTTGTGAGATGATGAATTAGTCATTGCCAATTTCATGCGTTTACGCTCTGTGCGTTTACACCTTATATTTATTCAGCCCCATTCTCCCCTTCTGGCTCCAGATGGTGTGGCAATACAGCCTTGGATATGGAAGGGAGAAAGCTCTTTCTCCCTCCCTCCTCCCACGATTTCAGCTCTAGCTCAACTGTGCCAGGTTTGAATGGCGCAGCACTCTCTTGCAAAATGCGGCTGCTTTGGCAGATTTCATAGCCGCTTGGGAACCGGTAAATGTGAGTGAGACGATAGGAACCATCAGACACACTCTTTTCACTCCAGCCACTGTCCTTCTGATAAAACCTCAGTGGGTGATATTTTGATAGATTGGCAGGTATGTATTTTTCCAAGGCTTTCATCATTCAAGCTTTGGGCCAAAAATGCCTCGTGAGAAGGCTGACACAATGGAACCATGGAACAAAAGAATCAAATCACTAGGTTTTCAAAAGTCAAAAGTCCCAGTGGCAGAGGAACACGTGATCAGGTCAAACCAGACTTCTTGCTTCTTCTGGGGACCAAAATGGGAGTCCAGATAAGAATGTGAAACAAGAACTATAATGGGTAGAGGAGGGATCAGAGACAAAGGTATGGTCATCCTTGTGGAAGGCATCGAGCGCCTGCCCATTGCCCATAGCCGAGCCCCAGGGAAGGGAACAGACCACAGTTGAGTTCAGTTCAGTCGCTCAGTCGTGTCTGACTCTTGGCTGCGACAGACCTCGCAGAAGCGTGGCTGAGAGGAGCTACCCCTTGCCCAAGGATCAGACCACAGAGCATGGAAATCCCAGGTGACTGGGCTGTTAACTAGGAGTGTTTCTAGATGGGGCCAAGGGAGGTGGCAAGTTTGTTTAGTTCCTCATAGGAGTCCCCAGGCTCAGTAGAGTCATCGATGTGTCACATCTAGATAAAGGACACAAGATGGAAACAAGCAGTCAGCATCTCCTGTGACCAGAAACGTTCTGATTCCCATGACAGGGGCAGAAACAGACAATGGGGCAGGACCTGGGGAGAACGAGGCGTCAGGAGTGAGTGAGGGAAAAAGACAGGTGCAGGGGAGGACGACCCAGGGAGGTATGGAGTGGTGGATGCTCAGCATGGACATAGGACCACCCAGGAACAGAGGACCCCCCCCTATGATGCCCTGGTCCTACATAAACCTCTGAGAACTTAGACACAGGAGAGGGTGGGGGAGTGAGGAAGCCCCTGACTCCTTGAAGACACTGTAAATTGCTTGAGATGTTCTGGACTCAGTTGAGATTTCCCAGAATGGGCCAGAGATTGGACGGTGAGACAGCATTAAGGTGAGTTTCAGGGAAAGTTGAAGAGGTTTCTGTCTTACACGTCTGTACTGGGGCCTAGAACGCTATCTGCCCTACTGAGCAAAAGTACATGAGTTGACTTCAAAAGCAAAAGCAAAGCGAAGTGTTAGTCGCTCAGTCGTGTCCAACTCTTTGCGACCCCATGGACTGTAGCTTGCCAGGCTCTTCCATCCATGGGATTTTCCAGACAAGAATAATGGAGTGGGTTGCCATTTCCTTCTCCAGGGGATCTTCTTGACCCAGGGGTTGAACCCAGGTCTCCTGCATTGCAGGAAGATTCTTTACCACTTGAGCTACCAGGGAGTTGACTTCAAAGTTTCAGTAAATCCAAAATTCCTGGAGGAAAATGTAAAGGTCATTCAGGGAAACCACATATTTTAGGGATCTGGACATTTTATGTACTAGTTTGGCCAGAGTCTGAGACCCCTCTAAGGAGAGCTGGGTCTCCCAGGCTTGCAAGCTTACCAACACCTACAGAAGCTATTGATCATATCAGAAAAGCTTATCATATTTCTCAACAGAGGTGTCCACACAAAAATATTTTACAGGGATATTTTTAAACATCTATGGTGTGTGTGTGTGTGTGTGTGTGTGTGTGTGAGACAGAGAGAGAGAGAGAAAGAGAGAGATTATGCAGAAAATAAAAAGAAGAAATGAAAAAAGCTTCTGGGAGCAGAGGGTCTTCAACTTTTTGGGATGGTGGAGTCCCTGATGATGTTAGGCTTTTCACAGAGCATGGTGATAGGGGTACATCTGGATCAGGAGTGATATTATAGGCAGAAATATAACCAGGAATTTTATGTTGCACATAAAGCTTAAATATAGTTAATTTGAGGGCCATGAAATATAATGAATTATAAAAGGAATGGTCAAAATAAGCCCAGTTGGAATCTTCCAAGTTTTCTCAGGCTCTGTTTGCATCCCTTATGTTACTTGTGCACAATCTCAGTAAAAGCTGGCAGGAAGAGTGGGAAGAAAATCTACGGAAGAAGTGTCAGCCATTGTTTTCACTTGTTAGGCAAAATGGGGATAGAGGTAGGGGACGGAAGATGAGACAATTTGCTTTTAGAGGCAATTTGCTAAGTGCTCACTGAGCAAAATTGCTAAGCCAAGAACTCCCTGGTGACTACATGTGGTATCCACCCAGAGGAGCTGGGGGGCCCCACTGACAATGACTTGAGAGGCCAAAGCTCTGTGATCCTATGTCTGATACACTCTGACCTGTCTGGGGAACTCTACAGCAGCTGTGGGTGGAAAATGGAGAAACAGAGAAAGAGAGAGAGTAGTTGCTGTGGGCAGTGAGGCCAGAGGCAGTCATGAATGGAGCATCATTTGAGGACCACAGCTCCAGAGGTTTAGAACAGAGGGCAGACTGCTCTGTATCCACATAAATAAAACCCTGGGATGTGGCTGCTCCTGTGAGGTCTAGAATGTCATATGGCCACCCTCCTTTGTTCACAAGATCTCAACTCCACTTTGGAGGAGAGTGAGAGCCATGCAATGTTAGCAAGCAAACAACCCTAAAGAGAATTCTGTAAAAATAGCAATTCTATAGGACATGAGCTCTCTACACCTCACCATATATTCTTATCATTTTATCACTCCTTGTTCAATCAAGAATTATCACCTGAGATCCTTCAGGGCTGGTGCTGTGCAGGACTCAATGGACATGTAGCAGACAGAAGCAGGGCCAAACTCGACCATGTGGGTGATGCATGTCCAAGTCCTCAGTGGGTGGATCAGTTTGCCCTCCAGTCCCCACCTCCCAGAGCTCTCCTCCTTGGGTCTGATGTGGTCTTTGGAGGCAGCAAACTCACTTATAGATTTATGCTACAAATCATGCTATAAAACTTATGCTATAAAAGTATAGGCTTCAACTTGCAACAACATGGATGGCCCTAGAGATTATCATGCTAAGGGAATTAAGTCAGAGAAAGACAAATACATGATATCACTCACATGTAGAATCTAAAAAATGATACAAATGAACTTATTTACAAAACAAAAACAGATTCACAGACATAGAAAATAAAGTTATGGTTACCAAAGGGGAAAGTGAAGATGCGGGTGGGGGGAATAAATTAGGAGTGTGGGATTAATGTATACATATTACTGTATACCAACAATGACCTACTGTATAGCACAGGGAACCCTACTCAATATCTTTTAATAACTCATAAGGGAAAAGAATCTTACCAAGAATATATATATCCAAATACATGCATATGGATAATTGAATCATTTTGCATACCTTTGAAACTAATACAACACTGTAAGTTCAATTTAAAAAGTACTTTAATACTTCCATTTAAAAAGTACTTTAAAAAAACCCATCGACTTCAGTTTCCTGAGAGACCTATGCAGAGGCCAATGACAGAGACCGCACTGGATGTAAAGACAGTATTCGGCTTATTCATTCTGAGGTGAGTCACTGCCCTCAAGGAACTCACAGTCAACTGGACAGATGCAGAATTGAAGGGGGACAGTGATAACAGAAGGTGGTCTTTCCTGCAGCAGAAAGTTGGATTAGTTTTGTCTAGTGGGAGAAGTATCAATAACTTCAGGTATTCAGATGACACTACTCTAAAGGCAGAAAGCAAAGAGGAACTAAGGAGCCTCTTGATGAAGGTGAAAGTGGAGAGTGAAAAGGCTGGCTTAAAACTCAACCTTCAAAAAGCTAAGATCATGGCATCTAGTCCCATCACTTCATGGCAAATAGATGGGGAAACAATGGAAACCATGACAGACTTTATTTTCTTTGGCTTCAAAATCACTGCAGATGGTGACTGCAGCCATGAAATTAAAAGACGCTTGCTCCTTGGAAGAAAAGCTATGACACACCTAGACAGCATATTAAAAAGCAGAGACATCACTTTCGGACAAAGGTCCATATAGTCAAAGCTGTGGTTTTGCCCTTAGTCATGTATGGATGTGAGAGCTGGACCATAAAGAAAGCTGAGCACTGAAGAAGTGATGTTTTCAAAATGTGCTGGAGAAGACTCTTGAGAGTCCCTTGGACTGCAAGATCAAACCAGTCAATCCTAAAGGAAATCAGTCCTGAATATTCATTGGAAGGACTGATGCTGAGGCTAAGCTCCAATATTTTGGCCACGTGATGTAAAGAGCTGACTCATTGGAAAAGACCCTGAAGCTGGGAAAAACTGATGGCAGGAGAATTGGGCAACAGGGGATGAAATGGTTGGGTGGCATCACCGACTCAATGGACATGAGTTTGAGCAGGGGCGGAGGGGTAGGTGGACGTGGAGTACATCTCTCTCCACAGATCCATCAGAAACACACTTTCAGACACATAAGTGTTTGCAGAACACCAGCTGAGGGAGGACAGGAGTACCTGACCACTGGAAAAGAATATATAGAACCATGCAAAACTCTGTAGGATGAAGGAGCTAGGGGGGAAACAGAAGTGTTAGTAGGACTGGGACTTCCTTCGGCAGATGGGGGAACTGAGGCAGGGGTCTGATCCCCACGTTGGAGCAATTGTCTGGGTCAGAGGAGAAATATTTAAGGCTGACAGTGAAGCAGCTAATCTGTGGCCACCTAAATGGAATGAGAATCAGACAGTCCTTGCCACAGCCATACAAACCCTGGACAGGGACACAGGTCCCCTAGAAGGCACAGCAGCTGGGAGGTGGAGCGTAGTGACTGTAGAACAATCTCTGCGCGAGGGCTGCTGTTGGCTGCAGAGAGATGGACTGAGGAGACACGAGGGAGGAGATTGTGGTGAGTCTGAGCAAACTCTAGGAGACAGTGAAGGACAGGGAAGCCTGGCGTGCTGCAGTCCGTGGGGTCGCAGAGTCCATACGACTAGGCAACTGAACAACAGCAATTAAACGCCCAAAGGTTCTCTTGACACACATTCTGTGCCTGATCCAAGCGGCACAGAGAATACGAAGGACAAAGACGGTCTTAGCCCTTGGGTCTTCCCGGTCTAGGAGGAAAGGCAAAGAAATGAATGAGTCAGTGCGAGGTGAAGCACAAGGTTCAGAGCTGCGGCCGGAATCAGTCTTCCTAAGTGCTGTGGAGACAAGAATCGCCTCCGAAGGGGACACGTGACCTGCAGCTGTATTTTATTTGGACACTATATTTTCATAGTTTAAAAAGGTAACTGCCAAGAGTTTCCAAAAGGAGCTGTCAAAGAAAAATGCAGATTTCGAATCTCTCTTGAAACATCAGAAAGTTCTAGCCACAGTGGCCCACATCCCCCTGAAGCCCATGTGTTTGCGCAGAGCTGCGCAGCAGGGGCCCCGTTCGGACAGGTCAGGTTCTCACCAGTTCACGTCCACTGCTGGCTTCCGTCTCGTTAGCAGTGTGGCTCCTGCAGTGACCTGAACTTGAGATCCCCAATTCATACAAACACCAGTCCTGTGCTTGACATATAATAGGCCCTCCACCAAGGGGACTCAACATAATGTTATAACAGCAGTGATTATTATTCTCCCATTTCATTTCACTGCCCATCTCCTGTGTTTACCCCCCGAGAGTTCTGAGAACCTTCTTGTGCTCCTGAGAACTTGATGACCTCTCAGCCCTTTATTCCAGCATCACAGACACAAGGGAAATAGCTGAGCAGACCCAGCTTGCAGTGACAAGATCCCACAGGGGGAGGGACCATGGGGTCCCATGGGGGGAGCTTCATAAAGGAGCAGCGAGCGCTTGTTCCATGCAGACCCTGGCAAGCAGGTCACAGCAAGGAAGTGACCACTGCAAAGACAAGAGGGCAACAGCAAAACCCACACGTGACTTCGCAGCAGATGGGGCACAAGCCCAGCCTGGCTGGTATCTTATTCACGGTGAGTGAGTATGTTCCTAGCACAGCCAAAGATGGCTTCTTGGTTGGGTCCCATCGATCCAGACGCCTATTTTGCTTCATCTTCTCTGGTTAACCATAGTGTCCCTGGGGAACAACTCAGCAGTTATGACTTTGCTACTACATTGGGTACTCTTATTCCTCCTTACCCCAACTCTCTCTCTCTATCTGGGCTTACTATGTCTATAGCCTCCAAGCACTGCCAACAGCTGCTTCACTGCTGCTTTATGAATGTCAGCCCTGGGGAGTGCAGTGTCCCCTTTAGCCTTCTGTGGGTGGTATGCAGAATGAGCATTTAGAGACTTGAACTTATTGTAATATGTGTTATAGACTGAATTGCCTCCCTCCACCAGCCACCACTGCAGTTAAAATGTTGAAGCTCCAACCTTCACCACGACTGTATTTGGAGGCGAGGCCTTTAAGGAGGTTATTAAGGTTAAATGAAGTCCTTGGAAAAAGAGACGGAGACACAGGGGCATGGTGAGGGGCACATGCACAGAGGAAAGGCCATGTGTGGGCATTGTGAGAAGGGGGCCATCTGCGAGCCAGGAAAAGAGGCCTCACCAGAAAGCAACCCTGGTGGCACCTTGACCTTGGATTTGCAGCCTCCAGACCTGTGAGAATATCCATTTCTGTTCTTTTAGCCACCCAGCCTGAGTCAACTGCAGCCCTAGTCAACTGCAATGTGAACCAGGGAAGAATTGATAATTGGCACATCAGAATGCAAGCTCACATATGATATCGCTCAGGGTGAGGCTTAAGCTTCAGAGTTGAAGAAAAATGTTAAACACATAATAGAACTTGAAGGTATAAGAAATGGCAAAAAGTTGTAAAGTTCCAACTAATTGAAGATTAGGCAACACTGGCTGAGTGAATTGGTAGCTTTAGGATAAGGCAGCCCTTATCCCAGCTTTGGGATAAGGCTTTGCCCCAAAGATAAAAACTTCATGAATTGGAGAAAGTCAGCTTCTTTGAAGTCAGGTCCCCACTGGTCAAAAACAGGCAGCAAAACTTTGTTTTCATTTTCTCTCAATGTGTTTGCCAGTTCCACAGGCTGTGGGCATCTTAAAGACTGCTTCTGTTTTGTGCCAAACTCATGTTCCCAAGGACCCAGTCAGACCTGCCACCAGAAGGACAGCAAGTGGGGAAGAAGGACAGGGGTCTTGCCGCTTAAGAGCTGTGTGCCATTGGGAAAGTTACTCAGTCTCTCTGAAACTCAAATTCCTCATCTCTAAAATGGAGATGATAGTAGCATCTATTTTAAGGTCTTATTTTGAGAATTAAATGAAGCAGTCTCTGGAAAGTACTTGGCACACTGCTAAGAGCTAAACAAAAGTTTGTCATTATTATTAGTGCTGAAAATGTTAGTTGAATATAAGAGTGAATGAATGTTTAGTCAAATGAATAGATGAGTAGCTGGTAAATGAGTAAGTGGGTAGATGGGAGATGGATAGATGGTTGGATGGATGAATGGGTGAGTTTTTCCAATCAGTGAGTGTATTATATATTTACAGTGAATAAAATGACTGATAGATGAGTAGGTAGATGGATGATAATTGGATAGATAAACTTTTTGAATGAGGAGTGGTTAAGTAGCATGAGGGGGAGTGGGTAGATGGATGGACTATAGCTGATTCATTTGACATCATTTGCTCCTTAGCAGAGCTGAGTGTTCCCGTCTCTAAGGTAATGGGCAGAACATTAAGGATAGACAGTCAAAGTGGCCTTGAGAATAAAAATTTTAGTAACTCTGAAGTGGCAATTTGAGATAATTCTCCTTTTCCAGGGGAAAGCCTGAATATGGGTTCATCAACAACTTTCCTCTTAAGGACACAGGGATGAGAGGTTTGTTTTGTGTCGGGAGCTTTGGCAGTTTCAGAGTTCCTGGCCATTTCACTTCCCCCTCTCAGAAGCACATTTACTTCCAATCTGATAAGCAAAAACTCCTTGAACAGCAGTCAGACCTGGCCCCCAAGGTACAGCATTATTTGCAGACAGGCCCTGAGTAATCTGTCATACCTTTTTAATTACCAAATGCCACCCTGGAGATAATGAGCCTTTCTGCAGAGTCTGGGCAGGTTTCAAGTCAGACTGGCAAACTGCCAAGAGAGCATTTGCCACAGGAATTTCATCAGAGGCTCCAGTTTCTTTCAAATAATCCAGAGATTGTCTTGGCATCTGCAGAAAGGCCAGGGTCTCTGGAAGCCAGATGTTTGTGGCTTCATCCACATAGTGTCAGTGGAGTGTCAGAGCATCCAGTGGGAACGGGGCTGCAGGTTAGCTCTCACGAGCCCAGAGGGTAAGACAAGCTGTGCTCCATCATACGCACCTGTTCTCTCGGTCCTTTTCCTTCCTTCTTTCTTTTCCTTTTTTGCTTCTGTCGATGAAAAAATTAATCAGTTGATCTAAGAAAGAAACAGAAAGTTTTATTCAAGCCCAAATGAGAATTATAAACTGGGAGCAGCAGCCTCAGAGAACTCTGAGAACTCTTCCACCTGTTAGAGGTCAAAGGATAGTTATATAAGCTTTTGAGATAAAGGGCCATACCTTAAACATTGCATTGCTGACAGTTTACACAATCTGGATCTACACACACGTGCTGAGCAGTAGGCAATGGGTCACCCTGGCCCTTCCCAAGATCCAGAAGGAAGGTTAGAGCCCCTAAAGAGTTGTCCTGTTGGTGTTAGGACAGTGTTACTCTTGATAACCGATCAGGTATTTCTGCTGATGGGGGGATGTGGTTAATACACAATGCAGATACACAAAGGGTAGAGAGGACTCTAAAAGGCAGAGAAAAAATTTAATGTGTAAATTTCCCTTGACTTGCCTTAGAATACAAATTTTTATCTCACCACCCCCACTTCAGTCATTATTTACAACCACAGCTTACGAATTCCATGGCAGCGTTATTGTTCTGCGGGATACAGCTTCAACCCACACACACAGCAGAAGCTTCGGACCTTTCTTTGAGAACTCCCATTTCTCAGTCTGAAACCGAGAAGGACCCTGTGGGGCCCTCCCAGGTACAAAAACCTTTCTGTGTCCCCCATTCCTTCTCTGTAAGAAAAAGGCTTTAGCCATCCAGGCCTTCCCTACCTTTCAAAGGGCAGTTTCAAATAGTTACTGGTTAGGGGTATGAGGAAATACAGAAATGAAGGAAAAGCAGTCAAGAAACAGTAGTGCAGTGATGGGCAGGGTCCCGTTCCCCCTCTGGGTATGTACACAACAATCTGATACATATCTCTGACTGATTCCAAAGGAACTAAGGCCCCCGCCCAGGTGGAGGGTGAGTGCAGGCTGACCACAAGCACGTGGACCCCAGACTGGTTGGAACCAGAAGGTTGATGACTGAGGTTCCTGGAACACTATCCTATTACCTCACCACCAGCCGATCAAAAGAAAGCCATGTACCCTGTAGCCTTCCCCCCATATTTATCTTTAAAAACTCTTCCCTGAAACCCATCAGGGAGTTTAGGATTTTGAACATGAATTGCCCATACTCCTTGCTTGGCTCTGCAATAAACCTTGTCTCTGCTCCAAACTCCAACATTTAGGTCTGTCTGGCCTCACCATGTGTCGGGCACAGGAACTTGGGTTTGACAACAAACCCTCTCCATGTTCCCCTCTACATCAGAGGTTACAGCAGACTCCACCAGGGCACGGACCTGGAAGCAGGCTGAAAATGCTTCCAGTTCTCGGGGCCTCGGACTAACCCCCGAATCCCTCTGAGTCTCTGCCCTGTCTCTAACTTGGGACTAATAAACCCTTTCTCATAAGCTTGTTTTAAGAATGAAATGAAATTATGTATCTTTTGTACCTCTTTGCTCATATCAAAAACTTAACAGAAATGCTGAACTGCATGCTGCCGCTCATTCAGTTTTAGAGTCTTGGGGTTACTGACTATTGTTATGGCAATACTGACTGCTACTAACACAACAGAGATTATTATTATTATACCACCAATTCTTAGGAAGACTACTGGGTCAGGGGAGTGAGAAGTGTGGAGAGTGTGATGTAAATCATTCCTCTGTGACTCAACAGTCATTGCCTGCCTCATTCTCCCATGGTCCTCTCAGGTACAAAGGCTAAATACTAATGTTTCCACTTCTCCTGCTATTAGGAGATACACGTGACAGATCTCTAGCTAGTGAGTGTCCCTGCATGCATGCTAAGTTGCTTTAATCATGTCTGACTCTTTGCAGCCCCATGGACTGTAACCTTACTAGCATGTGAGATGAGTGAAATTGTGCGGTAGTTTGAGCATTCTTTGGCATTGCCTTTCTTTGGGATTGGAAGAAAATTGACCTTTTCCAGTCCTGTGGCCACTGCTGAGTTTTCCAAATTTGCTGGCATATTGAGTGCAGCACTTTCACAGCATCATCTTTCAGGATTTGAAATAGCTCAACTGGAATTCCATCACCTCCACTAGCTTTGTTTGTAGTGATGCTTTCTAAGGCCCACTTGATTTCACATTCCAGTATGTCTGGCTCTAGGTCAGTGATTGCACCATCATGATTATCTGGGTCGTGAAGATCTTTTTTGTACAGTTCTTCTATGTATTCTTGCCATCTCTTCTTAATATCTTCTGCTTCTGTTAGGTCCATACCATTTCTGTCCTTTATCAAGCCCATCTTTGCATGAAATGTTCCCTTGGTATCTTTAATTTTCTTGAAGAGATCTCTAGTCTTTCCCATTCTGTTTGTTTTCCTCTATTTCTTTGCATTGATCGCTGAGGAAGGCTTTCTTATCTCTTCTTGCTACTGTTTGGAACTCTGCATTCAGATGCTTATATCTTTCCTTTTCTCCTTTGCTTTTCGCTTCTCTTCTTTTCACAGCTATTTGTAAGGCCTCCCCAGACAGCCATTTTGCTTCTTTGCATTTCTTCTCCATGGGGATGGTCTTGATCCCTGTCTCCTGTACAGTGTCACGAACCTCATTCCATAGTTCATCAGGCACTCTATCTATCAGATCTAGACCCTTAAATCTGTTTCTCACTTCTACTGTATAATCATAAGGGATTTGATTTAGGTCATACCTGAATGACTATGCCAAAGCCTTTGACTGTGTGGATCACAATAAACTGTGGAAAATTCTGAAAGAGATAGGAATACCAGACCACCTGACCTGCCTCTTGAGAAATCTGTATGCAGGTCAGGAAGCAACAGTTAGAACTGGACATGGAACAACAGACTGGTTCCAAATAGGAAAAGGAGTACATCAAGGCTGTGTATTGTCACCCTGCTTACTTAACTTCTATGCAGAGTACATCATGAGAAACACTGGACTGCAAGAAACACAAGCTGGAATCAAGATTGCTGGGAGAAATATCAATAACCTCAGATATGCAGATGACACCATCCTTATGGCAGAAAGTGAAGAGGAACTCAAAAGCCTCTTGATGAAAGTGAAAGAGGAGAGTGAAAAACTTGGCTTAAAGCTCAACATTCAGAAAACAAAGATCATGGCATCTGGTCCCATCACTTCATGGGAAATAGATGGGGAAACAGTGGAAACAGTGTCAGACTTTATTTTTCTGGGCTCCAAAATCACTGCAGATGGTGACTGCAGCCATGAAATTAAAAGACACTTACTCCTTGGAAGGAAAGTTATGACCAACCTAGATAGCATATTCAAAAGCAGAGACATTACTTTGCCAACAAAGGTCCGTCTAGTCAAGGCTATGGTTTTTCCAGTGGTCATGTATGGATGTGAGAGTTGGACTGTGAAGAAGGCTGAGTGCCGAAGAATTGATGCTTTTGAACTGTGGTGTTGGAGAAGACTCTTGAGAGTCCCTTGGACTGCAAGGAGATCCAACCAGTCCATTCTGAAGAAGATCAACCCTGGGATTTCTTTGGAAGGACTGATGCTAAAGCTGAAACTCCAGTACTTTGACCACCTCATGCGAAGAGTTGACTCATTGGAAAAGACCCTGATGCTGGGAGGGATTGGGGACAGGAGGAGAAGGGGACGCCAGAAGATGAGATGGCTGGATGGCATCACTGACTCGATGGACGTGAGTCTGAGTGAACTCTGGGAGTTGGTGATGGACAGGGAGGCCTGGCATGCTGCGATTCTTGGGGTCACAAAGAGTCGGACACGACTGAGCGACTGAACTGAACTGAACTGGACTGTAACCTGCCAGGCTCCTCTGTCCATGAGACTCTTCAAGCAAGAATACTGGAGTGGGTTGCCATGCCCTCCTCCAGGGGGATCTTCCCAATCCAGGGATCAAACCCGCATCTCTTAGGTTTCCTGCATTGGCAGTGCCACCTGGGAAACCCCTGGCCAGTGAGATGTGAGCATTAATCTGCTGGTTAGTTTCAGGGAAGGTTGTTGCTTTCGACATCAAAGGGACGCACACATAAGAAATGTGCCCCGATCATCAAGTCTCATGGTTCCCATTTCTGGTCCTCCCCGCAAAAGGAATGCACAAGGGGGAACTCAGGGTGTTCCCTGACATCCCTGACTACAGATGATCCATGGCATTGTAATGATGCTTTATGCAGATATGCCCAATCAGAGTGGCCCAAACTCTTTAGGCTAGCAAAATATCTTGGGAGTTTAAGCCTCTATTGATTTAAAGTCTTGCCAAGTGCTTGAATTTTACAAAAAAAAAAACACACACAAAAAAACTTTGACGTTTTGGTTGCCTGAATGCAGGCTGAGCAGTATCCACTGTGTCTGACCCTGAAAGCCTTTTTCTCTATGAGTGGCTTCAGCCTTGAGAATCTCCCAGAGATAGCCAGGCTTGGGGAGGCATCTCCTTTAGGCTTTGGGAGTTTTGTTTATCATTTTATTTATTATTCATTTTTAACAAACGAGTATATGACTTCCTTTTACCTCACTTTAAAGAGCTCTTTTCTGTTCTTTAAATAACCTGTATGTGCTAATCAGTAACTCATAAAGAAAATGAAATAGTGTGAAATTAGGCAGAGTGAATTATTCATGGCTGTGATTTCTGCTGTCACCTTCCAATGGCGTCTCCATTTGAGAGAAATAAAAAAAAAATAACGAGAGAGTGAAAAATTCCCCCTTTGTCTCTTTCCCTCAATATAAGCCCATTTACTCTTGTGGTTGAACTTGTGCAACGGTAGCTGAGCAAAATAATGATTACAATAATTACAGTCATCATCTTAGCCAGTGGGGTTTGGTTTTGTTTCTGTTAGTAAAAAGAAAAAAAAAAAGGTAGTATGTCTCCTAATTTTTCATTTTGTATTTATGTGACAAGTGCTTATTGAAAATTCTACTGTGTAGTAATTCCTGATGTTTTTGGAGGACTTAACCCAGGCAGCATTCCCTCCAGGAAGCCTCTGTTTGGATCATGTCCCCTTGCCAGCCTCAACCCCAGTCGGGATGACAACCGCTCAGGACTCTTATTATGCAACCTTTGTGTTCCCAGATCTGCCCCACTCACAGGGACAGGAAGGGTCCATCAGGGACCTGCGTGAGAACACGGACCCTTTAGACTATCCTACAGCCTGTCCTGCTCCACCCTGGCTTCATCAACCTTCAGACAACCTTTGTATTTCCCCGGAAGACTTCCCCAGAGCAAGAAAAGATGCTGAGTGGCTGGCAAGGGAACTTGGTCTACTTAGAATTCCATCCTATAAATAAATATCCTGAACTGGTTTCTGACTCAAATATTATTCTCTTAGGGGTTTGGGTATTTTAAATTGGTCCCTGAGGCCAATTAGCTCTAAGTCACTTCCAAGATCCATCTATTCATTCATTCTTCCATCTGACACACTTTATTGAATACACTTTCTGTGCCAACTACTAATCTGCAGATTCAGTGGAGAAACAAACAGGTGCATTTCCTTCCTTGGATGATTTACATCGTTGTGGGGCACATAGGCAATAAACAGAAAACCAATAGACTTTAGAATAAAATGTTGGGTGATGATGAACTGAAACTTGTATGTAGAAGTCAAGTGTACTGTAAAACACCCTATAACGCACAGGATAACCCTCACAACAAAGGACCTTCTAGCCCACAGTATCAAAATGTCAAAAGCTCAGGCTGAGAAACCCTGCTTTGGAGACATTTGACATCGTGACCTAGACCTGAATCAGAACATCAAGAAGGCGTGGAGTGTTTGGATGGAGAAGCAGGCCTGAACTAAAAGGCTCTTAGTTTGTGTACTGTGTACAGCCTAGGGTCACAGAAGCAGATCAAGACTGGGATGAGATCAAAGTAGGATTCAAACTCCACCTCTGTGACAGGTTATCTAACCTCTGTGCCTCTCATTTTTTCATCTGTAAAATGGAGCTAATGATGTCTAACATCAGAGATTTTTGATGGAGTAGGATAGATAATAGAGTGCACAGTCAATAAGGGGAAGATAAAATTCTTTTCCTTTTTTTTTTAAATTGTGGCACACTGCACTCCCCCACTACTTAATACATAATTCACCCTCCTGACAATTTCTAAGTGCACAGTACAAGACTGACAACCACAGGCACATTGCTGTGTAGTAGATTCCAGAACCCATCAGCCTACCACTATGTCCACCAAACAACTCCCCATCTCTCCTTCCCCCAGCTCCTGGATTCACCATCGTACTTCTGCAGATGGTGACTGCAGCCATGAAATTAAAAGACGCTTACTCCTCGGAAGAAAAGTTATGACCAACCTAGATAGCACATTGAAAAGCAGAGACATTACTTTGCCATCAAATGTCCATCTAGTCAAGGCTATGGTTTTTCCAGTGGTCATGTATGGATGTGAGAGTTGGACTGTGACGAAGGCTGAGCGCCGAAGAATTGATGCTTTTGAACTGTGGTGGTGGAGAAGAGTCTTGAGAGTCCCTTGGACTGCAAGGAGATCCAACCAGTCCATTCTGAAGGAGATCAACCCTGGGATTTCTTTGGAAGGAATGATGCTAAAGCTGAAACTCCAGTACTTTGGCCACCTCATGCGAAGAGTTGACTCATTGGAAAAGACCCTGATGCTGGGAGGGATTGGGGGCAGGAGGAGAAGGGGACGCCAGAGGATGAGATGGCTGGATGGCATCACTGAGTCGATGGACATGAGTCTGAGTGAACTCCAGGACTTGGTGATGGACAGGGAGGCCTGGCGTGCTGCGATTCATGGGGTCGCAAAGAGTCGGACACGACTGAGCGACTGAACTGAACTGAACTGAACTTCCAGTCTCTGTGAGTGTGACTACTTTAGATTCCACATGAAAGTGGAATCATGTAGCATTTACCTTTTGTGACCTGTTTATTTGACTTAATATAATGGCCTCAGGGTTCATCCTGGAGAAGGAAATAGCAAACCACTCCAGTATTCTTGCCTGGAAAATCCCATGGACGGAGGAGCCTGTCAGGCTACAGTCCATGGGGTTGCAAAGAGTTGGACATGACTGAGCAACTTCACAAGGTTCATCCATGTTGTATATAGCAGAGTTTCCTCCTTTTTTGTGGCTGAATAATATCCATGATATATAAATATCATGTTTTTAAATTCATTCATCCATCAACTGACAATTAGATTTCATCTACCTCTTGGCTATTGTGAATAATGCTGCTATGAACATGGTTGTGCAAATATCTCTTTGAGATCCTGTTTTCAATTCTTTGGGATACCTAGACATGAGATTGCTAGATTATATGGGAGTTCTATTTTAAAAATTTTGAAGAATGTACATAACATTTTTCATAGCAGCTGCACCATTTACATTCCTACCAACTTGTATACCAACAGCATGCAGGGCTCTAAGCTCTCCACATTCTTTTCAACCATTATTTTTCTCTATAATTTTGATAGTGGTCATCCGAATGGGTATGAGGTGACATGTCAATGTGGTTTTCAGTTGCGTTTCTCTAATAGTTGGTGATGTTGCGCATCCTTTTGTATGCTTGTTGGTCATTCTCATATCTTATTTGGAAAATTGTCCGTTTTGAATAGTTATCTGGTTTTTGTTCGTTTGTTTGCATTTTGATTTTTTTTTTGCTACTGGATTTCAGGATTTCTTATGTATTGTGAATATTAACCCCTTCTCTGATACATGATTTGTAAACATTTTGTAGGTTGCCTTTTCACACTGATGTTTCCTTTGCCATACAGGAAATTTTAAGCTTGATGTAGCTCCAGCTGTCTATTTTTGCTTTTGTCGCAGGTGTTTTTCATGTCATATCCAAGAAATCACTGCTAAATTGAGAGCCAAAAGCTTTACCCTTATGTTTTCTTCTAGTGATTTTATACTTTCAGGTCTTACATTTAGATCTTTAATTCAGTTTGAGTTAATTTTTGTATGTGGTATAAAATAATTATCCAACTTCTTTCTTTTGCATGTGAATATCCAACTTTTCCAACACTACTTGTTGAAGAGATTGTCCTTCTCTCACTGTATTGTCTTAGAACCCTTGTCGAAGGAAGATCATTTGACTATACACACAAGGGTTTATTTCTGGCTTCTCTATCCTCTTATGTTGGCTTATATGTTTTCCTTTATGCTAGTACTATACTGTTTGACCACTACAGCTTTATCATATGAAAAAGCTATATCATATCATATGATATTTCATGTCATCATTTGAAATGAGAAAATGTGAGGTCTCCAGTTTAGTTCTTACTCAGGATTGTTTTGGCTATTTGAGATTCTTTGAGATTTCATATGAATTTTAAAAAATTTTTATATTTCTGGAAAAAAATGCCATTCAGGTTTTGGTATGGTATTTAGACCACAGATTACTTGGGTAGTATGAACATTTTAATAATATTATGTCTTCCAGTGTATGAACACAGGGCGCCTTTCCATGTGTTGGTTTTAACTTCTTTCAGCAGTGTTTTGTAATTTTCCATGTACAAATCTTTTACCTGCTTGGTTAAGTTTATTTCTATGTATTTTACTCTTTTTGATTCTATTGTAAATGGAATTAAGTTCCTAATTTCATTTCAGACTATTCATTGTTAGTATCTAGAAACACAACTGATTTTTGTGCATTGATTGTTTTCCTGCAACTTTGCTGAATTCAATTTCTAGTTCTAACAGTTTGTGTGTGTGTATTTTTAGGGTTTTCTATGTTTAAGATTATCTGTGAGTAAGATAATTTTATTTCTTTGTTTCTAATTTGGATGCATTTTATTTATTTTTCTTGCTTAATTGCTCCAGTAGGACTTCTAGTACTATGTTGAATAGAATAATGAGAATGGGCATCCTTGCTTTGTTCCTGATCCTAGAGGAAAATCTTTCGGTTTTTCACCATAATGTTAGCTATGGGTTTTATTATGCTGAGATATTATAATTTCCTTCTATTCCTACTTTATTGAGTTTGATTTTTTAATTATGAAAGAGTGTTAAATTTTGCCAAATGCTTTTTCTGCATCAATTGAGATGATCATGTGATTTTTATCCTTCATTCTATTAATGTGGTGTATTATGTTCGTTTTTGTGTGTTGAACTATTCTTGCATCCCATGGATAATTCCCACTTAGTGGTCATATTATATAATCCTTCTCATGTGCCGTCGAATTCAGTTTGCTTGTATTTTGTTGAGGATGCTTGCATTGGTACTCATCAAGGGTATTGGTCTGAAGTATCTTTGTCTGGCTTTGGTATCAGGGTAATGTCTTCATAAAATGAGTTTGGAAGTGTTCCCACCTTTTCTTTGGAAGAGTTTGAAAGGATTCGTGTTATTTCCTCTTTAAATGCTTCATAGAATTCACCAGTGAAATCACCAGGTATTAGGCTTTTCTTTCTTAAGGGATGCTTTTTATTTTAACTCAGTCTCCTTATAGTTACAGTTCTGTTCAGATGTTTTGTTTCTTCATGATTCAGTTTTGGTAGGTTGTATATTTCTAGAAATTTAGTAATGTCTTATGGATTATCCTATTTTTTATTATAGCTATTCATTTTTTAACCTTTTTATTTCTGTGGCATCCATTGTAATGTCACGTTTACCATTTCTGACTTCAGTTATTTGCATCTTCTACTTTTTAGTTAATTTTGCTAAGGGTTCATTGATTTGGTTTACCTCTTCAGAAAACTGACTTTGTGTTCATTGACTTTTTTTCTGTTGTTTTTCTATTCTCTGTTTATTTCTGCTCCAGTCTTCATTTTATTTCATCTGTTAACTTTGGATTTAGTTTTTCTTCCTATTTTATTTAGTTCCTTGAAGTATAAAGTTAGGTTGTTATTTGAAATCCTTCTTTTTTGAATATAAATATTGCTATAAACTTCCCTGCAGTATAATACTACCTTTGTTGCATCCCATATTTTGGTTTTTTTTTTTTTAATCTTGTTTGTCTCAAGACATTTCCTATTTTTCCTGGTTGTTTCTCCTTTGACCAATTGGTTGTTCAAGAGTGTTTTAATTTCTACATATTTAAAAAATTTTTCAGTTTTCATTCTGCTGAATGAAAACTTTCATTCTGTTGTGGTTGAAAAGTGGAGTTATTATTAATAAGTCAGAACTTATTAGAAATATTTCATTGAAACCTCAGGGTCTAGATTTACTAAAACCTAGGGAGAATATGGACGGAGGAGCCTGGTAGGCTGCAGTCCATGGGGTCGCTAAGAGTCAGACACGACTGAGTGACTTCACTTTCACTTTTCACTTTCATGCCTTGGAGAAGGAAATGGCAACCCACTCCAGTACTCTTGCCTGGAGAATCCCATGGATGGAGGAGCCTGGTGGGCTGCAGTCCATGGGGTCGCTAAGAGTTGGACATGACTGAGCGACTTCACTTTCACTTTTCACTTTCATGCATTGGAGAAGGAAATGGCAACCCACTCCAGTGTTCTTGCCTGGAGAATCCCAGGGACGGGGGAGCTTGGTGGGCTGCTGTCTATGGGGTCACACAGAGTCGGACATGACTGAAGCCACTTCACAGCAGCAGCAGGGAGGATAGTAACTAGAAATGACTTGGGAAATATTTACTATAAATAAATATAGATGTGTGGCATGCTTTTAACACACTCTTTTATATGCCTTATATACTGTTTCATTATTTAATGATTTTGCTTTTTATTGTGTATTTGTTTTTATTCATGTAAGGATAGAGTGTTCTATTAGGTCTTTTCCTAACCTTACCTGAAGTCTGCTTTTCAGGGCTGAGTGTCTCCCTTCTGGGTTCTCATTCTGTAGGGCATTCCATTCCCTCTCTATGTCAGGCCTGGTACCACTCACTGAAACTACAGAGAGGAGCTAGTCATTATACCTGCACTTAAAAGGCTTTCAACGTTTACAAATAACATGGAAATGGGACAAGTAGAACATTCAGAAAGGCAACCTACTGTGTTACACATATTTTTAAAATGTCAGCTCATTTAATATCATGATATCCTATAAAATGGGGGATTCTCGCCAATGAGTAGTTGAGAAAACAAACTCAGAAGGGATAAGTGACTTGAACAGGGTCACTCAGCCAGGAAGTAGCAGAATTGAGACTTGACCAGGCCCATCTGATTCCAAAGCCAACACCTTTACAACTGTATTGCCATTCTGGAATGGCTCCAGAAAAAATTAGTTCATATACAAATTGAGTGAAAACATATCTTTATGAATTTCAGATAAGGCTGAACAACAACAACAGTCCTCCCCTCCCCTTACACACACACAAATTAATTCTTGTCATCTCTGGAGAACAGAGTAACTCTTTTTCCACAGTCTTTATTTAAAATATGATGGAATCATTATTGACATCTGCTTAGAACTTTCCTGAAATTAGTAAATTCTTTATTGAGATCTGGAGGGAATATACTTTAGAAGTCAGAATAGCTAGGCTAAAAAAATATTATGAATCTATTTCATTGCACAGATGGTATGCTCTTGCTGTGTATGTTAATATTTCCACAAGAGTCTTCAAAAGAATTAAGAGCACATCGCATGCTGTGTTGCATGCAGGACCACGAGTAGTACAGAGAATTCAACCTTGAGAAAGGTTGGAAATGATTCTTGTGGTTGGAAATGAGCTCCAGACAGTTTATCCAGCCTCCTGTCCACTGTAAGAAGCCTCTCTGCAGCGTTCTTAATGAATGGCTCTTGAGACTCTGCTTGAATACTTCTAGGAAGAGGAAACTCACAACCTATCAAAGGACCCAGTTCCATTGTTGAATAATTTATTTGCTAGAGAGTCTCCCTGAAAAGGCACGGGACTAGAAATCAGATGAATCTAGTCCTAGTTCTAAAACTTAGTAGCTTAATGACCTATGTGAGGCAAGGCAATTCAGTTAATTACAATCCTTCCTCCCTCATGGCCTCAGTCCAGGTCAGTTCAGTCACTCAGTCACGTCCTACTCTTTGCAACCCCATGGACTGTAGCAGATCAGGCTTCCCTGTCCATCACCAACTCCTGGAGCTTGCTCAAACTCATGTCCATCAAGTTGGTGACGCCATCCAACCATCTCATCCTTTGATGGCCCCAAGGGCATGGCAACATAGCTACTTATCCCCCCCATTTAGTCTTCTCCAGGCCAATATCCATTCACATTTTAAATTTCCTCTTATACAATCCCATTATAGGCTGAATGTTTGTTTCTTTAAAATTCACATGTTGAAGTCCTAACTCCCATGGAAAGGTATTCAGAGGTGTGGCCTTTGGGAGATAATTAGGTTTAGATGAGATCATGAGGGTGGGGTCCTCAGGATGAGATAGTGTTCATAATAAGAGACACCAGAGAGCTTGTTTTCTCTCTTTCCCTCTGTCATGTGAGGACACAGCTAGAAGGTGGCTATCCACAATCCAGGAAGAAGGTTCTCACCAAGGAACCAAATCTGTTCATCTCCTTGATCTTAGACATTCAGTCTCCAGAACTGTGAAAAATAGATCTGTTGTTTGTCAGTCTATTTTGTTATAGTATCCTGAGATGACTAAGAAAGGTCCCTTTAGATCTCTAAAGAAATACACCAATGGAAGATGTTCCCCTTAAAAGCAGATTCCTCTAGCTTCCTAGAGATACAGTTTCCCCAAGTCAATAAGTAACTCTTCCCAACAATCAGTATAAGCAGATTTATTCCCTCATTCCAGCCTCTTGGATGTACTCAAAGCCACTTCCAGTACATTATGTACACCTCAACCATAGTCTGCTTTTGTCCTGTAATAATAATTATAAATATTAGTTTATCATCTACTCATATAGGCTAGATGTTGTTCATAGAGTTTCTTAACTAATCATCATGACGATCTAGCAAGGTGGTAAAACAGACATGGTTTGCTTGATGAGCACCCCCTTCATTTGATGAACTGACTTACACCTATCCTGACTGGTGTAGATGAATCTGGTACAGTGCTTTATCCCTCCCTGACCTCGGTCACAGAAGAGGACGTGTAACCATGGGGCAGCAGTTAACTTTGTCCTCCATTCGCTACATAAATGCTTCAAGCAGATTCAGTCTCCTACCAGAAACAAGTAGAAACCTGGACAGAATACATGAAACAATTTTCAGCCATTAGAATCAGGTAGGACATTTTAAGCTTGGTTCCCCATACTGTTGTAAGATGATTTGCCAATCTTTCCTAGGGCTAGCTGTGTTTTTATCCATGATAGAGAAAGAGGAAACATCTATTCCAGCATTCCAAACCAGAGTGGGAGGGAAGCGAGTTTAATTGGACCAACTGAGGCAACAAGACAACCACAGAGGTCTTTGCCAGGGAGGATGGAGTGTGCTGATTGCCCTTTAATTAGGGGTCAGTTTCTATGGTCAGTTTCACCACAGCCCCATGGCTACATTAAGAAGACGTGGTCTCCTGAATGAAAATTAGAGAACTTAGAAAGCTACTTACATGGATAAACAGCCAACAAGTGCCCATTACAACATACAACAATAGTAGACCAGTTATATAAAGTATGGTTCATCCGCAAAATGGAATGTCTTGTAACTATTGTAAGTAATTATTATACAGATCAATTTCTGTGGGGAAATGTTCATTTTAAGCAAAAAATACAAAGATGCAAGACGTATTACGTGGAAGCAGCCCTTGTTTTTTTTTTTTTCTCAAAGGATGGATGGTTGAAGGGATGGATAGATAGATAGCAAAAAAATAGCTGGAAGGTTTATGCCAAAATATTAACAGAATTATTTCCAAATGGTAGAAATTTATATGTTTTAAAATTTTCCTCTTTCTTCTTAATTTATTTTTCCATAGTGAACATTTGTTACCTATGAACTGAATAATACTAAAAAGGAAAAAACTTCCAAAGAATATCTTCTTTCAGGGTGATTTTTTTTTTTTTTTTTTTGCTTTAACCAGATACTTCATTTTAACAAAGCAAATACAACCAAAATTCCCTTTCTCCTCCCAAAGGCACGGATAAATCTCAAAGCAGCATTTTGTTAGGAGAAGGCAGATGGTAGAATAATTCGAAGGTTTGAGGAGAATAAGATCGGCCATCTCCCCTCCCTCCGAGTCTTTAGTCTTAGACAAATGAAGATAAAATGGCTCAGAGGACTCTGATCAATGGAACACAGGGTATATAAACCAGTTCTTCTTGGAAGAATAAAACAAGCAGGTTGGTCAACAAGAAGCCCCTGTTTGTACTCAACTGGGAAGAAAAGACACTTCCATTCACTGGTCATCAGACAAGCCAAGGTGTACCATTGGCCAAAGCATCAGTTCAGTCTGTCCACTTTGGGTTCTGATAACAATGGTCACATTAATAGCAGCCAAAAATGAGGACCAAATACATTCCTTTCATGCCTTATTTCATTTAATATACCCAACAATATTTGGAGGTATGTTCTATCATTTTTCCTACTTACCTCATAATAAAACTGAGGTCAGAAAAGTGATGGTTAAGCAGAAGCAGAGTCCAAGTTGGAACACAGAGCTGTCTGGGTTTAACACTTCTCTTTCTACTCTGCCATATCACCTTCTTGATCTTTGTATTAATTGGCAACCGAAACATGGAGCTCTTTCTCTCTGGATATAATTTGGAATAGTATTTGTATTTACTTTGAGGGGTTCAGACTGAGGTCGATGGTAATTGACTCAATTATCCAGGGTTGCCTGGAGAGGGCCTGGACCACCCACCTCCCACAGGCCTGCAATGTTCTCATTCCTATGAGGACCAACAGAAAACCAAAGCTCTATGACATTATTGCTTGGACTTCTGGTAAAGCTGTTTGGGGTACATGCTTAGCACAAGGCCTAATAAGAGACTTGTACTTCTCCCAAAGCCCTAAATAAATATTATGATATTGTCATTACTCATGAACCACTTGATACAGGACCATGGAAATAGCCATCATGCTCAGGTGTGTATAGAGTGAGCAAGCTGGTCAGTGACCACATGACAGAGGAAAAAGCAAGAGGCTGGTCCAGCCAACCCAGGGCAGCTGCAGTGAAAGAGACTTTGCACGACCTCTCCGACCCTCTAGTTTGGGCACCCCAGCTCTAGGCACTCCTGTTTAGCCTTCCTCCTTGTATGGGGGCAAGGAGAGGCACAGGGGGGAAAGCATCAGGGGACTCCTACTTGTCTTGGACTATTTGCATTCAACTGAGGACATAAACTGTTCCAAAAAAGGACAATTTTTGGAGCATCTCAGTGTGTATTAAGGAGTCATACTTGGTTTCCATTCCATTTTTTAAAAATCATTCTGAAGAGAAGCCATTCCTAAATATAATCAGATAGGCTGTTTTTGTAGGAATTCTCTCCCCGTCCTTCTCCAAGCATGAAAGCGAATGGGATCAAGTGGGCCTGACCTCTGAGAGGTTTTGGAGCCAGAAATAAACAGGGTGCTTGACCATACTGAACCATGCGAGCGGGTGCAAACATCAGCTCCATTTCCCTTCAAAGCATTTTGAATTAATTTTTAATTCACTCTCAGCCTTGTCAATTATGAGGAGATACCAGCACCAGAGGAACAGCTGCAGTGTGGCAAGCCCTAAAACAGACTTCAGAAAAGGCGAGAACGATGTTCCAGACTTGTGATGGAGCAGCAGCCACGGGTCTTTTGGAGAAACATTTTAGCATCATTTTATATGATTGCTGCTGTTAACATCCTAGCCAGTGGAGGAGTTAGGGCTTCATGATAAAGTAGATCTCAGTTCATAGAAAAGAAGTGAGCTGCTAAGGATAACAGCAAGAAAAATAGAATTCTATATTGTAATGAACTCTTACTATGTGCTAAGTACTGTGATAATATGCATATGTATTCACATGTTTTTTAAAACTGTAGTAAAATCCACATAACATGAAATTTACCATTTTAGCATTTTTAATATGTGTAGTTGAGTAGTGTTAAATACATTTGTATTCATCTTGTTGTGCAACCAGCCTCCAGAAATCTTATCATCTTGCAAAACTGAAGTCTACCCATTGAAAAACAAGTCCCTATTTTCCTTCCCCCCAGCCCCTGGCAACCGCCATTCTACTTTCTCTGTGTTTGACTGCTCTAGTTACCTCAAATAAGTGAGATCATACAATATTTGTTATTTTGAGACTGACTTATTTCATTTAGCATAGTAGCCTTGAGATTCCTCCATGGTGTAGTGTGTCAGAATTTCCTTCCCCTTTAAGACTGAATAATACTTCACTGGATGTAAATATCACATTTTGTTTAACACATTCATCTACCAATGGACACGGTTGCTTCTAGCTATTATTATTGAAGGATGTGACCATCAATGTGGGTGGACAAACTTATCTTGCAGACTTTGCTTTCAATTCTTTGGTATATATACTCAGAAGTGAAAATGCTGAATCACATGGTAATTCTATTTTTAATTTTTTGAGGAACTGCCATGCTATTTAATGTATGTACATTTTCTCACTGATTCTCATAACAACTCTGTGAGACAGAGATAGTGATGAGGAAATAGACTTCAGGGAGATACAGCACCATTTTACAGATGAAGAAACTGAGACTCAGAAAGGGGCAGTGCCTAAGAGCTTGGGGAACCATGGTGGGATCGGATCCCATGTTTCCCTGGCTCAAGCATACTGCCCTCGACAAAAAAAAAAAAAAAAAAAAGAGTCCTATTTGAGTTTCTCTTTTTATTTTTCGCTTCCCAGAATTTTATCACTAATTCAAATCTCTAACCCTTTTAGTTTAGTTCTAATTTAGTTCTAATCAAATTACTAAGCAAACAAGAAAGAAACTTTTATAAATAACTCAGCTGGAAGAAGGTGTACTTTTAGCTCCATAAACCTAGCAATGGTGTTTGTATAGAAAGTACATTTCTGGATCTGGTTTAGGCATCAAAGAAAGAGAAATGGAAAGACTCCAGAGAAGTCCGGTAGTTCTCTTGGGACAAGAAGTTGCAAAAATAACGTCTTATAATCGAACCAGAATCGAAATTGGTAGATGGTGTGTCAGATGGTTCAGTGGAGAAGGAAAGATGGAAAATGACTGCATATGGTACCCTTCATACCCACAAACACTAATCCCCTAAATTATGAGCTTCATCTTGTACATATATATTATATACCCACTCCAGTGTTCTTGCCTGGAGAATCCCAGGGATGGGGAACCTGGTGGGCTGCCATCTATGGGGTCTCACAGAGTCGGACACGACTGAAGTGACTTAGCAGCAGCAGCAGCATACCCACGCACACTAATCCCCTAAATTACGAGCTTCATCTTGTAAATATATATTATTTATGTTATAGAATAGAATACATACAGTTTAACACCTCCCAGTTTAGACAAAGAGAACGTTACCAGGGCGTTTGAGATTTCAGTTTGTGCCTCCTCAGTCATACCCTTCTTCCTCCAAACACTCGGGACTACCTAAATCCCAAATTTCATATTAGTCACTCACGGATATCTCTTCATAGGTTTATTCTTATCTATGTATGCATCCCAAGTCAATATTCTACATATTGATTAGGATTTGCCAGTTTCTGACCTTTACATTGATGAACTTCTACCTGAACAGATGGAATCATACTGATATTTTTCAATAGTTGATCAATATTTTGGTTTTGAGATTCATCAGTGCAACTGTGGTGCATTTTTACTGTTACATAGTATTTCATAACTTGCTTCCCCATCCCCTTGCTAATGGACACACTGGGGTGGCTTGCTTTAAATTGCTATTGTAAACAATGTAGAGATGCACATTAGTCTAGGGTGTATATATATATATATATATATATATATATATAAATGAAATTGCTATCTCCGACAGTAAGCCCATACTAAGGCTTACGATATCTTGTCAACTTGTCAGAGAAAAATTTTTTTTATCATTCTCAATAGCCAAGATATGGAAAAAACTTGAGTCTATCAATGGATAAATGATAAAGAAGATTTTATATCTATACAGAATGTAATATTACTCAGCCAGGAGAAAGAAGGAAACCTAGAAGGGGTCTAAATAGAAAGTCACACTTAAAGAAATAGTAGAAAACTGGATGTTAAGGACTGGGGTGTGGGAGAAATAGGAAGAGGTTGATAAAAAAAAGAAAAATCTCCAAAGAATTCATACTAATTTATACTCTTACTAGGAATATAAGTGTTTCTATTGTCTTCATGCTTTCCAATATTTAATAAATTTAATTTTTTTTGCAATGTCTGGGTATTGAATGGTTTCTTACAGCCATTTCATTTTGCATTTCACTGATTATGTAAAAGATAATCATCTTCTCATATGGTTTTTGATGCTTGTATTTCCTTACCTCTGAATTACATATTCACATTTTTTTGTCTCTCGTTCTACTAAGCAACTTGCATGTGGTGGTCCTGGTGGTGTTTTCTACTTTATGCCTCCAAGGTTTTTGTATATTCTGCACACTAAATCTTCTTAGATTTCAAATATGTTTTGCCAGTTTTTAATTTGTCTCCTCTCATTATGGTGTCTTAATGAAAGTTAAATTTATAGAAATTCTTTATGGCTTACATTTTTGTTTTACATTTAAGAATGATTTCCCTACTCCAAGTTCCTAAATTAATTTTTAAAGTTTAAAATTTTTCCTTTCACATTTAAATTTTCAGTCCATCCGAAATTGATTTTTAGAGACTCCCTGGTGTTCAGTGGTTAGAACTCAGTGCTTTCACTGACAAGGGCCCAGGTTCAATCCTTAGTCAAGGAACTAAGATCTTGCAATTTGCACAGCGTGGCCCAAAAAAGGAAACCAAAACTGATTTTTATATGATGAAGGCATATGATTTTATTTCTTCCACACAGAGAACAAACTATCCCACCACTGATTATTGAATTGTTCTGCAGTGCCATCTCTGCTGTATATCAAATTGTCATGGGTGTAGGATCCCTCCAGGTACTCAGGTCCCTGTGTTCTTTACCTCTGGTCTATTGACCTAACCTTTTGTAACATCAAACTGTCTTGCAACCTGATTGAGCAAATCCCTCCATTTTGTTATTCTTTTGGGAAGATACTTAACTATTTAAGTCCTTGATATTTTCATTTTAGAATCAGTCTGTTATTGTCCATGAGAAACTATGTTGGCATTTTGATAGGTAGAATATAAAATCTAAAGATTAATTTTGGGGAAATTTTATATGTATCTTTGAATATGTAGTCAAAGCTATGGTTTTTCCAGCATTCATGTATGCATGTGAGTGTTGAACCATAAAGAAGGCTGAGCACTGAAGAATCGATGTTTGAATTGTGGTGCTGGAAAACTCTTGAGAGTCCCTTGGACTGTAAGGATATCAAAGCAGTCAATCTTAAAAGAGATCAACCCTGTATATTCATTGAAAGGACTGATGCTAAAGCTGAAGCTTCAATACTTTGGCCACCTGATGCAAAGAACTGACTCATTGGAAAAGACCCTGATGCTGGGAAAGATTGGGGGCAGAAGGAGAAGGGGACAGCAGAGGATGAGATGGTTAGCACTACTGACTCAATGAACATGAATTTGAGCAAGCTCCAGGAGATAGTTGAGGACAGAGAAGCCTGACTTGCTGCAGTCCATGGGGTCACAAAAAGCCAGACACAACTCAGTGACTGAACAACAACAATATATATATATCTTGGTAATATTCTTTCTGCTCATAGTCTGTCTTCCCACTTATCTGAATCTTTAAAGAATTTTTTCAATAAAGACTACAAATTTTTTATATAAAGACCTGGCATATCTTTCTACAGGTTTTATACTTTTGTAACTATTATTTTTAAATTTAAAATTTCTAATTGTTGTTGGTGTATAGAAAGGCAATTGAGTTTATATTTTGGTGTTAGAGCCAACAGTCTTGCTAAGAAATTTCATTAATAATTTGTATGTAAATTATTTCACGGTTTTAAGTAGACATTTATATTATCCATGGGTAATTACAGTTTTTTCTTTTTTTTAAATTTTATTTTATTTTTAAACTTTACATAATTGTATTAGTTTTGCCAAATATCAAAATGAATCCGCCACAGGTATACATGTGTTCCCCATCCTGAACCCTCCTCCCTCCTCCCTCCCCATACCGTCCCTCTGGGTCGTCCCAGTGCACTAGCCCCAAGCATCCAGTATCGTGCATCGAACCTGGACTGGCAACTCGTTTCTTACATGATATTTTACATGTTTCAACGTCATTCTCCCAAATCTTCCCACCCTCTCCCTCTCTTTCTGTTACTCACAGCTCTCATTTCTTTTCCTCCAGCATAAGACTATTAGTGGAGACAGAAACCTTCATTGTGTTCAGTTCAGTTCAGTTCAGTGACTCAGTTGTGTCTGACTCTTTGCAACCCCACGGACTGCAGCATGCCAGGCCACCCTGTCCATCAGCAACTCCTGGAGTTTACTCAAACTCATGTCCATTGAGTCAGTGATGCCATCCAACCATCTCATCCTCTGTTGTCCCCTTCTCTGTCCACCTTCAATCTTTCCCAGCATCAGGGTCTTCAAATGAGTCAGCTCTTTGCATCAGGTGGCCAAAGTATTGGAGTTTCAGCCTTGTATTATTCCAAATAAAAAAGAAGTGCTTTTAAGATTCACCATTGAGTAGAACATTTTCAATAGTTTTTGTTTTGTTCACCTTGTTTTCTGTAAGCTCTATCAGGCAAAGGAAGTTGTCTATTCTATAAAAGCTTTGTTTTGTTGATAATCATGAAAGATGGCTAAGTCTTGTCAAATCCTTCTCTTATTTCAAACATGATGTTCAGATGATAATTTTTTTTCTCCTTTAGTCCCTTGGTCTGTTAATTTACATGTATTGGTTTTCTACTGTTGAATCAATTTTGCTCTCTTGAAATAAAGCAACTTAATTATGACATATTATCTGGTAGCTCAGAGGTTAAAGCGTCTGCCTGCAATGCGGGAGACCTGGGTTCAATCCCTGGGTCCAGGTGGGAAGATCCCCTGGAGAAGGAAATGGCAACCCACTCCAGTATTCTTGCGTGGAGAATCCCATGGCCGGAAGAGCCTGGTGGGCTACAGTCCATGGGGTCACAAAGAGTCAGACATGACTGAGAGACTTCACTCATTTTCTTTCACTGTCATCTTTTTATCCATTGTTGCATTTGGTTTTCTAATATGTGGTTTAGGAATTTTGCAATTATGTTCTTGAATAAGATGGATCCATATTTTGTCTTTAAACATTGTCCTTGTCTAATATAGTTAGATATCAAGTGTGTAGTTACTACAGAAGGTGAGCTGGGGATTTTTCTTCTTTTCTCTAAATTTGTGTGAAGTTAGAAATGATCTATTTCTTCAATTTTAAGTAGAATTTTGTGCTTTACTTATGAGAAAACCAATTTAACTTCACTATTAACTCTCATAATAGGTAATGGACCACTCAGGTTTTCTATTTTTCTTGAATCCTAATAATTCATATTTTTCTAGTATTTATCCATTATGCCTATTTTAAAATTTAGGGTCTCATTTTTAAATTTGCTGATGAATCTGCAGTTTTTTATTGTTTTTAAATTTGAGTCTTATTTGAGACTTGTCAATATTGCTAGAAATTTGTTAATTTTCTTAGAGTTTTCAAAAAAACCAACTTTGGTTTTTATTATACCTCTTCATCTTTATTTCCCCTCTTATTTTATTTGATTTTAGCTTTTATTTTTATATTCCTTTCTAATTGCTTTGAGTTTATTTGCTTGTGCAAATAAACTTAAGTTGGACCCTTAGCTCATTTTTCTCCCATCTCATTTTCTTCTTTTCTAATACAATCATTTAAAGCTATAAAATTCTTTCTAAACAGCAATTTAATGGCATCCCACATTTTGTAACAGCATTTTTATTATCACTCGGTTCTAAGTATTTTTAAAATTTTCTTCACAAACTTGTCTTTAAATTTTGAGTTATTAAGAAGCTTGTTTTTCAATTCTAAATGTCCCTGGGTCTTATTCTGTAGGCCAAGGATGTCAAATTCTAGTACATGTGCTGTCCCTTTCCCCTGTCACACCTGCATCTGACATCAGGAACTGACCCCAACACCATTCCCAGCAAGCCCAGAACGCTTCCCACATAGCACTCCAGGCAGCCACAGCCAATCAATCAGAGAGGAAACATTAAAAATGGGCAGAAGACCTAAAGAGACACTTCTCCAAAGGAGACACAGAGATGGCCAATAAACACATTAAAAGATGCTCAGTATCACTAATTATAAGAGAAGTGCAAATCAAAGCTATAATGAGGTATCACCTCACACCAGTCAGAATGGCCATCATTAAAAAGTCTACAAACAATAAATGCTGGAGAGGATGTGGAGAAAAGGGAACCCTCTAGCATTGCTGTTGGGAATGTAAACTGATAACACCCACCATGGAGAACAGTACAGAGATTCTTTAAAGATCTAGGAATGAAACGACCATACGACCCAGCAATCCCACTACTGGGCATATACCCTGAGAAAATCGCAATTGAAAAAGACACACGCACCCCAATCATAGCAGCACTATTTACAATACCTAGGACATGGAAGCAACCTAGATGTCCATCAAAAGATGAATGGATACAGAAGATGTGATATACACACACATATATAGTTATAGGTATATAGATATGTATACAGATATATACACATTTACATATATACACAATGGAATATTACTCAGCCATAATAAAGAACGAATTTGAGTCAGTTCTATTGAGGTGGATAATCTAGAGCCTGTTACACAGATCAAAGTAAGTCAGAAAGGAAAAAACAAATATCATATATTAACGCATATATAGGGCTGTTGCTGCTGCTACTAAGTCGCTTTAGTCGTGTCCGACTCTGTGCGACCCCATAGACGGCAGCCCACCAGGCTCCCCGGTCCCTGGGATTCTCCAGGCAAGAACACTGGAGTGGGTTGCCATTGCCTTCTCCAATGCAGGAAAGTGAAATCGCTGAGTCGTGTCCAACTCTGAGCGACCCCGTGGACTGCAACCTACCAGGCTCCTCCGTCCATGGGATTTTCCAGGCAAGAGTACTGGAGTGCTCCTTAAGCCATTTCTCACTGAGACACTGTAATTTCCAGAAAAAAAAAAAAGAAAGAAAGTTGAGCACCAAAAAAAAAAAAAAAGAGTACTGGAGTGGGGTGCCATTGCCTCCTCTGACATACAGGGAATCTAGAAAAATGGTATTGATGAACCCATTTGCAGGGCAGGAGTGAAGACGCAGATATAGAGAATGGACTTATGGACATAGTCAGGGAAGGAAAGAATGGAACAAATGCAGAAAGCAGCATCAACATATATACACTACCATATATAAAATAGCTAATAAGAAGTAGCTCTATAACACAGGGAGCCCAGCCTGGTGCTCTGTGATGACCTAGAGGGGTGGGATAAGGGGAAGGGAGGGAAGCTCAAGAGAGAGTTGATATATGTATAATTATGGCTGATTTGCATCAGGGCAAAGGCAAACAGAGTTTTGCCAAGAGAATGCACTCATCATAGCAAACACCCTCTTCCAATGAAACAAGAAAAGACTCTATACATGGACATCACCAAGTGGTCAATACCCAAATCAGATTGATTATATTCTTTGCTGCCAAAGATGGAAAGGCTCTATACAGTGGGCAAGAGCTAGACTGGGAGCTGACTGCAGCTCAGATCGTGAACTCCTTATTGCAAAATTCAGACTTAAATTGAACAAAGACAGGAAAACCACTAGACTATTCAGGTGTGATCTAAATCAAGTATCTTACAATTATACAGTGGAAGTGATAAACAGATTCAAGGGATTAGATCTGATACAGTGCCTGAAGAACTATGGATAGGGGTGTGTGACATTGTACAGGAGGCAGAAATCAAGACCATCCTCAAGAAAAAGAAATGTAAAAAGGCAAAATGGTTGTGTGAGGAGGCCTTGCAAATAGCTTAGAAAAGAAGAGAAGTGAAAGGCAAAGAAGAAAAGGAAAGATACACCCCTCTGAATGCAGAGTTCCAAACAAAAGCAAGGAGAGAGAAGAAAGCCTTCCTCAGAGATCTATGCAAAGAAATAGAGGAAAACAATAGAATGGGAAAGACTAGAGATCTCTTCAAGAGAATTAGAAATACCAAGGGAATATTTCATGCAGAGATGGGCACAATGAAGGACAGAAATGGTATGGACCTAACAGAAGCAGAAGATATTAACAAGAGGTGGCAAGAATACACAGAAGGACTATACAAAAATAACCTTCATGACCCAGATAACCACAGTGGTGTGATCACTCACCTAGAGCCAGACATCCTGGAATGTAAAGCCATCACTATGAACAAAGCCAGTGGAGGCAATGGAATTCCAGTAGAGCTATTTCAAATCCTAGAAGATGATGCTGTGAAAGTGCTGCACTCAATATGCCAGCAAACTTGGAAAACTCAGCAGTGGCCACAGGACTGGAAAAGGTCAATTTTCATTCCAATCCCAAGAAAGGCAAGGCCAAAGAATGCTCAAACTACCACACAATTGTACTCATCTCACACACTAGCAAAGTAATGCTCAAAATTCTCCAAGCCAGGCTTAACAGTAAGTGACCCGTGAACTTCCAGATGTTCAAGCTGGATTTAGAAAAGGCAGAGGAACCAGAGATCAAATTGCCAACATCTGCTGGATCATCGAAAAATCAAGAGAGTTGCCGAAAAATATCTACTTCTACTTTATTGACTATGCCAAAGCTTTTGGCTGTATGGATCACAACAAACTGTAGAAAATTCTTCAAGAGATGGGAATACCAGATCACTTAATATGCAGAAGAAAAATCTGAGAAATCTGAATGTTGGTCAAGAAACAACAGTTAGAACTGGACATGGAACAACAGACTGGTTCCAAATTGGGAAAGGAGTACATCAAGGCTGCATATTGTCACCCTGCTTATTCAACTTATATGCAGAGTACATCATGTGAAATGCTGGGCTGGATGAGGCATAAGCTGGAATCAAGATTGCTGGGAGAAACATCAGTAACCTCAGATATGCGTATGATACCACCCTTATGGCAGAAAGTGAAGAGGAACTCAAAAGCCTCTTGATTAAAGTGAAAGAAGACAGTGGAAAAAGCTGGCTTAAAGCTCAACATTCGTAAAACAAAGATCATGGCATCCAGCCCCATCATTTCATGGCAAATAGTTAGGGAAACAGTGAGAGACTTAATTTTGGGGGGGCTCCAAAATCACTGCAGATGGTGACTACAGCCATGAAATTAAAAGATGCTTACTCCTTGGAAGAAAAGCTAAGACAAACCTAGACAGCATACTAAAAAGCAGAGACATTACTTTGCCAACAAAGGTCTGTCTGGTCAAGGCTATGGTTTTTCTCAATAGTCATGTATGCATGTGAGAGCTGGACTATAAAGAAAGCTGAGCACTGAAAAATTGATGCTTTTGAACTGCAATGTTGGAGAAGACTCTTTAGAGTCTCTTGGACTGCAAGGAGATCCAACCAGTCAATCCTAAAGGAAATCAGTCCAGAATATTCATTGGAAGGACTGATGCTGAAGCTGAAGCTCCAATAATTTGGCCACCTTATGCGAAGAACTGACTCCTTGGAAAAGACCATGAGGCTGGGAAAGATTGAAGGCGGGAGGAGAAGGGGACAACAGAGGATGAGATGGTTGGATGGCATCACTGACTGGATGGACATGAGTTTGAGCAAGCTCCAGGAGTTGGTGATGGACAGGGAAGCCTGGTGTGCTGCAGTCCATGGGGTCACAAAGAGTCGGACATGACTGAGTGACTGAACTGAACTGAACTGACAGCAGAAATCAGCACAGCATTGTAAATCAATTTTCCTCCAACTAAAAAATTAATTTTTAAAAAAGAAAACAAACAAAAAAGATGAAAACTCTGGGACATCCCTGCTGTAGGCTGAGCAGACATTCCTACTTGTGTTACAGAAGCTGCCAGGCTTACATTTGTGCCTGAGGAAAATTACTCTGATCTAGAGACGGTGAAAAATACCAGCTTTCTCCAGCCCTAGAACATTTTATTTTCAATCCATAAGGATACAGATGTATCCATTTAACTCAAAGGGCATTTACTGAGCATGTACTATGCTTACAGCAGTGGGCTGTAAATAATAAATAAGATCATCACTGCCCTCAAGGAGTTTACAGTTGACCTAGTAATATGACGTCTTTTTCTCAAAAAACTTTGACAGGAGCATTCCTTGAGCCTGGCACTGCTTCAAACGAGCTATCTCACTTTCCAACAACTCGGAGTGAGTTGATGTTACCTGCACTTCACAGATAATGAAACAAGACTTGGAGAAATGAAACAGCTCACCCAAGGTTGCCCAGCCAGTATTTGAACTGAAATCCAAAGTCATATCGATGAGTCGGCACTGCACCATGCTGCCTCCTTGGAAAAGATTACAAGGTTTTATTACTTTTTTTTCCCCTCTCCCATTTTGTCCACATGCTCAGCAATAGAAGAGTGGAACGAGAATTGATGGATATGCAGGCAATTCGTTTCTCTGCTATGGAAAGTACATTCCATCTTCAAGCTGCCCTAAATTATATAACGGTTAGTTGCCTCAAAAAATCTTGCTTTGGGGGTTTCTTGTCTGTTTTTCTTATCTCTCCAGGATGCTTTGGCCAACCAAGCAGAATGCTTATCCTGCAGTTTTAGGGCTTTGAAAAAAAAAAAAAAAAAGGTTTCTGTTGTGCTGAGTGCAATTTCCTGGGGGTCTGTGTGACAGTGACCAGGTCTTCAGAACCTTGCCTCTAATTCATAGTGCCTAAGGCAGAGAAGCAACCAGAAGGCTGGTCTGTGCTCTGGGTAAGGTAACGAGGGCTATTCATATACATATGCTACATCACAGTTCACACAGCCCAGACACAAGTACATGATGGGCACACACAGAGTTCACATCTACTATCCTACTTCATCTTTAGTTATTAGAACAGAGATTACCATCCTCTTTTCCTCAGTAAGATGGAAGACTCAAGGAGGATACATGATTTACCCAAGGTCACACAGCCATAACTGCTAGCACTGAGATCTAACCCTTGGCTGTTGGACTCTGTCTTCTTTTGAAGCAAAGACACGTGTGTATATATATATATATATATATATATATATATATATATATATATGTATATACATATGCTACACTGTCTCTGCAGATGTGGGTGGAAATAGAATGGGGGGATAATGGTACCCCATAGATGTATGTTCATACACTGATGGGTTTTCCTAGATGGAAAAAAATATATTAAGCTGCACAATCACTGCTGGAGAAGGCAATGGCACCCCACTCCAGTACTCCTGCCTGGAAAATCCCATGGACGGAGGAGCCTGGTAGGCTGCAGTCCATGGGGTCGCTGAGGGTCGGACACGACTGAGAGACTTCACTTTCACTTTTCACTTTCAGGCATTGGAGAATGAAATGGCAACTCACTCCAGTGTTCTTGCCTGGAGAATCCCAGGGAAGGGGGAGCCTGGTGGGCTGCCATCTATGGGGTCACACAGAGTCGGACACGACTGAAGTGACTTAGCAGCAGCAGCAGCACAATCACTGCAAAAATTATGGTGATATTTGTCCTGAGTTTGGCTCTTCTGGCCCCAGACTGACACAGAAGATAGGTAGGTGCTGGATTATGCATTTGCAGCCAGCCTCCTGTTTACACTTTAAGATAGAAATACCAACAGAAACAGGTAAATCACTGGACTTTGTTTCCTGTGGACACTTTAAGATAAGAGGTATGGTAGAGACAGGTATGGTAGAGGGGGCCAAACCCTGTTTGAGTATAATATCAAAACATTATTATTTCCCATCCTTGGGGCAAGGATGCATCTTGGGGGCTCCTTGGGGGTCAAAAAGAAAGGGGCACCACCCCATAATAGGTGATGCCAAGGCCCCCCATAGGCCTCTGGGCTGGAATTCATCTTGGAAAGAAGTTGTACACGCCTGTTGGAGAGGTCCTAGGGCAGGTCACGTGTGGAAAAAGAAACAAGATAATTGGCCAAAGTTAAACAAAGACCTGGAAGGACTGTCCTGTATAAATTATTTCACCACCCTTTAATTGCATTCCTTCCCATTAGGGAGAACACCCACACCCTTTTCTCTCTGGTGTGTATCTCTGCCTTCTCTCTTAAATGAGCATAATAGAGTTTTTCTGTGTGCTCTCCTACTTGTTCCACCGTGTCTCTAATAACAAACTTTGTACCTGTTCTTACAGTTTTTGCCTCCTGGAGAATGCATTTTGTCTCCTTGAGAAATGCATTTTTCAAGAGCCAGAGAACTTTGCTTCTAGCCTCTAGCCCTTGCTGGTCTAGTGGTTCATCCAGGGTACCCAGATTCAAATCCTGTGTAGGAATTGAAGCAGTGTCTTCCAGCCACTGCTCACTGCTGTCTCTCCAGATCAAGACCAGTAGCCTTCACTTATCTGAGAGTGTGCTAGGAACACAAACTCTTGGGCCCTACCAAACATCCACTGCAGTTTAACAAGAGCTCAAGGTGATTTGTATATACACTAAAAGATTTCTACAAGATACCAGAAATGCTTTATTTTTTCCATCTACAACAGACTCTTTACTTATATATAGACACAGTCTATAGATCTAGGCATGATCTCTATTCATGCGTGCTAACTCACTTCAGTCATGTCTGACTCTTTGCAATGCTATGGGCTGTAGCTGACCAGGCTTCTCTGTCCATGGGCATTCTCCAGGCAAGAACACTGGAGTGGGTTGCCATGCCCTCCTCTAGGGGATCTTCCTGACCCAGGGATCAAATCTGTGTCTCCTGCGACTCCTTTATTGCAGGTGGATTCTTTACCACTGAGCCACTGGGGAAGCCCATCCATCTCTACATCTTCGCAAAAATACCAGCCTGTATCTTGGGAAGCTAAAGGCAAAGGAGAAAAGGAAAGATATATCCATCTGAATGCAGAGTTCCAAACAAAAGCAAGGAGAGAGAAGAAAGCCTTCCTCAGTGATCAATGTAAAGAAATAAAGGAAAATAATAGAATGGGAAAGACTAGAGATCTCTTCAAGAAAATTAGAGATACCAAGGGAACATTTCATTCAAAGATGGGCACAATGAAGGACAGAAATGGTATGGACCTAACAGAAGCAGAAGATATTAGCAAGAGGAGGTGGTAAGAATACACAGAAGGACTATACAAAAAAGATCTTAATGACCCAGATGACCACAGTGGTGTGATCACTCACCTAAAGCCAGACATCATGGAATGTGAAGCCATCACTATGAACAAAGCCAGTAGAGGCAATGGAATTCCAGCGGAGCTATTTCAAATCCTAGAAGATGATGCTGTGAAAGTGCTGCACTCAATATGCCAGCAAATTTGGAAAACTCAGCAGTGGCCACAGGACTGGAAAAGGTCAGTTTTCATTCCAATCCCAAGAAAGGCAATGCCAAAGAATGCTCAAACTAGTGCACATTGCACTTCTCTCACACGCTAGCAAAGTAATACTCAAAATTCTCCAAGCCAGGCTTCAACAGTACATGAACTGTGAACTTCCAGATATTCAATCTGGATTTAGAAAAGGTAGAGGAACCAGAGATCAAACTGCCAACATCTGCTGGATCATCGAAAAAGCAAGAGAGTTCCAAAAAAAAATCTACTTCTGCTTTACTGACTACACGAAAGACTTTGACTGTGTGGATCACAACAAACTATGGAAAATCCTTGAAGAGGTGGGAATACCAGACTACCTGACCTGCCTCCTGAGAAATTTGTATGCAGGTCAAGAAGCAACAGTTAGAACCGGACATGAAACAATGGAACGGTTCCAAATTGCGAAAGGAGTACGTCAAGGTTGCATATTGTCACCTTGCTTATTTAACTTATATGCAGAGTACATCATGCAAAATGCTGGGCTGGATGAATCACAGGCTGGAATTAAGATGGCCTGGAGAAATATCAATAACCTCAATATGCAGATGACACCACCCTTATGGCAGAAAGCGAAGAGGAACAGAAGAGCCTCTTGATGAAAGTGAAAGAAGAGAGTGAAAAAGCTGGCTTCAAACTTAACATGCATAAAACAGAGATCATGACATCTGGTCCCATCACTTCATGGCAAATAGATGGGAAACAATGGAAACAGTGACAGACTTTATTTTCTTGGGTTCCAAAATCATTGCAGATGATCATTGTAGCCATGAAATTAAAAGATGCTTGCTCCTTGGAAGAAAAGCTATGACCAACCTAGACAGCATATTAAAAAACAGAGAGATTACTTTGCCAACCAAGGTCCATCTAGTCAAAGCTATGGTTTTTCCAGTAATCATGTATGCATGTGAGTTGGTCATCTGAGTTGGACTATAAAGAAAGCTGAGCACTGAAGAATTGATGCTTTCAAACTGTTGTGTTGGAGAAGACTTTTGAGAGTCCTTTGGACTGCAAGGAGATCCAACCAGTCAATCCTAAAGGAAATCAGTCCTGAATATTCATTGGAAGGACTGATGCTGAAGCTGAAACTCCAATACTGTGGCCACCTGATACAAAGAACTGACTTATTGGAAAAAGCCCTGATGCTGGGAAAAATTGAAGGCAGGAGAAGAAGGGGATGACATAGAATGAGATGGTTGGATGGCATCACCAACTCGATGGATATGAGTCTGAGTAAGCTCCAGGAGTTGATGATGGACAGGGAAGCCTGGCATGCTGCAGTCCATGGGGTCGCAAAATGTTGGACATGACTGACTGAACTGACTAACTATCTTGCAAACAAAATCCCAATCCAGGTGGAGGATAATTCCAGTTAGCTAATTAGATTTATGCTATGATATTTTCTTTCTTTTTGTGCTTTCTATCCACTTATTCATGGTTTGATTCATAGGTAGATCTGCCTCTTGTCTCTTCCTTTGATTCATCTCTCATAAGTGATGCTTCCTAAATTCAAACACAAGCATGCCCCATGGCTGCTTAAAAATCATCAGGTGCTCCTTGCTGTTTACCAAGTCAAGTCCCCACTTCCTTCATTCCACATTCCATAACCTCCACCGTCAGGTGCTGTTTTCCCTTTCAAATTTGTTTGTCTCCCATTTCCTACCTTAGACTGGACACTGGGTCTCCGTGGTCCCTCGTGGATCCTGGAATCACGTACATTATTTATGATACAGCGAAGCAGTCCATTCTCTGCCATCCCCTGCCCAGAAGAGGCTTTTTGTCCCTGTGCTGTCTTTCAGACCCTGTTCTAACATCTGAAGAGCCTTCCTCATCTTCTGAAGAGTCAGCTGCTCCCGGTCACATAATCCCGTATACCATAAAAGTAGTTCTCAAATTTCAGTGAGTGTCAGTGTCACCTGGAGGGCTGGTTAAAACACAAGCTGTTGGGTCCACCCTAGGATTCAGCTTTAGTAGGTCTGTACAGGGAACCAGGTACAAGCATTACTAACAAGCTCCAAGTTGACCCTGATGCTGCTGGTCTGGGGTCGTCACATTGAGAAACCACAGTAACTCCAAGACAGCTACCATATCATGTGGTCATGCGCTGTCTTCCCGTTCTGCCTGTGGCACAGGCCTCTGCGTTCCTGAGGCCCAGCTGTACCCACCTTTCACAGCTGTGCCCATCCAGTGACTGGATGAGAGAGCAGGCCAGCCACCTGTTTTGAAAGAGTCGTGGCTGGAAACTTGTCTTCCTCGCTTATTATCATAATATAGGATTTCTTCACCTAAGAAAATGTATCTGAAGGGGCTATAGTGAGGCTTACAAAAGAAGAGGCACAAATTTTCTATCACATCCCTATCATATAATATGGGATTAATCAATATTAATAAAAGGAAGGAAGGAAGGAAGAGAAATCAGCTAATGCTTTGGCATCCTGGGCTGCAAGCTCAGTGCACAGGAAGTATTTTGTGGGGGCATTTATTACTGAACAAGCCCGAGTGGAATTTTACAAGCAGAGCCCAGAGCAACTGTGTGATTTGGAAACATTCAAGCACTCTAAAGCTTGTAGTCTCAGAGTCTGCAGGGAGCATCTTCCATTCTGATGAATAGCCAAGAACACACTCAGACCTCCTTAAGTAAAAACACTTGCCTAGGAAACACTTTCCAGGGGGTATTGGCCATTCCAGGTGCAAGGTAGGTTTTAACTAAAATGCTGGAGTCAGACAACAGTGCCCAGAGACTCCAGAGTCTGTGCTGAGGAGTCTGTGTTTGCTTTGGCTGGCACAGAGAGCTGGAGCTTGGAACACTCAGGGACTCAGCCAGGGGGAAAGTGGTGAGTTGAGTGGAGAGAGAGCCCTGGACCCTGCATCAAGGTGCAAACATGAGATGTTCCACCCATTCCTCTTCTATCCATGCCTGGGATGGTCCTGGTCCTCTTCCCCACCCAGTCCAGACTTCAACTCAAAACCCTTTTCAGCAGAGCCCACCAGCAGCAACTGCCAAAAAAAAAAAAAATCCAAGTCAGTACTCTATAAAACCACAAAACTGTAAAACCTGGGATGGGTGTTCTATCAGACAGGGCCATCCAATAGAACCCCTGGGATGATGGACCTGCCCTGTGAGGTGCGTGGTCCAGCATGGTCCGACTGCTGGGCCCTGGAATGCAGCTGGTGTAACTGAAGACCTGAGTTTTAGTTCCGTTTCATTTCAATTGATCAAAAGTGAAATTTACATAGCCACTTTTCTTTTTTGACAGATGGATAAAAAAAAAAAAAAATCCACGTGGCCCCCAGGATGACTCAAGGCACCTACCACCGGTGCAGCCCACCCTTGATCATTTACACCACTGACAGGCCATTTCCAAGTCCTAATCATGGCCCACCTGTAGCAAGACCCCAAAACATTTTTATGATGATTCACAAGTTCAAAGTATGAAGCCCAGAGCATGAAAGATTTAAAACAAAACAAAACAGAAAGTGCCTTTTGAAGACAAATGGCCGTGTGATATTTCAAGGCAGAGAGAACACTGTAGAACTGTTACTCACAGAAGTGGGTTTGTAACTTCTTGGATAATTAATGATGATGATGATGATAATCATATACGTTTTCTATTGCTGTTGTAATAAATTACCACAAACTTGGTGACTTCTGTGGTGGTCCTGTGGTTAAGAATCTGTGTTTCCACTGCAGGGGGTGCAAGTTTCATCCCTGCTCAGGGAACTAAGATCCTGCATGCTGTGCAGCCAAAAAATAAAACTTAAGAAAACGATTGTTTTTTAGTTAAAAACCAAGGCTAGATTATTTTCTCAAAACTATGAAGGTCAGAAGTCCTAAACTCGAGTGGTCAGTAGAGCTGCACGCGTTCTGAAGTCTCTGGGGAAGAATCTGTTCCCATGCTTTTTTCATCTTCTAGAAGCTGCCTGGATTCCTTGGCTCATGATCCCATCCTCCATCTTTAAAACTAGCAGTGTTGCACCTTCCAAGCTCTCTCTGCTTTCATCATCATATCACCTTTAAAAATATTTTTTATATATTTTATTTTTTATAATTTCAACTTTTTCTGTTGGGTATAGTTGATTGACAATGTTGTGATAGTTTTAGGAGAACTGTGAAGGGGCTCAGCCATACATACACATGTATCTGATCTCCCCTAAACTTCTCTCCCATCCAGGCTGCCATATAACATTGAGCAGAATTCTTGGTACTATACAGTAAGACCTTGTTGGTTATCCATTTTAAATATAGCGGTGTGTACATATCCATCCCAAACTCCCCAACTATCCCTTCCCTGCATCCTTCCTGCACTGGCAACCAGTCTAAGTCTTCATATCATCTTTTCTGATCCTGACACTCCTGCTTCTGTCCCTCATAGGGGCTCCTGTGATTATTACACAATTACACCCAGATATCCCAGGACAGTCTCCTCAGCAAGATCCTTAACATGATCATACCTGTAAAGTCCCTTTTGCAATTTAAGTGAATATATCCATAGGTTCCAAGTATTAGGATGTAGACATTTGAGTGGGGGCATCGTTCAGCCTACAACAAATAATAATCACAAATAGTCCTTCCCTTAATCAAACCCATTCACTGCTGAAAATGCTGGCCTGAGATTTCTTCTCATCCAGCAACCCTACAGAGTAGACCTCAGAGAATCATTGTCACACACCAAGCCACATCACAAACCTTGGTCCCTCTCTCCCAAGTTCACTCAGGTTTTCCTTTTGCCAGGTTGCCATCATGGAGAACTTCTCAAGTGCCAAGCACTAAGCTGGTGCTTGTGTATCGTTTGTATCACCTCCTCTCATCACCCTGACACATGGTCACTTCTCTCCCAGTTCAGAGGTGAGGAAGCCAAGGTTTGCAAGGGGGACCTGATTTACTGAGATCAGAGAATGCGGAAGGGACAGAATGGGATGGTTCTTAAGCCCCCTGCCTTTTCCCTGGACACTGAGGGTCCCATGACCACAGCCAGTGGTGGCCCACTAGTCTTAGGGCCAGGACAAATGGCCCGCCAAGGGTTCAGATACCTCAGGTGTTCCCTCTTCTTCTCAGCCAGTCTGTTGCCAAAGCAGAGGGGCTCTCCCTACCTTGCCACCAACATGTATTTATCACCTGGAATGGCTTTATATTCTACTTGCTAAATTGGATTGCTTTCAGAAAAGGCTGGGGCAGCAGATAAAAGCAGATTTTATGGCCATCCAATCAGAGGAAGCTGAATTTCATTTGAGCAGGTGAGACTGGATGTCTTTCAACTCTCTTTTTAAAACCTAGGGGAAGCACTTAGATGTTGCAGCCAATTCATCAGGCTTTAGGAGGCTTTTTTTTTTATTAGTCACTTACAGCAAACATTTTCCCCTTTACAGATGGTTACCTATTGCAACAAAAATCTCCCTCTAGGCTTAATGCCAGGCTTAGTCTTGGAAATGGCAGCATCTCATTTCAAGTCAAGGAGAGAATTCACAAAGGTACCAGGGGAAGTCAAAGGAGAAAGAGGAGACTTTCCAACAAATGGTGCTGGAACAATTGGATGTGGATGTCCACATGCAAAAAATATGAACTTCAACCCTCAGCTTGCACTGGATACAAAAATCAACACAGAATTGGTCATAGATTTCAATGTAAAGCCTGAAACTATAAAATATCTAGAAGAAAACTGGAGAAAATGTGACTTAGATTTAGGCAGAGATTTTTATAGAGAAGACACAAAAAGCCAAAGCCATGACAGAAAAAGAAAAATTGATAAAATGGACTTCATTAAAAAGGAAAAAAAAAAAAAAAAAAAAACTTCTTCTCTATAGGAAACATGGTTAAGAAAATGAAAAGGCAAGCCACAGACTGGGAAAAAAGTATCTGCCAAACACTAATATGATAAAGGACCTGTATCCAGAATTGGTAAAGACCTGTGGGTCAGATGGTTAAGAATCTGCCTGCAAAGCAGGAGATCTGGGTTCAGTCCCTGGATTGGGAAGATGCCCTGGAGAAGGAAATGGCAACCCACTCCAGTATTCATGCCTATAGAACTCCATGGACAGAGGAGCCTGGCAGGCTCCATGGGGTCACAAAGAGTCAGACACGACTGAACGACGAATACTAACACAAGTCAATAAAAAGGGAAATACCATTCAAAAATGGGCCTAAGATGTGGACAGATATTTATTCAAAGTAAAGATACAGATGGCAAATACCGTGAAAAAATGTTTCACCATCATTAGCAATTAGGTAAATGCAACTTTAAATCACAATGAGATACTTCTGCACATCCATCAGAGTGAGAAAAGCGGACAAACAAAAGCCATCTACATGGCTATATTCTGAATGTGTCTCCTCCAGATTTCCTATTGAAATCTTAACTTCTAAAAGTGATGGTATTTGGAGGGGGGGTCTTTGGGAGGTGATTAGGTCATGAGGGTGGAGCCCTCACGTATGGGATTGTTGTTGTTTACTCATTTAGTCACTAAGTCCTGTCCATCTCTAACTCTCTTGCGACCTCATGGACTGTAGCCTGCCAGGCTCCTCTGTCTTTGGTATTTCCCATGGCAAGAATACTAGAGTGGGTTGCCCTTCCCTTTTCCAGGAGATCTTCCTGACCCACGGTTCTAACACAGATCTCCTGCATTGCAGTCAGATTCTTTACCATCTGAGCCACCAGGGAAGCCTGATGAATAGGATTAATGCCCTTAAAATGAGACAACAGAGAGCTCTCTCATCTCTACTGTTATGTGAGACCCAGTGAGAAATCTACAAACCCAGAAGAGGGCCCTCAGTTGACCATTCTGGCACCCTGCTCACAGACTTCCAACCTCCAGAACTGTGAGCAACAAATTTTTTTGGCAATGGCAACCCACTCCAGTACTCTTACCTGGAAAATCCCATGGACGGAGGAGCCTGGAAGGCTGCAGTCCATGGGGTCGCTGAGGGTCGGACACGACTGAGCGACTTCACTTTCACTTTTCACTTTCATGCATTGGAGAATGAAATGGCAACCCACTCCAGTGTTCTTGCCTGGAGGATCCCAGGGATGGGGGAGCCTGGTGGGCTGGTGTCTATGGGGTCGCACAGAGTCGGACACGACTGAAGCAACTTAGCATAGCATATGAGCTACCTAGTTTGTTGAACAGGCTGAATAGACTAAGACAAATATCAACTGTTATAAGGATGCAGAGTTTCTGGAACTCTCTATATAGCATTGGCAGGAATGCAAAATGGTACATTCAGCCACTCTGGAAGAACCGTTTGGTGACTTTTTATATAGTTACACACACACTGTGAGATCCAGCAATCTTATTTTAGGTATTTACCCAAAAGAAATAAAAATATATGTCCACCAAAGACCAGTATGCAAATGTTTACAACAGCTTTATTTATAATCATCAGAAACAGCTGAAGTATTCTTCAGCTGATATATAAATGATATGTGTCTATACAATGGAATGCTACTAAGCATAAAAAGGGCTGAACTGCTGATATATGCAACAACAAGAATGATTCCCAAAAAGCAGTATGCTAATTGGAAAAAAAGACTCAAAAGGTTATACATAATATGAATTTATTTATATGATAATCTGGAGAAGAAAACAAAACTACAGGGACAGGAATCAGCTGAGTGGGCTGGAGGCAGGGGACAGAGGGGCTTTGATGAGAAGACTTTCCAGAGCAATATAAGTATTCTATATCTGGAATGTGACTGTGACGACACTATTCTAAACTTTGTCAAAGTGTGTTGAATTTACACGGAAGAAGGATACATTTTACCCTTTGGAAGTGATATCTCAATAAACCTAAGTTTGAACAAACGGAGTGAAAGAATGCAAATCCTACTCTTTCCACCTATAATAATACACGAAAGTGGTCATGGAGACGAAAATAACACCAACCCAAGTATTCCAAGTGTAGAAATGCGTACGTTAGCCCACACAATTAATACCAAGCATCATAGCCCTGCTAGAGTACAAAGCCTGTGAAACTGGATAATCTTTTTCTTACCTTCTATCACCCCCCAAAAAGGACTTCTTTTCCAAGAAGTCCTTTTTCTGCAAAAAAGATAATATTTGATATCTTTATACTCTGTTTCAATTCACAGTAGAATAGATACAGCTTACAAGAATGCTTTCAATAGAGACTATAAATAAAAAATCAGGGCTGAAGAAAATATACATCTCATGAGAAAGTAAAGAATAGGGAGGAAGTGAGGACATGGATGTACCATTCATGAGCCTCCACATGCTTACTCATTTAGCTGTGAATATCCTGACAGCCAAAGGAGATGGGAAAATTAGTAAATAATTTACACATCACATAATCAGAAACCCTCTAACTCCTCAGTGGGAGAAAATGATGTATCAGGCAGGACACACCTCTAAAGTTGTCTCAGCAACTGCCCTTATTTCTAAGTGGTTTTGATCTGGGAGTTAGCTGGGAAACCCAGGAGCAAACATGGTCCCAGCTTCTCCAGGTCTGATGCCTGCCTTTGGGGCATCATGTTGCTGATCAGATGGTCTCCTTTCCTCCAGCCAGATTGTTTCTAGGAGTAAAGTCACATGGACCTCAAAAAAGCTCTTGAAAAGATAGACTGGGTTCCAGGTTTTAGTCTTGATCCAAATACTGACTGGGCTGCTGCATGACCTTGTGCAGGATACTTAGTCTTCTGTGCCTCACTGTCCTCATCTGTAAAATGGGCATGCCCAACTTAGAAAGATTGTTGTGAAATTTTGGTTAACGGACGTGAATACTGTGCAAGAAAGGAGAGTGAGCAAAAGGATGAAGACTTTCTCCCAGAAGGGGTCAAATATAAACAAAGTTCACTTACTGTACTTAATGAAGAAGGCAGAGGAGGGGGAGAAAAATATGGGTCTTTAATTAAATAACTGAGCTGCTGAATTAGCCAACCCAAAGAGAAAGGTCACACTTCCTGAGTTCTTAGGATGTGCAATAATAAATTTCCTTATTGCTTGAATCAGAGCCAAACATATCCTAAGTCACCTCCTGTCTGAGACCTGATAATCCTTAGCCAAATCCACTTTTCCTTCCAGCAACAGTGAAAAAAAAGAACACTCATACATAGAAGCTTATGTTAGATTTTGGAACGGGGTCCATTTTTACATAATCAGTTCAGTTCAGTTGAGTTGCTCAGTCGTGTCCGACTCTTTGCAACCCCATGAACCACAGCACGCCAGGCCTCCCTGTCCATCACCAACTCCTGGAGTCCACCCAAACCCATGTCCATGGAGTCGGTGATACCATCCAACCATCTCATCCTCTGTCGTCCCCTTCTCCTCCTGCCCTCAATCCCTCCCAGCATCAGGGTCTCTTCCAATGAGTCAGCTCTTCGCATCAGGTAGCCAAAGTATTGGAGTTTCAGCTTCAACATCAGTCCTTCCAATGAACACCCAGGACTGATTTCCTTTAGGTTGGACTGGTTGGATCTCCTTGCAGTCCAAGGGACTCTCAAGAGTCTTCTCCAACACCACAGTTCAAAAGCATCAATTCTTCGGCACTCAGCTTTATTTAGAGTCCAACTCTCACATCCATACATGACCACTGGAAAAACCATAGCCTTGACTAGACAGACATTTGTTGGCAAATTAATGTCTCTGCTTTTTAATATGCTATCTAGGTTGGTCATAACTTTCCTTCCAAGGAGTAAGCATCTTTTAATTTCATGGCTGCAATCACCATCTGCAGTGATTTTGGAGCCCAGAAAAATAAAGTCAGCCACTGTTTCCACTGTTTCCCCATCTATTTGCCATGAAGTGATGGGACTGGAGGCCATGATCTTAGTTTTCTGAATGTTGAGCTTTAAGCCAACTTTTTCACTCTCCTCTTTCACTTTCATTAAGAGGCTCTTTAGTTCTTCTTCACTTTCTGGAATAAGGGTGGTGTCATCTGCATATCATATCTGAGGTTATTGATATTTCTCCCGGCAATCTTGATTCCAGCTTGTGCTTCCTTCAGCCCAGCTTTTCTCATGATGCACTCTGCATATAAGTTGAATAAGCAGGGTGACATTATATAGCCTTGACATACTTATTTTCCTATTTGGAACCAGTCTGTTGTTCCATGTCCAGTTCTAACTGTTGCTTCCTGATCTGCATACAGGCTTCTCAAAATACAGGTCAGGTGATCTGGTATTCCCATCTCTTTCAGAATTTCCCACAGTTTATTGTGATCCACACAGTCAAAGGTTTTGGCATAGTCAATAAAGCAGAAATCGATGTTTTTCTGGAACTCTCTTGCTTTTCCATGATCCAGTGGATGTTGACAATTTGATCTCTGGTTCCTCTGCTCTTTGTAAAACCAGCTTGAGCATCTGGAAGTTCACGGTTCACATATTGCTGAAGCCTGGCTTGGAGAATTTTGAGCATTACTTTACTAGCGTGTGAGATGAGTGCAATTGTGTGGTAGTTTGAGCATTCTTTGGCATTGCCTTTCTTTTAGATTGGAATGAAAACTGACCTTTTCCTCAGTTTGGCCAACTCAGTGTGGCCACTGCTGAATTTTCCAAATTTGCTGGCATATTGAGTGCAGCACTTTCACAGCATCATCTTTCAGGATTTGGAATAGCTCAACCGGAATTCCATCACCTCCGCTAGCTTTGTTCATAGTGATGCTTTCTAAGGCCCACTTGACTTCACATTCCAGGATGGCTGGCTCTAGGTGAGTGATCACACCATCGTGATTATCTGGGTCATGAAGATCTTTTTTGTACAGTTCTTCTGTGTGTTCTTGCCACCTCTTCTTAATATCTTCTGCTTCTGTTAGGTCCCTACCATTTCTGTCCTTTATTGAGCTCATCTTTGCATGAAATGTTCCCTTGGTATCTCTAATTTTCTTGAAGAGATCTCTAGTCTTTCCCATTCTGTTTGTTTTCCTCTATTTCTTTACATTGATCACTGAGGAAAGCTTTCTTCTCTCTCCTTGCTTTTGTTTGGAACTCTGCATTCAGATGGGTGTATCTTTCCTTTTATCCTTTTCTTTTCACTTCCCTTCTTTTCACAGCTATTTGTAAGGCCTCCTCAGACAGCCATTTTGCTTTTTTTCATTTCTTTTTCTTAGGGATGGTCTTGATTTCTGTCTCCTGTACAATGTCACTAACCTCCATCCATAGTTCATCAGGCACTCTCTCTATCAGATCTAGTTCCTTAAATCGATTTCTCATTTCCACTATATAGTCATAAGGGATTTGATTTAGGTCATACCTGAATGGTCTAGTGGTTTTCTCCACTTTCTTCAATTTCAGTCTGTATTTGGCAATAGGAGTTCATGATCTGATCCACAGTCAGCTCCTGGTCTTGTTTTTGCTGACTGTATAGTGCTTCTCCATCTTTGGCTGCAAAGAATATAATCAGTCTGATTTCGGTGTTGACCATCTGGTGATGTCCATGTGTAGAGTCTTCTCTTGTGTTGTTGGAAGAGGCTGTTTGCTATGACCAGTGCATTCTCTTGGCAAAACTCTATTAGCCTTTGCCCTGCTTCATTCCGTACTCCAAGGCCAAATTTGCCTGTTACTACAGGTGTTTCTTGACTTCCTACTTTTGCACTCCAGTTCCCTATAATGAAAAGGACATCTTTTTTGGGTGTTAGTTCTAGAAGGTCTTGTAGTTCCTCATAGAACTGTTCAACTTCGGCTTCTTCAGCGTTGCTGGATGGGGAATAGACTTGGATTACCATGATGTTGAATGGTTTGCCTTGGAAATGAACAGAGATTATTCTGTCATTTTTGAGATTGCATCCAAGTACTGCATTTCGGACTCTTTTGTTGACTATAATATCTACTCCATTTCTTTGAAGGGATTCCTGCCCACAGTAGCGTATATAATGGTCATCTGAGTTAAATTCACCCATTCCCGTCCATCTTAGTTCACTGATTCCTAGAATGTCGATGTTTGACCACTTTGCCATCTCCTGTTTGACCACTTCTGTTTGAACACTTCCAATTTGCTTTGATTCATGGACCTAACATCCCAGGTTCCTATGCAATATTGCTCTTTTCAGCATCAAGCCCTGCTTCCATCACCAGTCCCATTCACAACTGGGTGTTGTTTTTGCTTTGGCTCCATCCCTTCATTCTTTCTGGAGTTGTTTCTCCACTCATCTCCAGTAGCATATTGAGCACCTACCTACCTGGGGAGTTCATCTTACAGTGTCCTATGTTTTTGCCTTGTCATACTGTTCATGGGGTTCTCAAGGCAAGAATACTGAAGTGGTTTGCCATTCCCTTCTCCAGTGGACCACATTCTGTCAGACCTCTCCACCATGACATGGCCGTCTTGGGTGGCCCCACACGGCATGGCTTAGTTTCATTGAGTTAGACAAGGCTGTGGTCCATGTTATCAGATTGGCTAGTTGTCTGTGATTGTAGTTTCAGTCTGTCTGCCCTCTGATCCCCTCTCTCAGTGACTACTGTCTTATTTGGGTTTCTCTTACGTTGGACGTGGGGTCTCTCTTCACGGCTGCTCCAGCAAAGCGCAGCTGCTGCTCCTTACCTCGGATGCGAAGTAGCTCCTCTTGGCCACAGCCCCTGTACAAGTTGGATAAAATTAAATTCGACATAATTCCTCTTGGAAAGTGATAGTTGTCTTAGTGGGGGAAATACTTTGAGAAGTGTTTGAGGTTAGAGAGAATGTGAAGCATTTGAACTTGAGCAGAACAGAGGAGAGGGCAATATTTGTTGCTTAGATTGGCAAAAGTAGGTGAAATAAGAGGGGGAAGGAGAAGGAAGGGAGCCAGGGGATGGCCAAAAGCTAGGGACAATGTGATGTCATACCTTCACCTGGACACTTCCTTCAACTCCCCACATCTCCCCAGTCCAGTGCCGAGTACAAAAATCACAAGATGTTAATGAAAGTGGGCCACTTGTGTCAACAGCAACCAGTGACAGAGATGATTTCAGCCTCTAGGAGTTTAGAGGGTGAAATAATAACCCACAAGAAAGCAAGTGCTGGAACTTGCCTCGTGGTCCAGTGGTTCAGACTCCAACTTCCACTGCAGAGGACATAGGTTTGATCCTGGTAGGGGAATGAAGATCCCCACATGCTGCATGGAAAGGCCAAAATATTAAATTTAAAAAAAAAAAAAAAAAAGCAAGCCAGTGTATAAAGACAAAACAAAATCACAGCACGTAATTCCCCATGAATTTCCCCCCCACGAATCAAGGAGACTTTTGGTTCTTATTAGACTTTAGTATCGGAGAAGGTGATGGAACCCAACTCCAGTACTCTTGCCTGGAAAATCTCATGGATGGAGGAGCCTGGTAGGCTGCAGTCCATGGGGTTGCGAAGAGTCAGACACGACTGAAATGACTTAGCAGCAGCAGCAGCAGACTTTAGTACTGGCGTCCAAGCACTAGAGACCCCCAGGTTATATCTGGGTTACATGCCTATTATGTTACTATTTCTGATGCCTGTTTCTGAACCACAAATTACACTGGGCTCTCTGACCCAAACTCTTCCAAAATTTGGGCCCCTAATCCGTCGGCGGTCTTCTCTCTGAGCGCCGTCACTTTTTGTTAATCTGCCTCACACTATAGTCAATACAACCCACGTGTACCAGCCCCTTTGGGAAAAGCAAAGCTTCCAATATTCTTAACCTTCCAGTGGAACGTTTCCCACCTTGCTTGCAGCTGTTTCTCTTATGCCTCCATGACATGGCTGCTCTTAGACTGTTCAGCATTTTGAAGGTTTCAATATAGCCTTTCCTAAGGAAATGCCTTCCTAGCAGAAGTTCCCAACGTGGGCATCAGACCTGCTATTTGCATAAGTAAGCAGTCCCTCGTACAGATGAAATGAGCAGTTACATATGTGCAGATCGGCCCTAATAGGTACCGTATGCTCCAATTACCCATTTTCCCAGCCCCCCGGACTGATTGGTTATTAATGCAACAGATGGAGCAATTTAGCACTAGCAAACTCCCCAAATGCCACCCTTCCCCTCCCCTTCCCAGACCCACCAGCTTTTCCTGGCATCCTCCTCATCTTTGTCATGGCAGAATAAATGCCACTCAGCAGTATCCAGTGCGTGCCCTTAGTTCCGCTGACAGTTAAATTGCGTCTCCTTAACGAGAGTGCCACTTGGGAAACCTGAACGGGCCTTCACTGTCAAGGAGACTCTCAACTGACAAAAACTGGGTTTCTAAATAGCATCCTCTGTAAAAACTCTCCTGTTTGGAGTTCTGTCAGCTGGAAATCTTTGACGTGTGTGAAGTTTAGGGATAATTGAGGTTTGCTACGGTGACCCAGAGTTCTGGTGAGATCCGGGGTCTCTTGTGCACCATCATGGACACAACTGATAATGTTTGGCCTTCCCATGGGGGCCTCAGAGACTTGGAAACCTTTAGAGATGAAAGCAGACAGGGAAGCGGATAGGGCAGCAGGTGTAAACTGATTTACTTGGGAGCCTGGGGATCCACAGTGGTACCTTTAGTTGCGAGAAATCAGTGCAGTGAAGTTCAGAAGTAGGCTGTACTTCATATCCGGCTTTAACCAGACCTGTTCCATTTTTACTTCATGGGCTTTATCACTTATTTGGCATATGAATATGAACAAAATTTAACAGCCATAGTAAGTTGAAAAACCAGTTTACTGGTTTCAGACTTGGCCTTCCAAGATCTTTTAAGTTCTTGAAGTGATGCAGGTAAAGAAGGAGGTAGAATAGAAGCTATTTTTAAATGTTTCACAAAGCTTAAGAGAGCTTCTCCATTTACTGAATGTTCCCTGAAATGTCACACAGTGATCCCGTCCATCCCCCAGCTTCCCCCACCACCATCACAGCCGTGACTCACAGGCTCCAACACAGACCCCTTTCTCAGAATCCAGACCTGAATCTACTCTTGTCCAAACCACATCCCCTCTTGCAATCCTCAAAGCATCTCAGTCTCAGTGTGTCCAGACCCAAAGGTGTAATCTACCCCCCGTCTTCCACTGCCCCCTCCAACCAATTCCTTTTCTGTTTTTTCCCATCTCAACACAGCAATTTCCTCTACTGAGCTGCCTACAACAGAACCACAAAAATCACCCTCAGCAATGCTCTCTTCCTTTCCTGGTGTGTCTAGACCATCACCAAGTCCTGTCAATTCTCCCTTATGAACATCTTTTTAAATCACCGACTCTCTCCATCTCCTCTGATAATCACTCAACTTCTAGAATCATTTGAAAAGGCTTGTATCATTTGTAATCATTTGTAAAGTTTCCTACCTGCTCTCTCCTTCCCTTCTCCCTTGTCATCTCCAAACTCCTCCCTAACTTGCAACTAAAGTAATATTTTGGCAAGACAATTCTGACTACATTACTCCTCCCCTAAAATCACATCCATGTTTTCATATCTTGTGATGAAGAAGCCCATGCTCAGCAGGGCCCAAGGCCTTTAAAGCCTGGCTCCAGCCTCATCACTCACCACCGGCCCCTTGCTCCTTATGCTCCAGCCATTCTGACTTTTTATCAATTCCCTGTATATATCAGGGTCCCTTCCACATTTGTCCATTTTGTTCCCTCTGTCTGGAATACCTTTCCTTCTCTTCTTTGTCTAGTCAACTCCTCCTCATCCTTCAGAGCCCAGCTCAAGCTCCATTACCTCTGGCATTCTTGCTCAGGTCTTGGACTTCCAAGTCTTGATTCCTCCATCCTTTCTCCATAGCATTTGTGATTATCTGGTCTGTAGATTATTTGATGGAAGTCTAACTTTGCTCTAAATGGTAAACTCCATGAGAACAGAGAGCACATCCGCTTTTGTTCACCCCTATACCCTGAGCATCCAGCACAAGGCCAGCACACAGCAGGCGCTCGGTAATATCTGTGAGATTAGGGAGAGAAAGATTTCTGCTGTGGCTCAAAACAGCCTGTGTTCTCTGTGATGTCACACTGATTATCTTCTGCTAATGCAAAGCTTGAGAGAACATCTTTGTTTAAAAATGAAAGACGAAAAAAAAAATAAAATAAAATAAAAAAATAAAAATGAAAGACGGTTTTGTCTGATACGAGAATTGCTACTCTGGTTTTCTTTTTATTTCCGTTTGCATGAAATATATTTTTCTACCCCCTCACTTTCAGTTTTTATGTAGGTCTGAAATGGGTTTCTTGTAGACAACATATATACAAGTCTTTTTTTTTTCTATCCATTCAGTCAGTCTATGTCTTTTGGTTGGAGCACTCAATCAATTTACATTTAAAGTAACTATTGATATATATGTCCCTATTGGAATTTTCTTAATTGCTTTGGGTTATTTTTGTGGTCTTTTCCTTCTCTTGTGTATCCTGCCTCGAGAAGTCCCTTTAGCATTTGTTGTAAAGCTGGTTCGGTGGTGATGAATTCTCTTTAACTTTTGCTTGTCTATAAAGTTTTGATTTCTCCATCAGTTTTAAATGAGACCTTTGCTGGGTAGAGCAATCTGGGTTGTAGGTTTTTCCCTTTCATTACTTTAAATAAATCCTGCCACTCCCTTCTGGCCTACAGAGTTCCTGCTGAAAGATCAGCTGTTAACCTTATGGAGATTCCCTTGTATGTTACTTGTTGCTTTTCCCTTGCTGCTTTTAAAGCTTTTCCTTTGTGTTTAATTTTTGTTAGTTTGATTAATATGTGTCTTGAAGTGTTTCTCCTTGGGCTTAACTTATATGAGACTCTGTGTGCTTTTTGGACTTGAGTATTTCCTTTCCCATAAGGAAGTTTTTGACTACAATGTCTTCAAATATTTTCTCAGATTCTTTCTCTTTTTATTCTGGACCACTATAAATCTAATGTTGGTGTGTGTAATATTGTCCCAGAAGTCTCTGAGACTCAATTCTTTTCATTCTTTTTTCTCTATTCTTCTCTTCAGCAATTATTTCCATCATTCTATCTTCCAGCTCACTTATCCATTCTTCTGCCTCAGTTATTCTGCTAGTGATTCCTTCTAGAGTATTTTAAATTAAAAATGAAATTATTTAGATTAATTTTTATTTAATAATCATGTTATTCATCACTGTTTATTCTTTATTTCTTTCAGGTTAAATGTGTTAAATGATTCTTGCATTTTCTCCATTATATTTTTGAGATTTTAAATCATCTAAAATTAACAAGGAAACACAAACTTTAAATGATACAATAGACAGTTAGGCCTAATTGATATCTCTAGGACATTTCATCCCAAAACAATGAATTTCACCTTTTTCTCAAGCGCACATGGAACCTTCTCCAGGATAGATCACATCCTGGGCCCATAAATCTAGCCTTGGTAAATTCAAAAAAATAGAAATCATTCCAAGCATATTTTCTGACCACAATGCAGTAAGATTAGATCTCAATTACAGGAGAAAAACTATTAAAAATTCTAACATATGGAGGCTGAACAACACGCTGCTGAATAACCAGCAAATCACAGAAGAAATCAAAAAAGAAATCAAAATTTGCATAGAAACGAATGAAAATGAAAACACAACAACCCAAAACCTGTGGGACACTGTAAAAGCAGTCCTAAGGGGAAAGTTCATAGCAATACAGGCATACCTCAAGAAACAAGAAAAAAGTCAAATAAATAACCTAACTCTACACCTAAAGCAACTAGAAAAGGAAGAAATGAAGAACCCCAGGGTTAGTAGAAGGAAAGAAATCTTAAAAATTAGAGCAGAAATAAATGCAAAAGAAACAAAAGAGACCATAGCAAAAATCAACAAAGCCAAAAGCTGGTTCTTTGAAAGGATAAATAAAATTGACAAACCATTAGCCAGACTCATCAAGAAACAAAGGGAGAAAAATCAAATCAATAAAATTAGAAATGAAAATGGAGAGATCACAACAGATAACACAGAAATACAAAGGATCATAAGAGACTACTATCAACAATTATATGCCAATAAAATGGACAATGTGGAAGAAATGAACAAATTCTTAGAAAAGTACAACTTTCCAAAACTGGACCAGGAAGAAATAGAAAATCTTAACAGACCCATCACAAGCATGGAAATTGAAACTGTAATCAAAAATCTTCCAGCAAACAAAAGCCCAGGTCCAGACGGCTTCACAGCTGAATTCTACCAAAAATTTAGAGAAGAGCTAACACCTATCCTGCTCAAACTCTTCCAGAAAATTGCAGAGGAAGGTAAACTTCCAAACTCATTCTATGAGGCCACCATCACCCTAATACCAAAACCTGACAAAGATCCCACCAAAAAAGAAAACTACAGGCCAATATCACTGATGAACATAGATGCAAAAATCCTTAACAAAATTCTAGCAATCAGAATCCAACAACACATTAAAAAGATCATACACCATGACCAAGTGGGCTTTATCCCAGGGATGCAAGGATTCTTCAATATCTGCAAATCAATCAATGTAATACACCACATTAACAAATTGAAAAATAAAAACCATATGATTATCTCAATAGATGCAGAGAAAGCCTTTGACAAAATTCAACATCCATTTATGATAAAAACTCTCCAGAAAGCAGGAATAGAAGGAACATACCTCAACATAATAAAAGCTATATATGACAAACCCACAGCAAACATTATCCTCAATGGTGAAAAATTGAAAGCATTTCCTCTGAAGTCAGGAACAAGACAAGGGCGCCCACTTTCACCATTACTATTCAACATAGTTTTGGAAGTTTTGGCCACAGCAATCAGAGCAGAAAAAGAAATAAAAGGAATCCAAATTGGAAAAGAAGAAGTAAAACTCTCACTATTTGCAGATGACATGGTCCTCTACATAGAAAACCCTAAAGACTCCACCAGAAAATTACTAGAACTAATCAATGACTATAGTAAAGTTGCAGGATATAAAATCAACACACAGAAATCCCTTGCATTCCTATACACTAATAATGAGAAAACAGAAAGGGAAATTAAGGAAACAATTCCATTCACCATTGCAACGGAAAGAATAAAATACTTAGGAATATATCTACCTAAAGAAACTAAAGACCTATATATAGAAAACTATAAAACACTGGTGAAAGAAATCAAAGAGGACACTAATAGATGGAGAAATATACCATGTTCATGGATTGGAAGAATCAATATAGTGAAAATGAGTATACTGCCCAAAGCAATTTATAGATTCAATGCAATCCCTATCAAGCTACCAACAGTATTCTTCACAGAGCTAGAACAAATAATTTCATAATTTGTATGGAAATACAAAAAACCTCGAATAGCCAAAGCTATCTTGAGAAAGAAGAATGGAACTGGAGGAATCAAGCTACCTGACTTTAGGCTCTACTACAAAGCCACAGTTATCAAGACAGTATGGTACTGGCACAAAGACAGAAATATTGATCAATGGAACAAAATAGAAAGCCCAGAGATAAATCCATGCACATATGGACACCTTATCTTTGACAAAGGAGGCAAGAATATACAATGGATTAAAGACAATCTCTTTAACAAGTGGTGCTGGGAAATCTGGTCAACCACTTGTAAAAGAATGAAACTAGAACACTTTCTAACACCATACACAAAAATAAACTCAAAATGGATTAAAGATCTCAATGTAAGACCAGAAACTATAAAACTCCTAGAGGATAACATAGACAAGACACTCTCTGACATACATCACAGCAGGATCCTCTATGACCCACCTCCCAGAATATTGGAAATAAAAGCAAAAATAAACAAATGGGACCTAATTAAACTTAAAAGCTTCTGCACATCAAAGGAAACTATTAGCAAGGTGAAAAGGCAGCCTTCAGAATGGGAGAAAATAATAGCAAATGAAGCAACTGACAAACAACTAATCTCAAAAATATACAAGCAACTCCTACAGCTCAACTCCAGAAAAATAAATGACCCAATCAAAAAATGGGCCAAAGAACTAAATAGACATTTCTCCAAAGAAGACATACAGATGGCTAACAAACACATGAAAAGATGCTCAACATCACTCATTATCAGAGAAATGTAAATCAAAACCACTATGAGGTACCATTTCACACCAGTCAGAATGGCTGTGATCCAAAAGTCTACAAGCAATAAATGCTGGAGAGGGTGTGGAGAAAAGGGAACCCTCTTACACTGTTGGTGGGAATGCAAACTAATACAGCCACTATGGAGAACAGTGTGGAGATTCCTTAAAAAACTGGAAATAGAACTGCCTTATGATCCAGCAATCCCACTGCTGGGCATACACACTGAGGAAACCAGAAGGGAAAGAGACATGTGTACCCCAATGTTCATCGCAGCACTGTTTATAATAGCCAGGACATGGATGCAACCTAGATGTCCATCAGCAGATGAATGGATAAGCAAGCTGTGGTACATATACACAATGGAGTATTACTCACCCATTAAAAAGAATACATTTGAATCAGTTCTAATGAGGTGGATGAAACTGGAGCCTATTATACAGAGTGAAGTAAGCCAGAAAGAAAAACACCAATACAGTATACTAACGCATATATATGGAATTTAGAAAGATGGTAACAATAACCCTGTGTACGAGACAGCAAAAGAGACATTGATGTATAGAATAGTCTTATGGACTCTGTTGGAGAGGGAGAGGGTGGGAAGATTTGGGAGAATGGCTTTGAAACATGTATAATATCATGTATGAAACGAGTTGCCAGTCCAGGTTCGATGCACGATACTGGATGCTTGGGGCTGGTGCACTGGGATGACCCAGAGGGATGGTATGGGGAGGGAGGAGGGAGGAGGGTTCAGGATGGGGAACACATGTATACCTGTGGCAGATTCATTTTGATATTTGGCAAAACTAATACAATTTTGTAAAGTTTAAAAATAAAATAAAATTTAAAAATAAATAAATAAATAAATAAATCATCTTTACTATCATTACTCTGAATTCTCTTTTGGGTAGTTTGCCTATTTCTTTTTCATTTATTTGGTCTTGTGAGTTTCTATCTTGTTCCTTCATCTGCCTGATATTTCTTTGTCTTTTTATTTTGTCTAACCTACTATGTTTGAGGTCTCCTTTTCCCAAGCTGAAGGGTCATAGTGCTTCTTGCTTAAACAGACATTTCTCCAAAGAAGACATACAGATGACCAAGAAACATATGAAAAGATGCTCAACATCACTCATTATTAGAGAAATCCAAATCAAAACTACAATGAGGTAGCTTCGACCAGCTCACACTGGTCAGAATGGCCATCATCAAAAAATCTGGAGAGAATGTGGAGAAAAGGGAACCTTCTTGCACCATTTGTGGGAATGTAAATTGGTACAGCCACTATGGAGAACCTTAAAACCTTAGGGATAAAACTGCTATATGACCCAGCAATCCCACTGCTGGGCATATACCCTGAGAAAACCATAATTGAAAAAGATACATGTACCCCAATGTTCATTGCAGCACTATTTATAATAGCCAGGATGTGGAAGCAACCTAGATGTCCATCTGCAGATGAATGCGTAAAGAAGTTGTGGTGCATATACACAATGGAATGTTACTCAGCGGTAAAAAAAGGAATGAATATGAATCAGTTCGACTGAGGTGGATGAACCTAGAGCATGTTATACAGAGTGAAGTAAATCAGAAAGAGAAAAACAAATATCTATTAATGCATAGGTATGGAATTTAGAAAAATGGTACTGATGAATCTGTTTGCAGGGCAGGAATAGAGATGGAGACATAGAAAAAGAACTTGCAGACACAGGGGGAAGGGGAGGTGAGAGTGAATTGTGAGAATAGCATTGAAATATATACATTACCATTTGCAAAATAGATAGCTAGTGGGAAGTCACTATATAACACAGGGAGCTCAGCCCAGTGCTCTGTGATGACCTAGAGGGGTGGGATTGTTGGAGGCTGTGAGGGGGCGGTTCAAGAGGGCAGGAGATATGTATACCTATGACTGATTCATGTTGATGTATGGCAGAAACTAACACACATTGTAAAGCAATTATCCTCTAACTAAAAATGAAAACAAATTAAAAAATAAAATTTTTAAAATGTCCTAAAATGAATAAATGAGGTAATGATTACTTCTGTTAAGTGGTTTCCTTTTGCAGGCAGGATCTTTTAAAATAGATGGGAGAAAAAATTATTAATAGAAGGTATCCTTGAAGAAGAGTTCAAACATGCTTGTGTCACCTAATCCTTTTGTTTCTGCAAATTGTTTATATGCACTGTCTCAGAATCCTCTGAGCAACCTCAGAGGCTGGTTTATGATCTGGTTTTTTTTTTAATGAAAGGGGAAACCGAGGGTCAGAGTAATTAAGTAAGTTGCTTAACAGCCAGAGCTAGAGAGTGACAAAGCCAGGATTCTAACCCACATCTGTCTCATCCGAAAGCCAAGCTCTTTCTACACTTTGTACTGACAGCTTCCCCGCCACCCTACAGTTGAGGAAACTGATCGGAACAGAAGTCGCTTGCCCAAGGTCATGCAGCTAGTATATGGCAGGAGGGCGGGATAGATTTCCCAACTCTCATACCTCTCTGTTATCTCCATAATCATGCATATTTTCCTATGTCTGAATATCACAAAAGTATATAAAGCATCAACAATCTAGAGGAGACATGGACCAGCCTGAGAACGTGAGTTAGAAAAAAATGTTCCGTTTTCAGTAGCGAACTAGATCCCCTGGAAAACAGAACCTGAGGGAAAGCCATGTGCTAACATCGAGGGAAGGACAGGGGGAGAGTGGTAGGGAGGCTACCATATCAAAGAAGCACAGTGAGGGGTAGATGGAAGGGAGATGGGGAAGGAGGGTAAGTCCAGGCCAGCTGGTTAACTGGTTCACTATACTGCTGGTCACGGCTTCACAAGACAGCAAGCCCATTGCTTGGCCACTTGGAACATTCCAGAAAGGCTATATGGGACCACCGCATCTCAGAAGGTTCCATCAGTGTTGGGAGAGTGACTCAGTTCAGCTCCCCATCTCCATCCCTCACTGGGCTCTAACTCGCCATGTCTGGTTGGCATCACCTGGTCTCGGGAGCTCCCATGAATCTGGACTGCTAGCGCCTGGGTGCTCCCCCTACACTGGGCACCAGGGAGGATGTGATGGAGGGAGACAAGGACCACAGCCAGCTTAGATGTTGAGTCACCAGCCATTGTGGCTTGGGGCTTTATGAATGGATAAACAGTGCAAGAATTTGCTGGAGGCACACCAGCCAAGATACAAACCAGGTGACTCAGCCCAGGCACAGGTGGGGCCTCAATCGGGAATACTTCCTGTGAAGTCAATTTTATTTGTCAACTTGACTGGACTAAAGAATGCCCAGATAGCTGATAAGACATTGTTTCTGGGTGTGTCTGTAACAGTGTTTCTTTAAGCCTGAGTGGAGATCACCCTCATCCATGCAGCTACTCATCATTCAACCCATTGAGGCCCCGAATAGAACATAAGGATGGAGGAAGGGAGAATGCATCTGCTCTCTGCTGGGGCATCCGTCTTCTCATGCCCTTGGGCATCAGGGCTCCTGGTCCTCAGGCCTTCAGGCTCAGACTGGGACTTATACCATTGGCAACCCTGGTTCTCAGGCCTTTGACTTTGGACTAGAACGACAGCACTGACTTTCTTTGGCTTCTAGTTTGCCGACAGCAGGTCTAGAGAATTCTCATCAAATAATAAATTATTCCATTGGTTGTGTTTCTCTGGAGAGCCCTGACTAATACACTACATGTTTAATTATTCTCTAAACTAATATACCCCAAGATTAAGTATTCTCTTTCCCAGCTCTGATGTAATGGTAAACAGGGGAAAAAAGCTTCATCGTGGAAAAGGTCTGGTTTTGAAAGCTGACTCCTACCTCATTAAAGATGAGGCTCTTCCTTCAACTGCAGAATGGGGGTGCTTGTGGTGTTTGTAGTATCAGATTGAGATCAGACCATTTTTCAAGCTTTTCTAGGAGCAGCAGGTAGAGAAGGATGCATGTGTAATTCTGAAAGGTTGGAGACAGTTTAAAACCGCTACTGCATAAATGAAATATCCTTGAAACCTAAGCTATCATTAAATGTGAACATAAAACGTGCATCCTAGTCCATAACAAACCATGTTTACTTTGATCATTAAAAATTTCCCTCAACATAATTTTAAAGAAAATGCAAGACTCCAGGAAGAGTTTATTATACGAGTGTATGTATCCTCTAAAACACCATCAGAATCCTGCTGGGGGTGCCTGAGCAGCCCAGTTTGAAAAGTACAATTAAGGCACAGAAACAGCTTCTATTTACTAAGTACATGTTAGGCATTTGAGTTGTATTTTCTTATTTGATCATCTCAAAATCACTATGTCATTTCCCCAGTTTTACAGATGAGAATGTCAAGATTTAGGGAGATAAAGTACTTGTCCAAGCTTACACATTGTGGGGCAGTTTAGGGGAGAATTTGAATTCAGTTCATCATATCCAAAGGTCAGATGTTTATCTACTGGACTTTGTGGCTTCCGATGCACATCGAGTGCCTGGCCCACGGCCTGGCCTTAGCAGAGGCCATGAGCCGATCTCACTGTTACCACCTCTTGGCATGTGCTGGTCAGCTCACACCCCCAGGAACAGACACTGGAGAGCCTTTCCCTGAAGACCCAGTGTGGGCTGGGCTGTCAGTCACTAGAGAGATGAGCAGGGTAATTTGCCCCTTGCTCATCCGTTGAGCCTAAATCTTTTTTTTTTCTCTCTCTCTCTCTGCATGAATGCACACTCAGTTGTTCAGTCGTGTCCAACTCTTTGCGACCCCATGGACCATAATCCACCAGGCTCCTCTGTCCATGGATTTTCCAGGTAAGAATACTGGAGCAGGTTGCCATTTCCTCCTCCAGGGATCTTTCCGATCCAGGGATCCAACCCTCGTCTCCTGCATTGGCAGGCATATCCTTTACCACTGAGCCAGCTGGGAATCCTCTCTTCCTCCCTCCAGATCAGATAGTTTACAAATCTACCAAGTGTTCCCCAAAGCTACCAAGCCACTACTCTTTAGTGGGCAGTCTGAGGAGGATTATGACCGATGTCGAGTCTCCAATGCCAGGATCAAGAGCTCTGCAGAGGAAGGTGTCTGCAGCCAATTGGGAGCCATTTTACAAGTCCCAGCAGCCTCTGAGACGTGGGGAATTAGCCCTTTGAAAGTGAAATGTTAGAGAAGATTTTCCTTCGAGAAAAAAATAAAGACTATTGAGCTTCTGAATAGAAAATATTAAACCAAAAGGTCATAGCTGTTATTATGTTGTTTTAAAAGGGCTTCCAGGTGGCTCAGCGGGTAAAGAATTCACCTTAAGTGCAGGAGACACAGGGGACATGGGTTCGATCCCTGGGTCAGGAAGATCCCCTGGAGGAGGGCATGGCAACCCACTCTAGTATTCTTGCCTGGGGAATACTATAGACAGAGGAAGCTGGAGGACTACTGTCCATAGGGTCACAAAGAGTCGGGCACAACTGAAGTGACTGAGCACGCACACACACACAGCATTTGACTCTGGTGATAACCACTCTTCTAACCACACTTTCCTATAGGCAATCCCTAGTGTATAACCACCTGTGAATGAGAGAGATCCCCATTATACCCATCCATGCAGCGATCCATCCACCCATCCAATCCACCCTTTGTCAACAGAATGTACTGCCCTGGACCGGGCAATGCCCCTTCCTTGACCTCTTACCAATTGGAGACTGAGAAGGCAGCTACAGTCTCTAACCCTGGTCTCAGCAAGCTCCACTCTGAGATGTGTCTATGCTTACAAAACAAAGCCACCTCGACTTATGAAACACGGCCCTGAAGTCATCACCTTTCCCTCCCTGTCCTCACTTTGATTGCTCATAATGTGTGCAGTGGCCTTAGCAGTGATTAGTTTGGTTTGGACACGAGTAAAAACCTTAAGAAGTTCTGCACATACTGCATCTCAATTGATGAGGGGAAGCTCCTCTTTCTAGACGGAAACTACAATTGTATGATCACCATTTTTAACCCCTAATGAAATAATGAATTTTGGCATAAATGATAGAAGGATGTCAACCTCAGGAGAAGAGATAATCCTATCTGAGCTGCTTCAGGCACAGCACCACATACCCAGTGGGGGTACCAAAGCAGCAAATCCACACAAGGAAGCTTCTAGAGCCAACTGCCAACTTACGGGAAATACAGAAGACAAGTGTGTGCATGCCAAGTCACGTCAGTTGTGTCCAACTCTTTGCAACCCCATGGACTGTAGCCCTCCAGGCTCCTCTGTCCATGGGATTCTCCAGGCAAGAATACTGGAGTGGGTTGCAAGGCCCTCCTCTAGGGGTTCTTCCCAACCCAGGAATTGAACCCAAGTCTCTTAACTCTCCTGCATTGGCAGGTGGGTTCTTTACCACTAGCTATCACCCAGGAAGCTCACAGAAGACAGGGGAACATTAAATTTTGCCAAGGGAATGCCATTAGTGAAGTCCAGACTGTAGAAAACTTAGAGGACCACTGACTCAGTTTCTTCAATAACAACAACAAATTGCAAGACAATGGAGAAAGAATTTATAGATTAAAAAAAGTCTCTGGAGTCACAGTCACTGATCACAGGGTAGATTTTATTTGTATCCTAATTCAAACAAATAATCTTTTAAAAAATGTGTAAAACAAATGGCAAGTATAAACACTGACTAGCTGTTTAATGATATGAAGAAATTGTTATTGATTGTTTTGAGTTATAATGATAGTATTGGGGTTATTTATATATTTTTAAAGAAGTTGCTACATTTTATTTATAATGTTATTTCTTTTTAAAAAAATTGTGTTGAAGTGTAGTTGATTTACAATGTTGCGTTGATTTCTGCTCAACAGCAAAATGACTCAGTTAAACATATATGTGTTCTTTTTCATATTCTTTTCCATTATGGTTTACCACAAGATTTTGAATAGAGTTCCTTGCGCTATACAATAAAACCTTGTTGTTTATATGATTATATTTTAAAGAGTTTTTTTTTCATAAAGATAAGAGAGGGGGGAATGAGTGATGTTGGTTCAAGGGTACAAAGTTTCAGTTATGCAGGATGAATAAATTCTCGGGTTGTAATATACAGCATGGTGATTTTAGTTCCCCAGTGGCTCAGCTGGTAAAGAATCCACCTGCAACATGGGAGACCAGGGTTCACTCCCTGGGTTGGGAAGAGCCCCTGGAGAAGGGCATGGTAACCCACTCCAGTATTCTGTCCTGGAGAATTCCATAGACTTCTCCATAGTCCGTGTGGTCGCAAAGAGTCCAACATGAGTGAGCAACTTTCACTTTCACTTATCATACTTGAAAGTTGGGAAGAGGTCTTAAATCTCAACATGCGCACCAACAGTGAGTACCCAGAGGTGGTGGATATGTTGACTAGCTGGACTGTAATGTCCATTCACGATGGATATGTATATGAAAACATGAAGCTGGACATTTCAAATACATACAAGTATTGTATGATATCTCAATAAAGCTGTTAAAATAATAAAATAGTTTTTGCTTTTAGAGATGCATGCCAAAGTGTTTTCAGATGAAGTGATAGGCTGTTTGGCGTTTACTTCAAAATCAACTTGGGTACAGATGGAGGAGGGTCGAGAGGGCCAAATTGTCCACAGTTGACAGCTGTCAAACGTGGGTGATTGGGCACGTTGGAGTTTGATATGCTATTCTCTTCACTTATTTGCATAAGTTTAAAATATACTATCATATTTTAAAACTTTGAAAAACAATATCTTCAAGAAGATTCATTTACAATATTTTTTCCAGCAGCTACTAGATACTGTGCATTATTCTAAGTGTCTGAAATATATTAGCAACAAAACAGACAAAGATTCTTGCCCTCCTGGAGCGCACTTTCAGGGGAAGGGGAGACAGATTGTAAATAATAAGCATATTAAATAGGCAAATTGTATAGATTGTTAAAAGTGCTCTAGGAAAAACTGTGAACAAACTATGAGAGGTTTGTAGGAGGAAGTAGGTTATAATTTTAAACTGGGAGTAAGGGACATTTGTGCAAAGACTTGACGTAGATGAAGGAGTTGTCCACATGAATGTCTGTGGGAAGGACATTTCTGGGAGATGGAACAGGCAAAGGCATGAGGTAGGAGTGTGTCTGCTAATTTTGACCAACATCAAGGAGACCAATATGGCTGGAATGGAATGAGTTTGGAGAAGTACAGTTCAGACAGGAAATTGAGCAACAAGGGAACCAGGACAAGATCATGTACGGCACTGCAGATATTTAAGGACTTTGGCTTTTATCCTGAATGAGGGGGAGCCATACAGAGTTCTGAGCAGAGCAGGGACAGGATCTGACTGCATTTTAAAAGAACCACTCTGGGGCTTCCCTGGTGGCTCAGGTTAAGAATCTACCTGCCTATGCATGAGACACGGGTTCCATCCCTGATCCGGGAAGACCCCACATGCCACAGAGCAACAAAGCCTGCGTGCCAAAACTACTGAACCTATGCTCTAGAGCCCAGGAGCGGCAACTGCTGAGGCCACGTGCCCTGGGGCCAGCACTGCAGGGCAAGAGACGCTACTGCAACGAGAAGCCCGAATACCACACATCCATAGTCCAAAAGCAGCGTGTGAAGCGGGGGAAAGAAGATGAATGGGTCGGCTATACTTTAAGGACATTTCCCAGAAGCTGCCAACTGATACTTCTGCTTACATCCCCCTTTCCAGAACTTAGCTACCTTCTGTACCTACCTCCAGGCATGCCAGGAAATACAGCCTCTATTCCAGATACCCAACAAAAAACAGGAGGATTTATTACTAAAGAAAAGGAAGAGAATGGGCAATAGGGTAATTATTTACAGTCCCTTCCGTACCAACCATCCAGTTGCCTAAAGTGTAATCTCAGTCTTTGCTAGCTGTTCACCCTCAAGCATGCTTCTCTTCAACCTGGGCTTTGGGGTCAAAGAAACATAAATTCAAATCCCTGTTCAGTTACTTAAGAACCATCTGACCTTAGGCTTCTGCTCTGTGATCTTTTGCATAAATATCTGCTATACTTGGAATGGCCCTTATCCTCACTGTTCATATAACACACTCCTAGTCATGCCTCAATACCCAACCCAAATGACCCCACTTTGGGGAAACAGTCTTTGACTTCATCAGGAGGCAATGTACCCACCTTCCTTTCTGACCTATTATTCCATAAGCCATGTGTCTAATCATTTCTGAATGATCACCATAAAATCAACATTCAGGAAATGTTCCTCATGTTTCAATTGTTTCCAAATATTTAAATGTTTGCACTCAGTAAGAATTAAATAAATGGTAGCTATGGTTATCATTGTGGCTACTATTATTATTACAATTATTTTGCTGTCATGTGTGCAAAATTTATGTGGTTGCTTGGCTCTCAGTTCATGTATTTATACCACCAGTCAACAGAGTGAAAATTCACCAAAGAAAACCCAGAGATAAGTCTTTGGAAACTGGCCAGAATAAGAAGCAGTATTTTTATGGGGGCTGGCCACCCTGTCACAGCTAAATAGGCCTTCATTTGCTCAGTGTGTGGAGCCCAGAGCACAATTCAGGCACGTTTGATAAAACTTCTGTCTTCTTTCCAAAGCCTTAAATCAAAGAGAAATTTGCTTGCAGCATCAACTCTGAGTCTTAAAAAAGCAGCGCATTAGCATCAACAATGGGATTAATTAGGCTTCCCTGGAAACTGTTCAAACAAAGGATTGCACAGTTCTCCAGCAAGGTCGGGCTTCTTCATTCTTTTCTGCAGCAGATCAACAGCTATCACTTCTGTGCAGATCCGTGCTCTGCTGCAGGCCCAGCTCAGGGGTCCAATGCTATCCCAGATCTCAAACTCCCAGAGGAGGGCTCTGCACGGCCAGGCTTCTCACAGGGGTAGCAGACAGACGGCCTGCATCCTAGGGCTGGGGGCTAACAGAACTGAGGGCTTCAAAGTCCAGTATGAGCTCTGTCACTCACCTCTCTGCCTTCATTGTCCTCCTCTGTAAAATGGGTGTGCTATTCTCCAGAGAAGAGCAAGGTCGGCATAAAGGTTGAAAGAAGTAATGTCTTTGGCAAAGTTGATTCACTGACACCTCACTATCCCAAAGCTTACCAAAGTGCTGTGCCTCTTGTGCTATTAGTGACTTATATTTTCTTTTAATCAATGTATTTTAGGAGAAGAGGCTATAGTGGAAAAAAACAAGATTTTAAAATTATGCAACCAAAAATTCGTTTTTTTTTTTTTTTAGTTTGTGTCCCACCAAAAATCACCCCGTTAACCAGCAAGGTATTATGTAAGCCAAATTTTGAGAAAACTATGATGTTATCCTAGGGACAATTCCCTGCATCAGTATAAACTTTGGGAACGTTTCTCCCTGTCCCTGTCCTAAGCCTACTTCCACCCACCCAGATTCTCCCCACTGTTTCTGGGCAGAGTGGTCTCCTCACCATTTTATAAATCGTGTACCTCTTGGCAAGCTGAAGTTTGTATACACTGAAGGGTGATCTACAGGGAGATACATTCCCTTGTACCTGAGCCCCAGTGCATCATGGGCGGCCCTGGAAGCCACACCACACTGTGGTTCAGACACTGGCAGCTGTCTCCTGACTTAGGTGCCCTGAAAGAGGGCACGCTGGTCTGTTTTTCCCAGTGTTATTCCACGTGGACCACAATATTTTTCCCAAATAAATTATTCAAAAAATTCTTGTTTCTTTGTCTAAAAAATATAGAAGATTCCTGCTATGGTCACTTCTTTAGGTCTCAAATTCTTACAGGATTCCCATACATAGAAATTAAATTAGTTTTTCTGCTGTTAATATTTTATATCAATTTAAGTATTAGACCAGCCAAAGAAACTAAAAGGAAAGAAGGGGAAAACTGTCCACCTCTGTAGCATTATCAGTTAAAAATTCTTCCTGAATATACCTAAGGAAAAAACAAAATGTATCAGCTCGCATAGCTAAACAGTCTAGAGGCTTCAGGCAAGGCGTGATCCAGGGCTAAACTCATGTGAGTGGATGGGCTCTTTATTTCTTACACGGTTTTCTGCAGTGCAGCTTCTTTCTCTGGAGGCTCTCCCGCTATTGAAACAGAGCAGCACCATTTGTCCTGCCTCCCCACCCCCACCACATCCTCTGCCTGCCTTTTGTCTGTGGAAAACTTTAGTCAAAGAGTAAGTTTAATCAGAGAAGTGAGAAATGCAGACACAAAGGAAAACAGTCAAAGGAGACTAAATAATGATAATGTAGTCATTAAGCATAGTCAAGGACCTTTAGTTCTTTCTCAAGGGCCATAGATAGTATTCTGAGCCATATCATGTGAGATATCTTATAGATACCAAAATACCAGGTGGACAGTTAACTATATGATGACCAGACTGTACCCAGGACATGGGCTACCACAGTTCCAAGAACTGGCCACAGAGAAATGGGAACAAATGGACCCTGGAACTGAAGATTACTTGTACCTAAAATAGCAGAGGTGATGCTGGTCAGACCAGTTTGAAGATGACTGTTAGAGATGACTGTGTTGCTTCCACATGTAGCATGCACCCCCTCTGCACACCCCCAACTCTGCCTATGAAAGCTCTCACCCCCTGCTTGTCATGGGTATGGACTTGGCCCTTGGACAGATGTCCGCCACCCTCCGCCCACCTTGCTGACATCTGAAATAAAGCAAACTTTCCTTTCCACCAACCTGGCTGTTTATTGGCTTTTGAGCAGCGAGCAGCCAGACCCTGGTGCACTCTTTTGGTAACACTAAGATCACAAATATGTAAGTTGAGGTCCCAAGGCTCATGTGTCCAGGTTCAAAGCCAGCAGAAATGTGAGCCTCCCTGAGCAGTCCTCCCAGCAATCCTGGGATCGGTTCTGACTGAAAACCTTAGGATGCATGCTCATGCCAGAATCAATTGATCGATCACTGTCACCAGGGGATATGGCACTTTGATTACTCAGTCCCCTGTCAGCCAAGTCCACCAGCTACAGACTGAACATGGAGCAGGAGGTGACTCCATAGAGGGAAATTGTGGGGTGGGTGCCATTGCCTTACAAGCAAGGCAAATGGATGTTGGGGGCAAAAACCACACGTGATCAGGCTACCAGTGAGTATTCTGTTCAGCTGTTATAACAGAAAAGCAAAAAATGGCTTTAAAGACAGATGCATGGTTCTCTCTCACAACAAATATAGTGGGTTTGCAAAGCTGGTGTGATGTCATTCATAACCGATAGGTAGCTTCTATTCTCAAGGTTACATCCTGATCCTAGGTGGCTACTGTAGTTAGAGCCTGTTATCCTGAGATAACAGTGGGAGAAAGCAGATATATGGGGGGCAATGAGGCAAACAGGTCCCCTTCTCAGTTAACAGTCATTCATGTCCCATGACCACACCTAGTTCCAAGATAGGGAAGGCTGCATAAATGTCATCATTTTTCTAAACAAGTAAAATCAAGGTTCTGTAATTTACTGAAATACTTTAAAATATGTTACTTCTGGCTGAAGCTTAGCATCTGAGACACATTTCAGATATGTTTCACTTGCCTTTACATTGAAAGCAATAGCCATGACCTCCTGCATGCCGAGGCCTTTGTTTTATTTGATGCCCACAGAACACAGAGAGTATATCACTGCTCCCACACGGTACAGGTGGAAAAAGCAAAAGAGCTGAAGTATTGATAACTTGTGCCCCACCACACCATCGCACTGAGCAAGGGTGAGTACCAGATTCAGGGTTTAAACTCCTATCTCCTCATTTCACTAGTTCTATTTGGTCCTCACTGAAGCCACCCGCTCTGTGAAGTGGGATAAATTAGAATCCCCACCCTGCCCCCACCAATAGCATCCAGCCTTGAGTTGAGCTCCATAAGCATGTTGATGACTGACTAGGCTTAGGCAATGGCAGATTTGCTGGGTAGAGTGTAGGTGGTGGTGGTGGTGTGAATACAAATGAATGCACACACTAATAGATTCTCCTTAGCAATTAGTTCTTAAATCATAAATTGTGTATCAGAATGGATCTACCTGTTTAATACAGAGCTGAGACTCTCCCGCAGCAAAATCACACTGCAGCCAGCATCTCTGAAGCTTGTAGTGATAATTTCCTACGAGCTAATAGCTCCCCACTTTCATCCACAGTATGTGCTAAGTGTCTTTAAACTGAGTTTGTATGGGTGGCCCGGTCACTCAGATTTGTGTCACACACCCCCCCCCCCCCTTTTATTTATTGGCATGACTCACAGTTTTTAAGTATTTTTACTTTGAAGGTTTTTTATACTCTCTAAACCCACAGACTGTTCCCGGGGCCTTCCCAGGTAGACTCTCAGGTCTGCACAGTCTACCTTCCTGGCTTCTGAAGACTCCTGCTTTCAGCGGATTTCAGTTTTGATGTGGCTTTTAAAGCCTGCCTGTGGATTTTATCTTTTTTCATTTTTCCAAGACAGCAAACACCTGAGTCAGCGTGTGGAGCCGTACGTAATCTGTCCTCTGGTGCGTGTTTCTCTGGACCCTGTACTTTCACGATTCCCACCTTGGGTTCTTTCTCCCCACTTCTTGTCCGCACAGTGAACTCCTTCTGTGTTCAAAATCCAGCCCTTCATACTCAGCGTTCCCTCCCCCATGCAATCCTGTATTCTGATCCACTCTCAGCTAGGCAGTCTCTTGTCTCCTGCCAGACGGAACTAGCTGCCTCCTCCATTTCTGGGATTTTCCCTCCGGGCTCTGCCATCCTTGACCTTGAGCTTCTTGCTCTCCTCCAGCTTCTGCCCTGTGGGCTTTACTCAAATGCCCACCTCTGCTTGGTATCTTGGCCCCCAGGCTGCCTCACGCCCTGCTTCCCTGGAGTGGAGGAGAGTGGGCCACCCGCCCCCCGGGGTTGATTCTGTCTGGTTGGTGGAGAAGGAAGCCTGCCTAGGAATTAGATCTGGTAGAAATCAAAATCAAATATGCTTTCAAGTAACTTTTAGGTCTCATAATTCACAGACAAAGGCCCAGGGCACAGGAATGCTTTGTATTTTAAGTCAAAGGATGCCCAGAACCTTGTCTGAAGGGTTACATTTCTCTGCATCACTGAGTCACAGAACAAGGAGTCTGCTCTGGGAAGCCAGGAGGTAGTGAGACAGAAAAGGAGCAGGGTACAAGCTTTAAAAGAAGGACATAAGCTTTTCAACAACTTTACTATATATAAACAATTATATATTATATATTATTATACATTATATTATTTACATCATATACTGATTATATAATTATTGTTTATAATTATATAATTTGTATAATATAATTAATATATTAATATATAATATATTTAATATTGTAATATATAATATAATATATGTTATATATAATATATATTAATGTACATTATATATATTATATAACAATATTATATATTTATTATATATTATATTAATATATTTAAATATATATTTATATATGCTGCTGCTACTGCTGCTAAGTCTCTTCAGTTGTGTCCGACTCTGTGCGACCCCATAGACGGCAGCCCACCAGGCTCCCCCATCCCTGGGATTCTCCAGGCAAGAACACTGGAGTGGGTTGACATTTCCTTCTCCAATGCATGAAAGTGAAAAGTGAAAGGGAAGTCACTCAGTTGTGTCCGACTCTTAGCGACCCCATGGACTGCAGCCTACCAGGCTCCTCCGTCCATGGGATTTTCCAGGCAAGAGTACTGGAGTAGGGTGCCATTGCCTTCTCCAATATTTATGTATAATATAATATATATATAATACAATACATATACATATATATAATGTACATATACAATATAATATGTGTATATAATATATATAATATTGTATGTAATTATAATTATATATAATACAATTTTATAATACAATATATAATAATACAATTATATAATACAATATAATTATATATAATATAGATATATATGTATATATTATATACATATATTATATTGTATATGTACATATATTATATGTATATATGTGTATTATATATGTATATGTATTATATTATATATATGTATTATATATATAATATAGATAGATAATATATATATGCACTCGAATTGTGGTGCTGGAGAAGACTCTTGAGAATCCCTTGGACAGCAAGGAGATCAAACCAATCAATCTTAAAGGAAATCAATCCTGTATATTAATGGGAAGGACTGATGCTGAAGCTGAGGCTCCAATACTTCGGCCACCTGATGTGAAGATCTGACTCATTGGAAAAGACCTTAATGCTGGGAAAGACTGAAATCAAAAGAAGAAAGTGGTGGCGGGGTGGGCAGCAGAAGAGGATGAGATGGTTAGACAGCATCACCTAATGAATGAATTTGAGCAAACTCCTAGAGATAGTGGAGGACAGAGGAACCTGACGTGCTACAGTCCATGGGGTCACAAAGAGTCAGATAGGACTTAGTGACTGAATACAATTCCTCCCACTTATTAGATTATGAAATTACCCACCCTTATAAAAACTGGCAACCCCATACCCAGGTACTTTTCTTGCCTTCTGAGATGGCCCATACTCTGTCTATGGTGTGTATTTCCTCCCTGAATAAACCTTTCACTCTACTTTGGCTTACTCTTGAATTCAGGGCCAAGAACTCACACTTGGCAGCTGCTCTAGGAACCCGGCTGTAAGCTGGGGTGTGGCCGTCCTGTGCCACCCTACCCTCTTTCCTGTGACAGGATAGAAGAGGAGTCCCAGGAGAGAGAAAGTTCCAGTCACATAGAGGGTGGGCTAGGTTTTAGGGAGAAGATGGCTCCAGGAGACCCTATAAGTGGAGCTGCAGGAGGAAGATTTCAGAGCCGTGACTGGATTACTGGTTCCTGCTCTTACATCTGAAATCTTCCTTTGTGACCACCACCCCACCGCACACCCCCCTCCCCGGCCCGCCCCAAACCTTCAGGACAAGTAACTGTGAGTACACTAGTCAGTATTCGAGGGTGAGGGGGTTGGGAGTTGGCGGAGGGGGAGCAGACTCTGGTGGAGAAGCTAATGGGGGTCACTAATCCTGCTGGGCACAGGAATGGCATGAGGGAGAATGTAAGATGTCCCCCCAGAATCCTCAGGAGTCCCCAAAGCATGTGACAGGAGCTCAAATCAATTTATTGCCCATTAAGTGTGGCCCCCACAGAACAGAGCCAGCTGGGTCCTCATTCTTAGTGGGAAATCTGTCAGAAAGAGGGCGGTGCTCAGCCCTGCCTCTCCAGGGCCTGCCCTCCGGCTCCTGCTCAAGTGAACCTGGAAGGTTTTGATGCTCTGTGTCTTGGGAAGGCTCAGCTTTCTCCAGGAGGTGGAGGTAACTAGAAATTGCTGCCAGAGCATCTCCGGAATCCAGAGCTGGTTTCTATTCTGGTCTCTGGCACTGCCACATCGTGTACCTAAGGCAACACACTTCTAAGCTGTTCAGTTTGACCTGACATGGTGGAGGAAAAAGAGTCCATCTCAGCACGCGTGTGGGGTAGTGAACACAGCACCAGCTGCTGCCGGCTGGAAAATCTTCAGGGGCTGGAGAGGAGACCGGGAGCGTTGTGAGTAAGGCAGGTGAGGAGGCTGCCCTCCTTTCTTCTGGTCAGGCTGCAGCCCTCCGGCAACTGCATCACCTGTCTGGCACAGCTTCTTCATCTGGAAGAAAGGGTGGTGATACCTGCCCTAGAGGAATGCAGGAGAGGGTACAGGTGAAGAGCTGATACAGGGAGGAGCACCTCAGGTATCACTGTGGTCCCTGGGGCTCCAGTGTCATCAGCAGGACCCCGGCCAGGGATGGCTATGAAGCTCTGCGGAGCAGAAGCTGTCTGGATGATGCCAGAGGGCAGGCAGCTGACTCCACCTCCAGGCAGGCCCTGGCACCCGGAACCATTAGCATCCAGGCAATCCTCCAGAGAGGCGGGGAAGCTGTAAAATGAAAGTTCTGAGAACAGAGAATTCACTCTCAGCCGGGTCCCAGGTCTCCAGCTGTCCCTCTTGGCTATTGAGCTGTGAGGCTGAGTCTTTACCATATAGGGAACAGGAATGCTATAGACAGTCTGCAGCTGGGAAGGATTGGATATGTCCATGACTGACCACTGCTCCTAGGCCCTGCTCACGTGGTCTTCCTTTTTCCCCCAGGGGACACTAGCCCTCCCCATCAACCAGGCATCAACAGATGCACATGAACTTGGGAGAGAGATGGTTCTGGGGCAAAGCTTGTTTCTGCCACCCCCTGGTTCCACTTGGCTATGGAACCTGAAACCATCACTTCCCCTCTCAGAGTCTCCCTTCGGTCATCTGAAAGCTGAAGGAGATGTTGCCTGATGAGGCATGTGAACTGGTTTTCTTCCCATGGCAATAGGTAGCCTCTCTGGGTTCCCAGCCTTTTTAGTCTTTGCAAGCTACACCTGCCCTAATAACGAATGGGACGGTCTCATTTACCCACAAGAGAAGGGCTAGCTTAAGGAGATCTCTGCCTCTGCCCTCTCCCTGAGAGCAGGGGATGGGGAGGAGAGTTGGGTCCTTGCTGAGCACCCAAGAGGGGGCCCCAAGCCCTGAGGTGAGAGATGCTTGGTACCCCATTTGTCACTGCGGAAAGTTTGGTGCTCTAAATCAGGTTTGGAAAGATGTGAGGTCTTGGCAGGGCAGGCAGGACATCGGATGAGGAGGCAGGAGCTAAGGTTAGGATCTACAGCCAATTTTGTCCACAGAGCAGAGCAGTCAGGAAGATGATGGTGTTACAGCTGGGCCATCCTGGCTCATCTCTGCCCCTGATTGGCTGTGTGCCCCTGAGCCTCACCCAAATTGGTGGCCTTGTGATAACAATGAATGTCTCCCCTGGTACCTAGTAAGCCCTGTGGATAGAAAACATACTCCAAACTGACTTAGAAGCAACCAAAATTTAAAAAAAAAAAAATTGGTGTTATATATAAACTCTGGGTAAGCTTTAGGCACTACTTGATCCAGGGGTTCAAATACCTGCAGCGTGTGCTCCCGTTTGTCCCTCTCTTGGCTCCACATCCCACGAGTTCTCCCATCGTGGCAACACGATGTCTACAGCTGCTCCTGAGGTTACTCAGTCCTACCTCCCATTTCTACGTCCAGGAGGAAAGGTGCATATTCTTCTGGGGACATAAGTACAGTCTCTGGGTTTGCTCTCACCTGGTTTGATGGCTTTGGTCCAAGATGGGTCCCCAGATTAGAATCAGGAACTGTTACCTCCGGTAGGATCCTTGGATACGGGACAGGCGTACAAGGACCCATTATTTCACAGTGATGAGAGTCAACCAAAAGCATTTCTCTCCCAGAGCCTGATCCCTATGTGGCCTTGATCTCCATGAAGATTCCTCTGTCCCCCTAGAGCCCTGGCCTCACTCTGGGGGTAGAGGCCTTTATCTCTGTACCTCAAGTCCCCAGACGGTCTTCACCCCAATTAGAAACCACACACCCCATCACGCAACTCATGAAACAGGAAGAAATCTGCTGTGTTCAGCATGGAAATGGCCCCATTCTTGGGAGCGACAGAACAGGAGTTTGTTTTCTTAACCACAGAAATCAAATTATCTTCTCTCCAGAAAGTGCACGTACAGAGACCACTTTCTCTAATTAATTGGTTCTCTTGCCTGTGCTGGGCCTTTCAGAGGGCCTGAGATGAGAACTGTCTGGGCGGCTGATCGGGGACGTGCATCACAGGCCACCCAAGGTTTTCCATTAGCTGAGCTCAGCGAAGCAGCCATCCCAGGTCAGCTTTGCAGAGATCTCCTCCTGCTCTCCGGTTTAAAATATATGTTGCCAGCACTCAGGGGAGGAGGCCCTCTCTTCCTCCTTTTCCCTACATTATCCTAAGACCTGGAAAAACGTCTCCTCTCTGACACTGACAGGCTGGTTGTAAAGGTGAAGTTACTGGCTGATTACCACTGCCTGGCTCCTGGGTACACTCCGTTCTGCTCCTGCCAACCCCTTCCTAATTTCAGATAAGTCTTTCTCTGAGTTTTCTGGAAAGAAGAACTTCACAAGTGCTCCTGGAGTCACCCAGGCTGGATGCTGCAGCTACCCTTGTGCTGGAACCAGCACTGCTGACCAGCTTGGCAGAGGCTCCAATGCAGCCACAGTAGGTTGGATTCCAGCCCCCAAAGTTGTCCACATCCTTGGAATCTGTACATACTGCCAGACATGGCGAAAGGACTTTGCAGATGTGGTTACATGAAGGAACTTGAGTTGGGGAGATTACTTAGATGATCCCAGTGATAGTGAAATGTTAGTTGCTCAGTCATATCCAACTCTTTGCGACCCAGTGGACTATAGCCCACCAGGCTTCTCTGTCCATGGAATTCTCCAGGCAAGGATACTGGAGTGGTTGCCATTCCCTTCTCCAGGGGATCTTCCTGACCCAGGGATTGAACCCATGTCTCCTGCATTGCAGGCAGATTCTTTACCATCTGAGCCACCAGGGAAGCCCACAGAGGCCTTATAAGAGGGAGGCAGGGTCAAAATGGCTAATCACCAAGGAAATGTAAGTCAAAACCACAATGAGATATCATCTCACATCTGTCAGAGTGGTTGTTATAAAAAAAATCACACAACAAATATTGGTGATGATGTGGAGAAAAAAGACCCCTCATACACTGTTGGTAGGCATGTAAATCGGGGCAGCCACTGTGGAAAACAATATTAAGGTTTCTCAATAAACTAAAATTAGAACTACCATGCTGTTGCTAATTCGCTTCAGTCGTGTCCGACTCTGTGCGACCCCACGGACTGCAGTCCACCAGGCTTCTCCGTCCATGGGAACTACCATAAAACTCAGCAATTTCACTCCTGGGTATAAATCAAAAAGAAAAAAAAAAAAAACATGAATTCAAAAAGATACTTGCACCCTAATGTTCTTAGCAGTCTTATTTACAATTGTCAAGATAGAGAAGCAAGCTAAATGTCCACTGACAGTAGAATGGATAAAAAAGATGTGGTACACACACACACACACACACACACACACACACACACACACACATATGTAATGAATACTATTCTGTCACAGAAATCACAAAATGTGCCATTTGCAGCAACATGGACGGACTTGGGGGTTTTCCTGGTGACTCAGGTGGTAAAGACTTTGCCTGCAGCACAGGAGACACAGGTTCGAGCCCTGGGTTGGGAAGATCCCCTCGAGAAGGAAATGGCAACCCTCTCCAATATTCTTGCCTGGAAAATCTCATGGACAGAGACAGATACTGTATGGTATTTCTTGTATGTAGAATCTAAAAAATACCACCAACTAGTGAGGATAACAAACAAGAAGTGGACTCACAGGTGTAGAGAACAAGCCAGCGGTTCCCAACACAGAGTGGGCTGGAGGGGCGGGAGGTGCACACTCCTTGGTATTAGATCGGCTCAAGGATGCATTATACAACATGGGGAATGTAGTCAATATTTTGTAAGAACTATAAATGGAAAGTGACCTTTAAAAATTGTATTCAAACATTAAAATTTTTTTTTAATAAATACGAGGGAGGCAGGAGATGAGAGTGGGGAGACAGTGATGAAAAAGTAGAAGCAAAGATGAGATTATGAGCTAAGAGACAGCTTCTAGAAGCCAGGAGAGCTAAAGAGAATGGGCTGTTGCCTGAGGCTTCTGGAAGGAACAACCCTGACAGCACCTTGTTGTGAGCCAGTACCACCGACTTTGGGCTTCTGACCTCCAGCACTGTGAGAGAACACATTCCTGCTGTTTTAAGCCACTACACTTGTCCTCTGTTACAGCAGTGATCGGAAACTAACACCCTACCTGGCTCTGCCTGTTTTAGAAAGGGGCGATGGCCAGGAGGGGATCCAGGGAGAAGGTTTACCTCCCTTTGAGCAGCACCCGATGTACCAAAGCAGTGTGCTTGGGCTGCCGTGTTTTCCAACCTTAGGTGAAGCAGTGTTCTCAGTCTTTTTCCCTTTGGTCATGTCACGGCACGTAGGCTCTTAGTTCCCCAACCAGAGAAGGAACCTGTGTCCCCTGCAGGGGAGGTGCAGGACCCCAAGCACTGGACCACTGGGAATTCCCCTTTAGTTTTTAACTGATTTGAAGTCAGAGGAGGGTGGCCAGGAATCGGGCTAAGTTGCCCTCAGCCTGGGATATGGCAATATCTTCCAGGATGCTAATGTCTCCCCATGTCAGTGAGTGCCACCTGGCACTGCCTGATGTATTGTCTCCAAGGGGTTCTTTGGCCCTGTCCTGGACGAGGACCTCAAAATAACCACAGGAGCAAGTTTTGTTATATCTAGGAAATATCGCCCTTGGAGGTAAAAAGAATATACTCCGCAGGCATCAGGGAGACTGGGTTCAGCTCCCTACACTTGACAGAGAGGGGCACGTGGCAGCAGAAGATAAGAAATGGGAACAATTACATACGATCAAGACTCCCAGAATCTCCTGTACTGAGCCAAGCAGTCTCGATCAGATTTGAATAATGATCCTAACATTTACTGAGCACCTGGTGAACACCACGTGCCACGTGCCTGACCTGCAAGACTTCATTTGATATTCACAGTAAACCTGAAAGGAAAGTACTATTATTCTCCCCACTTTGTAGATGAGGACATAACAGTTCAAGATCGCCTTGCTAGTATGTGGCAGGACCAGGACGCAGATTCTAACTCCAAACCTTCTGTGCTTCCTCAGGGGCTGTCTCACCCCGTCCCAGGGCAGTCTCTCTGTCTGTGCCAACCAGCCGTCTTTTGAGGCTACTTCCAAGCCCAGGGGACGTGGGCTTCATGACCACATTCTCGAATGCTCACAGTTGAAGAGGGGGTTGTAATGTCCAGAGAAACCCATCGGTGAAAGCAGTACAGCATCCACCAAGAAGCCACAGACTCTCTAAGGCTGGGCTTGCTAGTCAGGGCTTCCAAAGCTCCAGCTGCTGGATGAATTGGGCTCAGTGGCCCACTATTTCTTCCCCTGCAGTGTCAGTGCCTCCCCTATTCACATGTTTGTTTTGAAATTGGAATCACTGTATTTATTTTTTTTCTGTTTCCTCATTTTAGCATCCCTGAAATCAAGATGCATCTTAAGGTCACTGTTGGTGAGGCGTAAGCCATGACACGTCCTTGCCCATTTCTGCTTCCTCAAAACTTGTAGGCACGGGTGTTAGCAGCTTGCCAAAGATCCTGGAGGCAACAGTAGAGCAGGCACAGGGGAGGAGAGCAAGTGGAGGAAAGTGGATTCTGATGATGCTGGTGGAGAAGCAACACGAAGCAGTCAGATTTTAAGTGGGAAGATGTTTTAGGAGAACTTGAACCGGTTAATTTTGCATGAGATTTCCTTTTCAGATCTGCACAAGTTTGAAGTGTGATAAAGATTTTGTGCCTAAATAATCTAAAATAGCTCTTTCTATATGCATAAAATAGATCTTTAAGTGATAAGAAAGCTCTGTGTCATAGTTTAACTAGCAATTTTTGTTTTCTTAGTGGTACATAAAATAATGATGCAACTTATAATAGATGCTGTTAAATTTCACGAGATATGGTATTTGTCTCCCACCCCCGCCCCCCTACCCCCGCAAATTTTGTCTCTTGAGCTTCTATCCAAAAAATCAGAAAGTCTATCCTACTGTACGGCTCCAGGAACTCTGCCCCATGTCATGTGCAGCCTGGATGGGAGGGGAGCTTAGGAGAGGATGGATACATGTATATATACACGGCGGAGTCTCTTTGCTGCACACCTGAAACTACCACAGCATTGTTAACTGGCTACACTCTAATATAAAATAAAAAGTTTAAAAAAATCAGTGAGTTTACTAATACAAGGCCTTTAAGTCTACATGGCAGCCATTAGGGAGAGAACCGAAAAGCAGTTCCCTCTTTGGGATGAGGTATATTGCACTCCAGTTTGCCCCAGGCTTCACCACTCCCTACTACCCTACACTAGACCCGCTTCAATTGTTCTAGTTATTATCTGGCCTCTGTGGGCATTTAGATCTGTCACTGCTGAAAAGATAGGTTCGGTGTTGTCTGGTTGGGAAACTGCGATCCATATACGGTCCCAGCAGCAAGAATTAGCCTCTGCTTATTTCTTTAGATGTACTTCAGGAAAGGGAGGGTGGGGAAATTCAGGCCCAAGAGCAGCTATAGAACAACAACACTCTAGAGTGTACCAAGGAAAACACCCTTCCTTGGCAGTATCCCAGCATCCCATCCTGCTTCACTGTTAGCCAACTGACGGGCTTCCCAGCCAAATGACCAGTTATCTCCAGCCATTAAATGTGTTGCATCTGTCCTGTGAGTGTCATGGACATCCAGGCATGGCTGAAGCTGAGCAGAGGACGCAAGCCAAACTCAGGCTGAAATCTCTGTTTTCCCAGCATCTATTCATAGCCTTGCAAATCTCTGCTGAGGACTACTTGCGTTAGGCAGCAGACTTCCGGGCAATGGGATGCGGAAATGAAACACTTTGTCTATGGAGGAGATGCGGGCACAGAAAATGATATTTCGTGGGGAAGATGTCCTGAGACAAGGAGTCAAGTGACAGAAAAAGTAGGGGTGATTATTTCTATTTTGTGACATTAGAGAAAGCTACCTGGAAGTGATTTTTAAACAGGTTTTTAAAATATGCATACTGTTCTAGGGGACAAGAACGCAAAGGCATTCTAGACTGAGGGAGGCAGGAGGTAATTTAATGTGATGGGGGCAGGCAGGTGGTGTGTGTGCTCAGAGATGATCCTGGAGAGGTTGGTGGATCTGTCCTGTGTAAAACCTTTGAAGTAAGCCTGGAGTTTTGAGTCTTGACCTGCCTGCCAGAGGGTTTTTAAAGGGTTTTAACAGTTGGAGCAGAGGAACAAAATGAGAAGCAATTTCAGAAGCAGGGTGCAGACTGGATTTGGAGAGAGAATGGATGCAGAAGACAGTTTGCTGTTTTGTTTAGTCTCTAAGTTGTGTCTGATTCTTTTGCAACCCCAAGACTGTAGTCCATCAGGCTCCTCTGTCCATGGTATTCTCCAGGCAAGAATACTGGAGTGGGTTGCCATTTCCTTCTCCAGGGATCTTCCCAATCCAGGGATCGAATGTATATCTCCTGCACTGGCAGGCAAATTCTTTACCACTGAGCCACCAGGGAAGCCCCAGGTGGTGTTAGGATAAAGGGCCAGGAACACCTCAATCCAGCCCTGCTGTCGCCTCCTCCCCACTGCAGACATCTAAAGCGAGAGGGCCATGTGCATGGAGCAAGAGCTAAGCGGGAAGCAAGAAACGCTGAATTAACGGGGCAACCGTCTGATACCAACAGCTCCCATGACCCACTTCCCTGAGAACAGAGCTTTCCCGTAAAACCTGGGCTGAGATAATAAGCCTCTTCCCCAACAGACCACCTGCTTCCAAATCTAAATCCGGGGCCAGCATGAGCTGGGGATGCTTCACGGAGACAATGAAGAGGGCCGGGTTCCTGAGCACACTCACCCCGGCAGCCTCCTCGAGGGGAGGAGCATCAGGCCCGGGGAGCCAGGCTCACCTGTCTGGGAGCAGAAAGCGAGGGGTGCAGCGCCCTTTGAGCTAATCTGGGAGGCACTGCGCCCCCCAGCTCCAGGGAGGGTCCTGGCTCTCAGGGACAAGGCGCCCCGCCTCTCTTGGTGTGGAAGGGCTGGAAAAGGGCTCAGGGCAGGAGTGGTCCCTGGGAGGGCATTTGGGAAGAGTCCCCGCTATAGCTTTCGCCCTTCATCTTCAGGTGTGTGCCGTCACCCAATTCTCAGGCCAGAGCTCTCAGAGAGCCTATGACCTAGCCAGAGTCAGATAGCGGCTTAACTGTGGAGCGGGATCCAAGCCCCACCAAATCAAAGCCCTTCCTCGGTGTGCGCCACAGCACAAAAGTGGGGCTGTGCAACGCGCTTTGGAGTGAAACAGCGTGCAGCTCAGCTCCGAACGGGAGACAGAGGCAGAGCCATTTGCGTCAGCTCTCCGCAACGAGAACAAAAGCAAGAGCATTCCCAGGGAGGAGCCCTGGAAGTGCAGGGAGTCAGGGCGTGTCCTCCAACAGCAAGTCTCCTTGAGTGGGGTCATGCCAGGTGTCGGGGACCCACCCTGGAGCTTGGGGGGAATCCTTGGAGGCAAGAGAGGCCCCAGATGCTGTTGGGGGGAGTTCCCACTCTGTTCCACAGGTGCTGGGGAGCCCCCTCAGAGTCTAGCAGGGGGCCAAGCAAGGTTCTGCCCCCTGTGAGAGGAGCGGTGCTGAGGACAGGGCAGCTGCAGAAGCACCGACGGACCAGGAAGCGACCAGGGCGGAGGTCCTGGCAGTGGGAACAGAGCCCTGGCCAGTGTGAGGGGCCCTTGAGAGGACAGTCCAGACTAGGTGACTGATTAGACCCCAAGTCGAGGGAAAGAGGGGGAGAAAGGAAGACTCTGGGACCATAGCTCGGGATCCCTGGAGGGTAACAATGAAGACAAGAGTCAAAGACAAAGACGGAGGACTGAGTAGAGGGGAGGTGATGAGTCGGCAGGAGGACTGAGTAGAGGGGAGGTGATGAGTCGGCAGGAGGACTGAGTAGAGGGGAGGTGATGAGTCGGCAGGAGGACTGAGTAGAGGGGAGGTGATGAGTCGGCAGGAGGACTGAGTAGAGGGGAGGTGATGAGTCGGCAGGAGGACTGAGTAGAGGGGAGGTGATGAGTCGGCAGGAGGACTGAGTAGAGGGGGAGGTGATGAGTCGGCATGTTTAGAATCAACCAATGCTTGCTGGAAAGATCCTGAATTTCATCAACTCTAGGACAAGTGTTCTCTTCCATTTCAGCATCTCTGAAGTTGAAATGCGCCTTAGCATAAATGGCTTCCCTGGTGGCTCAGACGGTAAAGCATCTGCCTGCAATGCTGGAGACCCGGGTTTGATTCCTGGGTTGGGAAGATCCCCTGGAGAAGGAACTGGCAACCCACTCCAGTACTCTTGCCTGGAAAATCCCATGGAAGGAGGAGCCTAATAGGCTACAGTCCACGGGGTCGCAAAGAGTCGGACATGACTGAGCAACTTCACTTTCACTTTAGCATAAATGTGCTCAGAAAGCTACGTATTGTAGTTTTGTTGGCAGCATTTTCTCTTTCCTAGTGTTGCATCAAAAATATGTTTTCACGGCCAATGGCAGCTCAGACTGTATGAAATTGAGTGGTGGCTGTAGGAGGCGATGAACCTGGAACACTGCTCTGGGCTCCCCACTCCTTTGTGGCACATCTGAGACCCTGAACACCGGTTCCCTGTCCTGGGATTCAACGCCCTTATCTCTAAAGAGGGGCCAGTGACTGGTGAAGGAATGTTGTTCTGAGTACAGGGGCTGTCCTGGGCTCAGTGGACAAGCTCAGGTGGTTTGCTGTTAAAAAGTTGCTCTAGGATTAATCCATGCTACAGCCAGCCATCACTTAGCCAGCTGTATGTGTTCTCTTATCCAGAAAAAGGCCACCTGGCATCCCAAATGTCCATCAAGTGATGACTGGATCAAAACTAAGTGCGTCCATACAATGGAAAATTATTTGGCCATAAAAAGAAATGGAGTCCTGCCACCTGCGCTACATGGACGAAACGTGGAAACACTGTGCTAAGTGAAAGAAGTCAGGCACAGAGGACCGCACACGGCATAGTGCTATTTACGTGAAATGTCCAAGATCAGCAACCAGACAGAGGCAGAGAGCAGATGAGCAGATGAGTGGTTGCCAGGGGTGGGGGGCTTGGTGAGTGATAGCCAACAGGTGCAGGGTTTCTTTTGAAAGTGATGAAAATGTTCCAAAATTGATAATGGTGACTACAGTAAAGTCATTGAGTTTTAGGGCTTCCCAGGTGGCACAGTGGTTAGGAGTTCGCCTGCGAATGCAGGGGATGCAAGAGATGTGGGTTCAATCCCTGGATAGGGAAGATACCCTGGAGTAGGAAAGGGCAACCAGCTCCAGTATTCTTGCCTGGAAAATTCCATGGACAGAGGCGCCTTGAAGGCTACAGTTCATAGGATCACAAAGGGTCGGACACAACTGAGTGACTGAACACATACAAGTTGAATTTTACACTTTCAATGGGTGAACTATATCTCAATAAGTTGTTGTTGTTGTTTTTTTAAGCCACTCTGTCTCTGTTTTTGAGCATTTTCATTCCTTTCCAACTGGCAAGTAAAGTCCTTTGAAATTCTAGGTGGTCACCTGATCCTCAGACGTGGGACCCAGGAGAGGGGGCCCTGAGCCAGGTGGACCCGGAGGCCTCAATATGCAGCTGGCGAGGTAACACGGGGCTGCCTCCTAGCCGTCTCCTCCAGGATGGGGCTCTGCCTCTCATGACCACACCCTCCCACTGTCCCCACTCCACACTCCCATGCCCTCAGGGAGCTGTGACGGGGTTGGAACAGAGGACAAACTGCAGACTGCTGCAGGGGACAAGAAACCCAGAAGGTCTGGCCTGGGACAGGGTGCTCTGGCTCTATTGAGGCATGAGTGTGGGCCCGGGTTTGAATCCAAGGCTTTTATGTGACCTCGGATCCCTTACTCAAGGTCCCTGTGTTGTAGCCTTCCCCTCTGTAACAGGGGAACAGGAATCCTTTCTCCCATCCAGGTTTTTACAAACTGGGCCAAGACTGGGAGGAGAGAGGGAGTCTTGAACACAAAATGTGAGGAGACACGTGCCCTCTGTTCGTGCACACAGCAAGCACTCCTTAGATCTGGGCCCCTCACTGGCCTCCCCTCTGATCTTGGTCTTGTTTATAAAGGTCGATTAAAGAAGAGCTTGGCCCAATGTCTGCAAACAGTGACAGCTGGCTCACATAGCCATTGTCATGAATGGACTCTTAAGATTCTGAGATATGGACTTTCTTTTCACTGTGTTTTCTTCTAAACTACTCCATGACTCCGAGATGGAGGTGATCAGAAAAGTGGGCCCCTGAAAGGTTACCATGACACCTGCCCTACCCTGTAAGGTGTGCCCTGTAGGGCCCTTGGAGAGGGCTGGGGGCTGGGGGTGGCGTGCTGGCCACAGAGGTGACGCCCACCCACCTGCCCTTCCTCTATTCATCCCTCCCTCCTCCTCTTTCCCATTTGAAGCCCTCCGGTATTAGACCAACACCACTCTTCACCTACCAATCCCATCCCATAACTTCCAACTCCTCTCTCCTTTGGGGACGTAATGAGCTTTGATATATTTATGCTTTTGAAACAGAGGGGGAAAATGCTCAAACTGGAACCACAATGCCCTTGGGAACAGAAGCAAACACTCCAGCAGGGAACAACCTGGGAATCACAGCTTTTCCAGCAGGCCGCACACCCCACAGAATTTTGAAGACCTGAGGGGGCTGTCTGGCTTGCCATTGTGAAGAACACCGATGGACTCTGGTTCTTTCCTCCATTCTCTGCTACTCTTCCTCTCATCCTTCCTTGATACCATCTTAGCATCATTTTCATATGTCTTATTTATTTGTTCATTCTTTCCTTCTCCATAAGCACATCCCATGCATTATTTCATTCAATTTCTCCAATTGCCTTCCACAGTTGAGGTTATCCCGACTTTATAGGCAAGGAAACTGAGGTTTAGAGATGAAAGAGAGAAATTCATTACTCCAAGGCCTCTGAACATTAATAGAGGAGGTGAATACACCAGTATCCCTGTACAGATGTGACAAGAACAGTGACATTTTCCCAAAGTGTTCATTTGCGCTTTCTCACAGCCAGATATTTATTAGCTTCTCTATTTTATGGGTAAGTAAATAAAACCCCAGGAGACTTCAAGAGATATGTATTTGATTACCAAGCAGGTTAGGATATACTTGGAGTAGAACCAGAGTCTGGTGAGGTTTCCTGAAGTTGTAAGAGGGGAAGCAGCATAATGACTGCACTTTGGACAAGGTGTTGCCACGACTAATCCAAGCATCTGAGAAGAGTAATGTGGTCCCTCTTCCCTGGTGCCCACTGACCACAGGAGCACCAAGCAGGCATCCTCACATTTTGCTCCTCCTGTGCATTCAGGGCTCCCTCTGTTGGGAACAGCACCTCCACCTTCTTTTGGGAAAACTCTTTCCCCCTTTCTCAGTTCCAGGAATCTGGGTGAATGTGACTTCTCTCCTGAATCAAGGAGTGGGTGTATGATCAGGTGTGGCCAGACAGAGCACCCTGTCTCCTGGCCCCATGATTGGTTCAGAGATGGGCATGCAAACTGCCAGAATCCATGAAATGGAATTTCATGATCCTTTTAGGTATAGTTCTTGGTGGCTTCTTACCTCCACAAAAGGAAAGCCGGCTGGGATTGAAGTTACTGTACAGAGAGGTGGCACCAGAAGAAGAAGCTGGATGCTGACGACACCGTTTGAACCTGGAAATCCCCCTTACAGAAGCCAAGAAGTCCACTTTACTGCCTACGCCAGTTGCAGTCAGGGGCCTACCCTTTGAAAAGCAAAGACTCCAGACAAGTAGCTACACAGAATTGTGACAGGTGTCAGATCTGAGCAGCACAGATCAAGGGATGTGGGAGCTCAGAGAAGGGGGATGTAGAGAGCCCCCTGGGATGGGAAGATCTGAGGGGACCTTGAAGGGCCAAGGATCATGCTATATGCCATCCCCAGACGAAGCATCAATAGGATACCCACTACCTAGCGTGGCTCCTGTAGGACTCCTGCACTTCATCTCACCCCCTCTGCCTCCCCAGGCTCTATCTCCAGGCCACTGTACAGGCTGCCTCTGTGCTGGAGAGACCTCCTCCCCCAACTCTTTATATAGTCCCAACTCAAACCTGTTTCCAGGGCCAGCATATCCATTATGCACAGAAAGCTGCTGCCGCTGCTAAGTCACTTCAGTTGTGTCCAACTCTGTGCAACCCCAGAGACAGCAACCCATCAGGCTCCCCCGTCCCTGGGATTCTCTGGGCAAGAACACTGGAGTGGGTTGTCATTTCCTTCTCCAGGGATATGAGGTGATGGATGTGCTAATTATCTTGATCTTGGTAGTTATTCCACAATGCAGGTAAAATAATCACATTGTACACTGTGTAAAATATATTCAATTATATTTGTCAATTATCTCACAATATGCTACACTGTTGGTGTAAATATAAATTGATATATCCACTACGGAGAAAAGTATGGAGGTTCCTTAAAAAACTAAGAATAGAGCTACCAGATGATCCAGCAATCCCACTCCTGGACATATATCTGGACAAAACCATACTTTTAAAAGATACCTCCACCCAAATGTTCATTGCAGCACTGTTTACAGTAGCCAAGACATAGGAGCAACCTAGATGTTCATCAACACGAATAAGAAGGATGCTGTATGTATATAAATATAGCAGAATATTACTCAGCCATCAAAAAGAATGAAATAATGCCATTTGCAGCTATTTGGATAGAGATTATCAGACTAAGCAAAGTAAATCAGACACAGAAAGACAAATATCATACGATATCACTTAATGTGGAATAAAAAATGATACTAATGAACTTATTTATAAAACAGAAACAGACTCACAGACTTAGAAAACATACTAAAGGTTACCAAAAGGAAAGGTGGGGGGCAGGGGTAAATTAGGAGGTTGGGATTAACACGTACACCCTACCATATATGAAATAATTAACAAGGACCTACTGAATAGCACAAGGAACTATATTCAATACTCTGTAATGACCTATATGGAAAAAGAAACTGAAAAAGAATATATATATATAAATATATATATATATATATATATATGTTTTTCAGTGGATAAGTCATGTCTGACTCTTTGCAACCCCATGGACTGCAGCATTCCAGGCTTCCCTGTCCTTTACTATCTCCCAGGCTTTGTTGAAACTCATGCCCATTGAGTCAGTGATGCTATCCAACCATCTCATTCTCTGTTGCCCCCTTCTCCTCCTGCCCTCAGTCTTTCCCAGCATCAGAGTCTTTTCCAATAAGTCGACTCTTCCCATCAGGTGGCCAAAGTATCGGAGCTTCAGCTTCAGCATCAGTCCTTCCAATGAATATTCAGGGTTGATCTCCTTTAGGATTGATCGGTTTGTTCTCCCTGCTGTCCAAGGGACTCTCAAGATACATGTAAAACTAAATCACTTTGCTATACACCTGAAACCAACACAACATCATAAATCAAATATTCCCCAATATAAAAGTTTTTTTAATTTTTCTAAAAAGAAAAAACTGTTCTACAATAAAGCTGGGGGAAAAGGTTTTAATTTTAATTGATTTTAAGATAAGAGCAAAATTGATATGATAATGAATATATAAATATGAATTCATTCTGAATTATACTGCATTTTATACCAATATACCAAGGCAGTCATAAAAAATTTATATGTATATAGTACATTGGGTCAGAGAAGGCAATGGCAACCCACTCCAGGACTCTTGCCTGGAAAATCCAATGGATGGAGGAGCCTGGTAGGCTGCAGTCCATGGGGTCGCTCAGAGTCAGACACGACTGAGCGACTTCACTTTCACTTTTCACTTTCATGCTTTGGAGAAGGAAATGGCAACCCACTCCAGTGTTCTTGCCTGGAGAATCCCAGGGACGGGGGAGCCTGGTGGGCTGCCGTCTATGGGGTCTTACAGAGTTGGACACGACTGAAGTGACTTAGCAGCAGCAGCAGCAGCAGCAGTAGTATATTGGGCTGGCCAAAAAGTTTGTTTTGATCATTCCATAAGGTGTTGCTTTTTATTTAATAGAGGAGGAGGCCCTGAAGGGTGACAATGCCTAGGGCCCTTGGAAGTCACAATGTGGGCTTGTCCATTTTTCTTAGGGAAACTTTTTTTTATGTTCCTGACTGCAGAAGGCTACTCCATCCTCTTTAGATGTTTATGATTTCTTTTCATAAAGTAAATTTTTAATGTTTATACTTCTTTTCATAATTTCTTCTCATCTCCATGAGTGTAGGGATTATGAGCACCGTATTTGCTGCTATGGTTGAATGAATGAACGAATTTTATTCATTTTTGTCCTGAAACATGTTTGCCCTTCTGCATCTTTGCATTACTCAAGAACCAAGACCTCCCTTAGCCTCCAGCTTGCAGGATTGCAGTTTCCAGTGTAATCGCCTAGGTAGGACCTGATCTGTTAGGTAAAGCCAGCTGCTGGTAGTTCTCTATGGAAAGAAACTCGTAGTCAGTTTCAATTCCACTTCTCTCATTCTGTCTTCATATTATTGAGGCATAGGGATTGGGTTGTTACTTTAGGCAGATTTATCTACATTTGGGGATAGTATTTGCATGGTTTTCACCCTTGCTCACTTATTGCAAATGGCACCTTCAAGGTTTATCACCTGGAAATTTGCCTAACCATCAGGTTATTTTCCTTGATGTGTATTTGTGAAGTCCTTGTAACTTTGGTTTGTTCATCCATTCATTTATTTAATGAATATTTATCAGCACCTCTTCTGCGGGTGCAGCAGGCTTCATTCAAGATGGCGAGTGCTGATTGGAGCAGAGCCAAGGCCTCACAGACATCTTTTCCTTCCCATCCCCTCCATCTTATCGCCCATGGAGAATTTCTGCTGTCATCTCTTCTCCATACTATTTCATCCTCATAGAATTTCCCTTTCCTCTTGCACTTCTCTGAAAACTCAAAAATTTTCTCCCTCCATTAAGCAGAATAATTCACTTCTCTCTGGCTCCTGCTTCATCTAACAGCATTCATTTCACTTCTATCCGGTTTTTGCTTCATTTAACAGAAACCATTCGTTTTCTTTTACTTTCATTTTCCTTTGAAAGCAGTTGTGAATATAAACAACAACAAAAGTTTTGTTTCATGATTATTTGGACTTCTTTGTGTATGTTTGTTTCCCAAGTGAAATGCCATAGCAAAGAGAAATTTCTCAGTCACTCTGCATACATTCCAGGTACCTAAAACCAAAAGACTGGAGTGATTATCAGAGCAAAGCAGAGTCCATCCTTTCTGGAAGTTTGGACCGCTGGATTTGGGCAAGAGAATAGCCAATGAAGAAAACAGAGTACCTTGCCTAAGTGATTTGCTTATGTCAGCTTCAGGAGAGGCATGATCCAGCTACTCTAATACTGTAACTTAGCATCTTACATCTCTGCCCCTCAGATTTCAGTCCCACAGGCTCAGAGTTGCAAGCTGCCTGCAAGCAATATGCTGGGTCATGTGCTTCCATATTCAAATCCAGTAGTAAAAGAAGAGAATATGCCTTACTAATTACTGTGAACCAATGACCTAAAGTTAAGCCATGTTGGATTATGTGCCCATCCTTGAATCTATCACCGTGGCCAGGCTTAAGCCAATAAGGACTCAGCCTCAGAGCCATGTATGTATATAGAGTCGACCCCACATAACTCGAACAAACAGAAAATGTGGGTACACCTAGGAAGGGGGATTGGCTACTGGAGTAACATGCAATCCACAGATATCTACTGGAGGTCACTTCCGTTAGCATGATCTGAGGTCATTTCACGGAAAGGCCCCACAAGGACTTACTCTTTGAAGTGTATGTAGGATTTCAGAAGACAGAAAATGAAGGGTTGGAGGGAGAAAGAGAGTTGGGAAAGCTTATCACATGGAGGGAATGACAAATCCCAAGGTATGGGACTTTCCTGGTGGTCCAGCGGTTAAGACTTCACCTTCCAAAGCAGAGGGTGAGGGTTTGATCCCTGGACAAGGAGCTGAGATCCCACATGCCTCATTGCCAAAAACACAAAACATAAACAACAGAAGCAATATTGTAACACATTCATAAAGACTTTAAAAATGGTCCACACTGAGAATTCCTAAAAAAAAAAAAAAAAAAAGAAAAGAAATCAAATATATTCCTAAAAAAAAAAAAGAAAAAGAAGTCAAATATGGAGGTACAGAGGTGAGAAAGCAGAAATCTTTGGGGTGAAGGAGGCAGAAGTTTCAACAAGTCTGATCAAAACCGATGGGGACACAAGATCCCAAGAAAGGGGAATGGGAGGGGCCATAGATATCTCAGTGGGAGCCCAGAACAGCTGGCTAAGGAGCTGGACTTTCTCTTAAGGACAGTGGGGAGCCAGAGGCATTTCTGCAGGGGAGCAGCACAGTCAGATTTGAGTTTCAGAAGATCACCTGGGTGGGGCCGTGCAGAGGATGGATGGTAGCAGGCAAGACCAGAGGCAGTGAGGAGGTTACTGACCTGAGTGGTGAGGTCCACCCTCGAGGTGGTAAACACAAAGTTTTCTTATTCCAGCTGTAGGTCAGAGGTACTGCACTTGGCTTCCACTGACATCACATCCTTCCAAGAGTCACAAACAGAGTTCCTGGCATCAAACCTGGATACTCCCTTTAAGCTCTCTGAGCCTCAGTTTACTCATCTGCAAAGTGGGGGCAAGACTCTGCCTTGGAGCTTTCAGATTCTTCATGTCAGTCCTCATGAATGTTGGTCCTCGAGAAATGTTAGGCCTGATCAATATTGGAAATGGGATTTCCCATAATTTCCTCTCCCCGAAATCAAGTTACACCTTTCGTAGAACACAAGGAAGCAAATCCTTGCTTGGGTGATGTCAAGAAAAACGACTTGTCAGGGCCCAAAATTTTGTACAAAGTGCAATTAATTATCCAATCTACCCTCCCAGGAGTCTGTGGGGAGGGTTTTATCACTGTCATCTCCATCCTTCAGGTGAGAAAACTGAGGTCCAGAAAGGAAAATTACTAACCTCAGTTTCTTCAGCAAAGAAGGTCACAGAGTCAGGATGTGGTCCTACCCCTGACGGAGGATCCCCAGGATTCACCAACATGGGCCTCAGATGTAGCAGCAATTCACACTGATCCGTAGAGATGAGCACATCTGGCCAGACGGGACCGGACACTGCTCACCAAGACCTGCCCATGAGAGAGGACCTCGGCTCTCACACCCGCACAGCGCCCCCTCCTGGGTGTCAGAGAGATAGCAGCAGCCAACCTTCTAATTGTTTCTAACCCCGCTAAGCTAACTCCAGTCCCTACACCCCCAGCACATGGCACCCCACTCCAGTACTCTTGCCTGGAAAATCCCGTGGACGGAGAAGCCCGGTAGGCTGAAGTCCATGGGGTCGCTCAGAGTCAGACAGGACTGAGCTACTTCACTTTCGCTTTTCACCTTCATGCATTGGAGAAGGAAATGGCAACCCACTCCAGTGTTCTTGCCTGGAGAATCCCAGGGACGGGGGGGCCTGGTGGGCTGCCGTCTATGGGGTCGTACAGAGTCGGACATGACTGAAGCGACTTAGCAGCAGCAGTAGACCCCCAGCACACTGCTGTCCTGGAGCACTCTTCCTTCCTTGGTAGGCTTGGGGTAGGGTGTGTATTTTTTCCCTCCTAGTTTGTGTGTGGTTTAAGTTTGTGTTTTGTTTTTCCCATTGTGATGCGTGGAAGGAATAAGAACCTGGCTTCCAGTGGCAGCCTCACCACTTAGTAGATCTGAGACTTTGGACAGTCATGATCCATCTCCCCTCCCCCAACCTATTTTCCCATTTGTAAAATAGAAAGATTGATCTTCCATCACAGAGTTAGTAAGTATTGCATGAGATAAAATCTGTAAAATGGCCAGTACATGCCCTAGCCCATCCTGGTGGTATTGGGGAAAGTAATACACTACTGTAAAAATTAAAAAAAAAAAAGGATGCTGAAGCAGTCACTATCTTAAAAAACACAGGAATTTGTTTCTCTTTTCAGAACAGTCCTGAAACGACAGAGCAGTTCTGCTTCTGGGGCATAACCAGGGACTGGGCACGGGTACTTTGGGTGGTTAACTGCACGATAGGAGCTGGGAGTCTCACCCCACCTCCTCCGGGCACCACTCAAATGGAAAGTGCGGGAGAGCACGGAGCAGGCATCTCCAGTGTCTTAAGACTCCCCCCCAGTACAAACATCTGGGGGGCCAGATATAGAGACTCTTGGGCAGCCATGCACCCAGTTCCAACTCTAGAGAAGAAGAGAATGAATTTCGATCAACCGTAATCTAGACCTTCCATATTTGTCTTCAATAGTTGCTGTTGTTTTCAAGATGTTCCTCTCCAAGACAAATCAGTAGAGTTCTAAGGGCCAGCAGAAGAATCATAAAGGTCTCTTTCTTTAGACAAATGGGAATTTCAGCCTGGAGTTACTGGCCAGGTTGAACTATTGTCATCTTCCGTTCCCTAACTGATGACCCTGTGAGCTTCTTGTAGCTTTTGTTGGATGGTTACGTCCAATCCTCTTCATGAATGAATGAAAGTAAGAAGTCTCAACAATAGATTCTTTGAAAATAAAAATTGGGGCCCAACTCTCTGGTGGAAGTGAGTATGCAAGCTAAGTTAATACACAGCCTGAGATAAAAACAAGAGTTAGTTCACTGGGGAGCTGATGCAATGGGAGGAAGCCCTGGGGTTTGGGTTCAGGCCGGACTCAGTTCCCAGAGGAAGCCAGGGTCAGGAGAGTCCATTTCCTATGGATCTCTCTCTCCTGCAGGATATCCATCCAGAGCTATTGTTAAGAGTCCCAGGAACCCCCAGAAAGACCCCACACCCCCTCAGTGCTGGCAGCCTCCATCTATCTCCATCTTTTGGACTGTCAGGGACTAATGTCATCATGCCTTTAACCTTGGCCACGTTAGGATGCCTGTGGTCCTCACCAGTGGAGGCTGTTCGTGCTCACACCCCTCACGCCTCTGCAGCCTCCTTCTTCCTCATGACTTTACGTTGTCCTGTAGGAAAGCCCCCAACTTTCCTGCCGCTAGACTGCAGCTCCCAACACCATCTCCCAGTGCCGAATCATCTACATCTCTTGTTGCCTGTATCATTTGCTGTCCCTTTGCTCAATCTCTCTTCTGTCATAACCTTTAGTGATTCCAAAGCCCATGTAGGTGATCCTAGAACACTCTAGTCTCCTGTCCTTGACCTCAGAGCTACTCCCCAAAGTCACGCTTTACTGAGCAGCTTGCTTGCAGGGCCATACTTCATCCATAGCATCACCAGTAACTGTAACCACCCCTCCAAAATTTCAGCTACAAACACTTCATCTTCCTCATCCACCCCTGACCTCTCCATTCACTCCCTCCAGAGCCCCAGAACCAACAATCCTCCAACCCACAGGGTCTACAGTCTTAATCAGCTTTCCACCATCCCTGACTCCCACATGTCCCCTCTTCCTTCTGCCTCATTGTCATGATCAATTCTTATAGTTCTTCTTTGACAACATTCTCAACTCCCTTGATCGAAGATCTGTGGCTTATTTCCAGGGGGCTACAGCTTTAAGATGAATTGGAAGGCAAAGGAACTGCCTGGATTTCATTGCTGGGTTGACTCCGTAATAAAAGCAATTGTTGTTTGAGGGACTGTATCAGTTTTCTCAGGCTGCTGGATGAAGGATCATAAACTTAGAGGCTCAAAAGAGCATAAGTGTGTTCTCTTTCAGTGACAGAAGTCTGAGTTTGGCCACAGTCCACTAAGGCCTAAGTGTCAGCGAGACTGGCTGCTTCTGGAGAGTCTGAGGGGAGAAGGGCTGCCTACATTGACCAGCTGATGGCTCCTTCCTCCATCTTCAGAGGTCTTCCAACCTCTGCTTCCAACACTACCCAGTCTTCTCTTCTGACTCTGAGGCCCCTGCCTCCCTGTTCTAAGGGGCATGGAGAGCATATCATGACCACCAGAATCACCTCTCCAGCTTGAGATCATTAACTGAAGCGTATCTGTGAAACACTCTTGTCACAGAAGGTAACATTGGACGGTTTCAGACGTTAGAATGTGGACATCATCGGTGGGGGGGAGTGGGGTGCATTTTGTCAGGCCTACCACGAGGACCAAAAATTGCTAATATTTCTCTGGATCAGGAAGTCGTCTTCTAGTACTTCTCATGTGTTAGCTGGGAAGGAAGAGGCTCTGGCCAGCCCCCAGGCTGGGAGCTGAATAACTGGGGCTGGACTTCAGGCTTTTAAATGAAGCCTGGCAGCCCAGCACCTAGGGAAATTGGGGAAACTTTGCTTTAGCAAGCAGTCCAGAGAAACAGGGTTACACTGATACAATTCATGGTCCCTCAAAGCTCAGACACTTACTACAGCAGAGATCTGTTTTATGCTTTTTGCAAACTCTAGTTGGATCTGGGCATCTCTCTAAGGAAAATGACCTGCAACTCAGCAGTTCTGGCTTCTGTGAGCTTATGGCTCTGCCATCCTAAAAACAAATCTCTTCCACATCTGCCAGTCTGGGAGCGAAGAGACTGGGGGAAAACATGTGGGTTTTCAGTATCCTGGTCCAGAAGTCACAATCACTTCCATTCACATTTCATTTCTAGGACTGCTCACGGGGCCGTGGCCAAGGGCAAGGGGCTGAGAAATGCAGCGCTCTGTGCTCTGGAAGGGAAGGAGAGCCAGAAGCTGCTAAGCACCAGCGCTGGCCACCGCACATGCCGAGGAAGGCAGAGCAGCTGGCAGTCACCGACGGATGGGGAAATACTGAAACGCACCCAAGATGTCAGAAGAGCATCCCAGAGCAGGCACATCCTGCTGCTCTCCAGGCTCTCCCCCATTGACCCATTGTTTTGACAACTGCAAAGAATGCCAAACTTGGACCCAGGAGGGGAAAAGAGAGTTTTCTTTCATCTTCAGATTTCATAGTTCTAATTACGCTGCTGCCTTCCTCTGCCAGGGGCGTGAGCACAAATCAGAATTACCTAAAGAACTCCAAGAGGAATTTAGCTTTCAGACTCTAAATGTGTAGTGTTCTTGGATTCCCACTTCAACAAAGCAGAGACGGTTTAAAAAAACGAATTCTTGCTTCATGTCAGAAAGTTCAAAAACAAGCAAATTCACAAAGAGATTTCTTGGCAAAAGCTCTGGATGTGGAATTAGACAGATGTAGGATTCCAACTCCGGTCCTGAAACCATAATCTCTGTGAGATGAGCTTTTCCCCATCTTTAATATCAGGTGATAACACTTGCCCTGCAGGGAGGTGGTGAAGACTGGATATGACGTGCACAACCACTGCCTAGGCTGGCCCCCACCTTCCCTTCCTCCTGTAAAAGTTACCTGCCTGTGAGGATTGTACTGGGGATCAGCCAAACACGTGGGGGAGGACACAGCACAGCTTAGCAGAATAACACGTTGAAAGATGAACTGGGATTTTTCTTGTCCTTGCATTTCTTTGTAGCTATGATCCTCTTGCTCATCCAAACAGCTAATGTGGGTTTGCTGTGCTCATAACCCCCAGGAAGGACTACAGAGCAGAGGCTTTTCAGTTTTAGAAGTAGAGGCCCTCAGGGGGATATGTAAAAATTCTAGGAAATACAGTAAATCTGGGAGAATCCATAAGTCTAGAAGAACTAGCTCCCTACCAACAAAGCCAGATCCAGATTCCCCCTGGATAAGAGAAGGTGTTGGGGCAGGAGAGAGGCGAGGTTAGATTTCAGTGGGTCCCTTAGAAGGCTTCCTGTAGGTTCTCTCCAGAGCAGGGAAGAAAAGGGAATTCCCAGGTCTGATAGCAGTGGGTATCACTCCAAATTTTTTGGGTAGAACGTGGGAGGTACAAGCCCTAGAGGAAAGAAGCGAGTGATGGACCTGCACAGACACCTCTTAGGGGTGCCTGGGAACAGCTCAAAGGTGCATGAAGGGCTTTTCATCAGGAATGGTGGGTGATGTTGCCCGCCACCTGCTCCCTAGTTCAACTCCCTGGAGACCTACCCTAACTCTATTACAAATGATGCTTGCCAGGTACACCCCACTCTCCCCAGCTGACTTGTAGGTGTCAGGGCACAAAGGAAAGCCTCTGGGGGAGAGTGGATCCTGTGGTGAGAAGGACCAGGAACGAGTCTGCTCCTTCTGGGGCAGCTGTGATGGGTGGTATCCCCACAGTACTGCGCTGAGCGGCAGGCAGTGTCAGCTCCGGTGCTTTTCAGCATGTGCGTCTCAAGACGGAAGGCAGTTCTGGTTTTGTCGTCCCTGGAGTGAGGCACCTAAATGTTCCCAGGCCATTCCAGAGATGCTGCAGCTTCAGACCTTCTGATAAATCCTGCTCTGCTTAAACTACTGGAGTGGATTCCATCCTTGGCAACTAGAACTGACCGATTCGATGACTCAGCAGGAGCTCATGTCATCCACCATGGAAACAAGGATGTCCTGGCAGATGCCAGCACAGGCCAGCAGTGAGGACCGGGTGAGCACTTCGAAACTTGGATACAACCATCCCTGGGCAGAGTGGTGACTCCAGAGACACGTTAAATAGTTACAGGATGCCAGAAAGTCACCTAATGCTTGAGTTAGTGACCTGCGATTCGTATGCAAAAGATAGGCTTGTGTTTACAAGTAAAGGATATCTGTGCCTCCATCTCATACCTATTTGGAGGGCTTCTATAAAACAAACAAACAAAAAAAAAAAAAACCAGAAAATAACAAGTGTTGGTGAGAATGAGGAGAAAATGGATCCCTTGTTCACTGTTGTTTGGGAAAATAAAATGGTAAAGCCTCCATGGGAAACATCTGGGAGTGGGGATGTCCTGGAACCAATGCCCCATGGATACCAAAGGAAGCTGTATACACAAAAAAATTGAAAGAAGGGTCTTGAAGAGGTATTTGTACACCCACACTCATAGCAGCATTATTTACCATAGCCAAAGGTGAAAGCTACCCAAGCGTCCATCAACAAATGAATGGATAAAGAAAATGGTGTGTCGAAAGAATAACATTTAGTCTTAAAAAAGGAAAGAAATTCTAACACTTGCTACGTCCTGGATGAACGTGGAGGACAGGATGCTAAATGAAATAAATCAGACACAAAAGGGAAGAAATTGTATGATCTCACTTCTATAAAGCATCTAAAGTAATTGAACTCTTAGAAACAGAAAATACAGTGGTGGTTGCTAGGAGCTGGGGGAGGGGTGAAAAAGAAGTTAGTATTTAATTGGTACGGAGTTTAGTTTTGCAAGATAAAAAGAGTTCTGTGGATGGATGGTGGTGATGGTGGCAAGAAGTGTGAATGCTCTTAATATCGCTGAACAGTACACTTAGAAATGGTTAAGACAGTACATTTTATGTGATGTGTATTTTATCACCATTAAAATTTTTTTAAAAAACTTTCTAAACCTTCCATCCAGAAAACTAGACTCTCAGAATGTTAGCACTGGCTGGGGCCTACTCTGAGAGGAGAAGCGTCAGCATTTTTTTCCCGACATGGGCCCCTTCTACTCACCCCTCCCGCCCCTGGAGTGTAACAGATGTCCAGGTGACAGACATGTTGTCCCCACCCTGAGATGCTCCGTCTGGCCTCACTAGGCTTTGCTCTGGCCCCTGGCTGCTGGATAATTGATGATGACTCACAGAACAGGCCAGAAATGGAAGCAGCAGGCTCCAGACACTAATTAGATCTTCCTACTCCCCAAAGGTTGTACTGGAGCCTCCTTCCTAAGACATCACCAGTGAAGAAGTGACATGGGACAAATGGAACGACCACCTCTACTGAGCTCTTGCTGTGAGCCAGATCCTTAATGCATGCTGTCACCTTGAATCCCCCAGTCCTATGTAACAGATGTCAGCCTTGTGGCATCTTAGGAATGGAGAGCAAAGCCTCCCGGTTGTCACCGGCCAGGGCCAGGACCATGTGCGGCTCTGAGCTGGGTCGGGATGGCTTTCTGTACCCACTGGGAGTCTTGTCCATGTCTCTTGAACCGAATTCAACATTTTCAGCCATGCAAGGCTTGAGAGAAATATTGTCACATCTTAACCCACCCACTAGGGAATAGAATTCAGGGACAATTGCAGTAAGTGAAACAGCTATAGGTAAATAATTGATTTTTAAATGTTTTGAGACAGATTGGTTTATCTACACAGATAAATCAATTTGTGGGCTTCCCCCTTCTAGATCATTCTTCCAAGTCAAAGCTCTTTTCAGTGAAGCACCGGCATTAGAAATTGTGGACTTTTTTTTAATGGACTTGTTTGCAGAAACTGAATATATTTATCTGATTGTCTTTTTCAAAGCAAGTTACAAAATATTACAGTCAGCTTGCCCTTAGAGATCATTGTGTCCACTCCTCTGCCCATTGTACAGATGAGAAAACTGAAGTCCAGAAGGTTAGGAGGTCTTCAATGAATGGTGGAAGTGAGAGAGGATCCAGACCCGAGACCATCATGTGTGTTGCATGGCTTTGGCCTTAGGTATATGAGACACGAGATACATTCTTGGGTGGTTAAAGTCAATTCCTTCTCAGGCTCCAAACTGAAGTCTTCTGGGTCCTCCAGGGAGCAGGTGGGTACCATCTTTCAGATTTAAAGCCCCAAGCTGCTGACCTGAGCCAGGTACCTGCAGTCATCTGTGGAGAAGGGACCTTCTCCCCATATTGTAGATGAGGACACAGCCTCTGAGAGGGGACACCCTTGCCCAGGACACCGACCAGTGAGTGTGCATATTGTTTTACTGCAGTTGCTGTGGCAAAGTCCCATGGACCCAGTGGTTTAGAACCACGGAAGTTTGTTTCCTGACAACTTTGGAGGCGCTAAGTCTGAGATCAAGGTGTCAGCCGCTTGTTTCCCTCTGAACTTTGTGAAAGAAAAATCTATTCCAGACTCGCTCCTTGGCTTTGGCTGCCTTCTCCCTGTCTCTTTGTATCATCTTCTTTCTATGTGCATCTCTGTGTCCAAATATCCCCTTTTATAAGGACACTAGACATATTGGATTACAAGAGAAAGTTGCTCAGTCATGTCCAACTCTTTGTGACCCCATGGACTGTAGCCTGCCAGGCTCCTCTGTCCATGGGATTCTCCAGGCAAGAATATTGGAGTGGGTTGCCATGCCCTCCTCCAGGGGATCTTCCTGATCCAGAGGTTGAACCTACATCTCCCGCTTGGCAGGCAGATATTGTACCACCTGGGAAGCCTTATGGTAAGAGATGGGAAAATTACAACAGCTTAGGAAAGCTACTTTTTACCAGTCATATTGACAAAGATCAAGAAGTTAGATAATAGCCTGAGCTGTTGAGGCTATGGGGAAAACATATTCCTCTCTTGCTGGTGGGAGCGTAAAACTGTATCTACTCTAGGGAATGAAATTGGGTCCTACCTGTCAAAATCACAAATGCACACTCCAAATGTATTCAGAAATTATACTTTTAAGTATTTATCTTACGGCTTTACCATCCCTCCTGTGGGAGGCACTCTGGGTGCCAAGTTCTGTGGTTCAGAAAAATTTTAACAATCTAAGTGTCCATTAATAGGAGATTGCTTAAATAAATTGTTGTAAGAGCCGTATAATGGAAAACAATGTTTAAGAAGAATAAGAAAATTATTTATGTGAACCAAAAAGCAGAAAAGAAAAGCACAGTATAGAATAGAGTGCAAAATATACCACAATTTGTGTGAAAACCTAATCTATGTTTATAAGCTTGCATGCCTTTGGAGCATGAATGGATGCGTGCCTGCTTGCTGAGTTGCTTCAGTCATGTCCGACTCTTTTTGACTCTATGAACTGTAGCCCACCAGGCTCCTCTGTCCATGGGATTCTCTAGACAAGAATACTGGAGTGGATTGCCAGGCCCTCCTCTCGGGGGTCTTCCGGACACAGGGATGGACCTGCATCTCCTGCAGCTCCTGCATTGCAGGAGAATCCTTTACCACTGAGCCACTAGGGAAGCCCACGTGTATGGATAGTCACACACAAAAAGCTGGCCTTATTGGTTATTTTCTGGGAAGAAAGCAGAATGACCAGGGATAGCGGGAAAGAGAGATTTTTTTAATTATAGTTAATTTGCAATGCTGTGTTGGTTTCAGGTATACAGCACAGTGCTTCAGTTGTGTATATATATACGTATATATCCTTTTTCAAGTTAGTTTCCGTTATAGGGCATTGAGTACAGTTCCCTGGGCTTTACAGTATGTCCCTATTGTTTACCTATTTCGTATATAGCAGTCTGTATATGTTAATTCCAAATGCCTAGTTTACCCCTCCCCCTTTGGCAATGATGAGTCTGTTTTCTATGTCTGTGAGACTGTTTCTATTTTGTTAATAGGTTCATTTATATCACATTTTAGATCTACATATAACTGATATCATATATTTGTCTTTGTCTGACTCCAAATTAATAATCTCTAGTTCTATCATGTTGCAAATGGCATTATTTCATTCTTCTTTATGGCCGAGTATGATTCCATGTGTGTATACATATGTATATATACATGTATATATATGTCCCTGGAGGAGGACATGGAAACCCACTCCAGTACTCTTGCCTGGAGAATCCCATGAACAGAGGAGCCTGGCAGGCTATACAGTCCATAGGGTGGCAAAAAGTTGGCCGTGACTGAGTGACCAGGGGCAGCAAAGCACACATGTATATATGTCACATTTTCTTTATCCATTCATCTATTGATGGACATTAAGGTTGATTCCATGTCTTAACTATTGTAAATAGTGCTACTGTGGACATTGGGGTGCATATATCTTCAAATAGGATTTTCTTCAGATATATGCCCAGGAGTTGAGTTGCTGGATCATATAATAACTTTATATTTAGCTTCTTAAGAAACCTCCCTGCTGTTCTCCATAGAGGCTGCACCAATTTAAACTTCCACAAACAAAGTAGGAGGGTTCCCTGTTCTCCACACCCTTTTCAGCGTTCACTATTTGTATAATTTCTAATGATGGCCATTCTGACCGATGTGGGGTGATACCACACTGTAGTTTTGATTTGCATTTTGAAAGATAGACATTTTAAAGTCTGCTCTACATGCAGAAATTACCTATTTAAGATATTCACAGTTTCAAAGAAAATTCTTACCATCAGGCTGCAGGCCCAATTTGTGGCTTATTCCTCCAGGCAAAACTCGAGCATTTTAATAGTTTCCCAAATACATTCAATTAATTTTTATTCTCAGTTAATGAGTCTAAATTAAACCAGCGCCAGCAAGGGGGGGGGGGGGCTAAGTACAGAGAAGGGACAAAGATCAAATGTCACTTCTTTCCTTTTTTCTCCTTGCAAAGGGAAGAATTAACTCTTCCTCTCCAGCAGCCCCACCATGACCTGAACCTGTTATAACTCAAGCCACGGGGAGTGACAGGCACTCATCATAGAGTCTGAGCAGGAGGCTAGCTCACAGGCGGGTTCTGACATCAGACAGAGATGGTTTGGAGTCTTGGTCTGGCCCTGCACAAGCTGTGTGACACCAGAGAGATTGGAGCAACCTCTCTGATGCTCAGTCTCCTCATCTGTAACATGAGGGTAGCACTACTTGCTTTGTATGGTTGATTGTCTGATTCAACAAGCAGGAAAGCCCAGCACAGGTCCTGGCACCAAGTGGATGCTCCATCAGCACCACTTCTGCTCCACAGCACACGTTTCCTGAGCCCCTGCAGCGTGCTGGGTGCCGTGTGGGGCTCTGGGGGACGTGGAGAGTCCTGGCTCTTGGGGAGCGCGTGTCCGTATCTGCCTGTTATCATTTTTGGGTGCACACTGTCGGCTCTGACACATTGGAAAGAGCTGGATAAAGCATGGGTCCCTGCTCTGGCTTTCTTCCTGGCTCCCTGGGGCAAAGGCTGTGTCAGCATACACTCTGGGCCTGGCACAGTGTCCCTTCTGGAAAGGCCTGCTGAGTGTGGCAGTGAGAACCTCACGGGATGCCTGCTTGGCCCTCTCTCTGGGCTGGAAAATGACACAGTGGAGGAGAGCCCAGTGAGCTCCCTTCATACCCCCAGAGGGAGGCCGGAATAGAGCCGGGTCTGCAGCCATGATTTCTCCTCAGAGTGTTAGCATGGGCTCTTGGGATGAAGAAAGCTGGTTTCCAGCCCAGTAGCCTCCCTTAGGAGAGGCCTGAGGAGCCCCTGGGTAGCAGCATCCTGGGAGATCCTTTGCCACACACCATTGGTGCTGCGATGGAGGTGGCTTTCACAGAAGGGGGCTGAGATGCCAGCCTGAGTGGGGCCCCAGGGCACCACATCTCTGAGGCCAAAAAGCAAAGAGCTGGCTGGGTGTATGAGGACACAGAAATTCTCTGCTTACTTGTTTGTGTGTGTGGGTTTTGTTTTTGTTTTCTTTTTTGGCATTTTTAAGATATCTCAAATGTCTGTAATTCCATAATTAATAGCTCCCTCCCATACCCTAAGAGGCCTTCAAGACCAAATAGACAGAACTGAGATGCTGAAGCCATGGGGGGGGTTAAGGGGACCCAGAGGTGGGGTCTGAGCACAGGGCACACCCATGTCAGCACTGCCATGCACATCCCTGTGGAGTGAGGGGGTCAAAGCGGCAGGACTGGCCGGTGGATCTTCATAGATTTGAGACAGAACAATGAAAGCTTTCATATTAATGCATTTCTTCTTTATGTGCCAAAAAAAAAAAACCCACCAAGAAGACAATGTTGAAGATCCAGGAAAGGAACCTGCATTTTCAGAACTTATCATTTGTCATGTGCTTTAGGACACCTTTAATTAACCCAATGTAAAGTCATCCCATTTTATACTTGGGGATCCCAAAGCTTGGAAAAATAGAGTAAATGACCCTGGTCTCAAGGGGAGAAATCGAGGGTTCAGCAGGGGGGCCAGAGGAGCTGCTGAAGCCCAGACTTATCCCACGGCAGGACCCAGGTATTGGGTCCCCACTGCCCTGTGTGTTCTGATGCTGCCTAGGAGGCTGCCTCTTCCTGAGGACACGTGTGGTTCTGACATCCTGGCACTGCTCAGAAATTGCTTGTCTTTGCCTATTATTTTTGGATGGTAAAGCTCATCTGGCAGGCTGTGTCATCCAACAAGACACTACCCTGTGCCAGGCCCTGTTCCAGGCATCGAGGAAGCAAAGATGAATAAGTTGAAGCCACAGGCTTCAAGTGGGTGGTGCAAACACAGGCTTGGAGCCAGGCAAGACCTGGGTCTGAGTTCAGCCCTGGGCACTCACTGACCATGTGACCCTGGACCAATCCCTTTGTTCCTTCAAGCCCATGATTCTTAACAGACACTGGAGATAATAACATCTTTCTAGGGTGACTGTGAAGATTCAATAACATAATATACTTAGAGTTCTAGGCTTACAGTCCGTGCTTAATCTTAACCTTAATTTTAAAGCCAGTGGCAAGTCTTGTTAGAGTTAAAAAGACATGCTTGGGACTTCCTTGGTGGTCCAGTGGTTGAGAACCTGCCTGCCAATGCAGGGGACACGGGTTCGATCCTTGGTCCAGGAAAATTCCGCATGCCACGGGGCAGCTAAGCCCGTGCATCACGACGTCTGATCCCAAGCCCTAGAGCCCGTGCTCTGAAGCAAAGGAAGCCACTGCCTTGAGAAACCTGTGCACTGCAACTGGAGAATTGCCCCGAGTTCTGCAGCTAGAAAAAGCCTGCCCAGCAGCAAAGACGCAGCGCAGCCATAATGTTGATGATTGGTGGAAACCAACATAACACTGTGAAGCAATTAAAAAAAAAAAAAAAACACGCTCTCCCAGCCGCTAAGTCAGCCTGACAAGTCACACTGTAGAGTTCAGTGTGTTGCGGGTGAACAGAAATGCAGATTCTTGGCTGGGAACTCCCAGGAGTAGGATATGCAACCAGGAGGAGAAGAAGGAAGGACACAGGGAAAAATCAAACTATCCCTGGGGTAAAGCATGGGACTTCCTGTAGACTGAATGGCTGTGATCCCCAAAATTTATATGTTGAAACCTAACCCCCAATACGAGGGTAGTAGGAGGTGGGGCGTTTGAGAGGTGATAGGTGAGGAGGGCGGAGCCCCTGAAATGGGGCAGGACCCTGTGGGGTCCTCCCAGGAACAAGACTTTCTGTGTTCCCTGTTTCCTGCCTGTAGGAAAAAGGCTTCAGCCTCTTAGACTTTCCTCGAGTTCCAAAGGGCAGATTCAAATAGATAATAAGGGGGAAGAGAGAATGAAGAAACAGAGGGGGAGCAGTCGAGAAACAATAGGGCGGTGATGGGCGGGGCCCGGGTTGCTCCTCAGGGGATGGGCACAGCAATCTGATACACACCCCTAAGTTCTTTCATGGGAACTGGGCCCCCACCCCAGTAGAGGATGGGACCTTCAGGTTGAACACAAGCATGTGGATCCCAGGCTGGTTGGAACCACAAGGCTGAAGACTGAGATTGCTGGAATATCATCGTATCACCTCACTACCCACCAATCAGAAGAAAGTCACATACTCTACAGCGTTCACCCCCCGCCCCACCAACTCCTTCCTGAAGCCCAGCGGGTCTTTTGAACATAATCCACCTATTCTTGCTTGGCCCTGAACTCAACCTTTCTCTGATCCAGTCTCCAACTTTGGGGGTTTTCTTGGCTCCACAGTGTGTCGGGCACATGAACTTAGATTCAGCAACGCCCCCACAAGTGGGGATTAGTGCCCTTATGAAAGAAACCCCAGAGAGCTCTCTTGTCCTCTTTCCCACACGAGGACACAGCCCATCAGCAGGCTGCAACACACAAGAGGGCCCTAACCAGAACCAGTCACTCTGGCACCCTGATTGTACTTCCAGCTTCTAGAACTGTAAGAAATAAAAGTCTGTTTTCTACAAGCTACCCATTCTCTCGGATTGTGTCGTAGCAGCCAGAACAACTAAGACAATTCTCAGCATATCTTTAATGCTGGGTTTTTTCAAGTTGTCTGGATCTTCAGATCAGGGTGTTACTTACTTAATGCTCATGACAACCACGGCTTCCATTTCCCACCATTGCAAAATAATGTCTTGGTGAACACCTTGTGTGTTCTTGTGTGTGTGCAGTTTTGTGTTTTCGGAATATGGAATTTCTGGATCAGATTTTGATGGTTTCTGCCCTTTTGCCTTACAAAAAGTGGCATTATTATATCCACATGTTGTAAATGATTTGACAGAGGTTTAGAGGGGAAAGGGACTTGGCCAAGACCCCCAGCTGCTAGAATGAAAGACAGGACTAGAATTCAGGTCTGCCTTTCCCAAATCTGATAAATAGGCGCCCAGAAGCCTGGATTAGAAGAAATCTCTGTTGTCCTGGCAATAAGTTTGGAGGAGCCAGGCATCCTGTGGGCAAAACAGAGGCTCAGCCCTGCCTCTGCCCTGCTTCCTGAGCCAATCACCAGCTTCCTGAGGCAGCTGGGCCCTGGAGGCAGGAATGGCCAGATCAACCCACCGTTCTGGAGCCAAGGTTACCGATCAAAACAAACACATCGCCTGGGCCTCCCTGACAAGCAGGAAGCTGGCTGTCTCTCTCCTTCAAGACTCATTACAGACCAATCTAGGTTGCAGCTGAATAGGCTGCCTCAGCATCCACACATCCTACGACCCAGACCCAAACACAACCCCTGTGAGTGAGGGCTCATGAATTTCTAGCTTAGACGTGGGTAGAAGGTCCCAGTTAGCAAGGAAAGAACCAAGACCGAGCTTAGGGCTCTGTTCAATCTTTCCCTCTGAAGTTGAGAAAAGCACTGTTCCTTTCTCAGAATATATTACTTAAGGGAAGTACATCAAGGGCCTCAGATCCAGTGGAGGTCAGCTCTAATTGGCAAGGAGTCTGAGTAATTCATTAATCTCCCTTCCACTCAGCAGGCCAGGTGTGCAGCCCATTCCTTGAATCGCTGGCTAATTCGTTGTGGCCCATGTGACTTCCATCCCACCTACATATTTATGACACCAGTGGCAAGTGTCTACTTGCCTTTCTTTCCTAGAATGTGAGCTCCTGGACGTTCCTGGATGGCAAGCCCCCAGCTGCATCCCTCTCTGTGCCATGCACAAGTCAAACACAGAGCAGAAATGTCTGATGAAGGGAGGCGGGAGCCATTTGTTGACATGATAAATATTCCACAGCCACAGTAGATCACACTCTGCTCTAGACCCTAGATTTATCTGATTTGGTGGCCGATATAAATAAGCCTACAAAGACATTTGATGGTGGGAGGACAGAGTCCTGCATAAAAATAGAAGAGATGGGTTCCAGCTTGGCCAGCTCCCTTTCTGAGTATCCGCTTCCTTGACAATCAAACGAGCTCTTTTATGAAATGGAAGACTCTGGAGGGCCTCCACATCCTGGCAACCAGCTTTGAGGAAGGGTTGAGATCCCTTATCAGAGTGCGGAGCCCTTCAAGAAAGCAGATGTGTCACTCTCTGAGTGCCAGATGTTTGACAAAAGTGATGAGTCTTGCGGAAACGAATGGTTTGTGTTGCTCACAGATGGAAGAGCAGATGTGCATAAGTATTGATGCGTAAGCCCAGAGCCATTGGCAGGCCAGTGGCAGAGGCTGAGGCCAAGGCAGGCGGGCCAGGAGAGGGCAACGGCCCAGACTCAGGCAAGCCTGGGCTTAAAGATTTGTTTAGGCTTCCCAGCCATGGCCTCTCTTGATCCTATTCACCTCTCCCAACACATCTTACCTCCCACTTCTTTTATGAGATTTGAAGGCACCAGGATTGAGACTGTGTCATGGCTGTGTAGTTAGTCCCAGAGTTCTGGAGACTAGTGGTCTGGGTTCAAATCTCTGTCCTAATATTTCTAGCTGGGGATCTTGAACAAATTATTCATTGTCACTTTGCTTTTTTTCATATAGAAAATAAGTAACTGCTATGGAGGGCTTTAAAAAATTATAATAAACTCTGAATAAGTGGTAGTTTTGACTACATACTTGCCTGGCACACAGTATTAAACATACCCCTTGGAGTGCTCATTTACATAATTGGCCTTGATGCTTCCAGGGCCTCAAGGGACTAAGCTGGAGCGTGATGGGGTTGCTTAGCTGCCTTTAGGTATCAGAGTGCAGTATTCTGGGGTGAAGGAGGATGGCTCTGACTCTCAGGGGGCTGGAAGGACCCTGGGCCTGGCAGGAGGCAGAGCCACCCGGCTGCATAGTGCAGTCAGGGACAAGGACCTTCTGGGACCATCAGACTAAGGCCATGCCTCCTGCTTTAAGGTGGAGTTAAACAGCTGCAGGATCTGACCTGGACCTTGCTGGTTGGCAGAGATATGGCCTAAGAACAAGCATACTGACCCAAGAGTGATGTCTCAAGCTTTGGTGATGCGGTGTCTGAGGCTTTGGGATGTATATCTGTTTCCGTAGTTTTGAAGCAGGTCCACTGGTGCCGACTGTAGAAAGAAGGGTTTGAGTGATGAATGAAGGAAAATCGGGAAAAGCTAAAGACACGGGGTAGGGTGTGGTTCTTGATACCCCAGTTCATCCAGTATAACTTCTGCAATTTGTGTCAATTTGAAGAATGGGGGGAAGATGGGGGAAGATGAAGGCAGAGGTGGTGTGTTCTAAGGTCAAAACAGGTCAAGGGAGGAAGGAGGAGGTGCTTCCAATTCAGTCCTCTGGGGAAGGGGGAGCGATCAAGGAGAGCTGCCCAGAGGAGATGACATTCCTTTGGGATCTGGAAAGCTGAGTGTCAGATCAAGCCCTTTGGAAGAAGTGTTCTCGGGGCAGGCTGCAGCACTCGGAGGCCCAGCAGTGTGACTGTTGAGGACAGCAGCAAGGTCTGTGGGAAAGCAATCCACGGCCACAGCAAGCTCGGCACTTGAGATGAGACTTTACGTAGACCAAGCAGCCAGAGACCTTGGGAGGAGCCCTCCTCCATGGACATCCTCTCCTCAAGGGTGAGGGGAGGCAACAAAGGGTATAGGTCCAGCTCAGAAAGCCACATCCAAGAATGGGAAACCACTGTCTGCTAGGTGTCAGACGTTGGACTAAGCACTGGCATTCATCATCCCATGTAAGCCTCAAGACAATCTCGTAGGGTAAGCATTATCACCCCATTTTAAAGATGAGAAAACTGAGGCTGGCAAAGGGGAAAAGTCACTTGTGCAAAGCCAGGTTACACTTGGGTAACCATGTCATGGCGGTCTTCATGCTGCTCAAATCCTGGGGAATACTGACTCAAACCAAAATCTAGAGTCTTCCCTGGACTTCTGCAAATTCCCTGAGGGCCTCTCATGTCTGGTCTCTTGTCCTTTCTAGCTCCATTTCACCCAGGACATGTCCACATGCCATCATATATCCCCCAGGCCAGACACTGCTCCTTCTCCTGGGTGCCTGCCACCTCCAATCTCCGCTTCTGCCCAGGAATGGAACACTGACTGTGGGATCTGGCAAAGCACCAGCTAAAAGCTACAGTTCCCAGCAGCATCTGATGACAATGACATTGGCCCTGCCACTCTAGAATTGGCAAGCCAGCACTAGCAACCTTCTTTACGTGTGACAACAGCCCTCAAAATTCCTCACAGATTCACGAGTCCCGGCCACAAAGTCAGTACACATTTTTTGTACTTTTGTGGATTTTACTCACCACTTGAAGGTCACAGGAAGGAGTCAGATCACATCCCAGGCCACCTTATGCCATTTCTCTTTCTCCTTTTCCAAAGTTCTCTTGACTCCTCCCTATCCAAACTCTCAGGATTCCTAGGTTTTCTGCCTTTGTTTTCACCCTCAGTTCTATTCACTAAACTCCAAGTCCACATCCATCCAAAACAAAAGCCCTTCATTCACTTCACAGAATTTGCTCTGTGTGTGTGTGTGTTTAAGGAAAACCAGTTGACAGCATGCCAGCCTAGAACCAGCTGTGCCTGACATCTGCTTGCTCTCCCTACGGTGATTATTGCCCCAGATGGGGAAGGTTGTCTCTTGTCCCCATCTTAATAATGCCAGTGTAGAGACCTGTTTGTTCCGGCTGTGACTTTCCACATCTTCCCTTCTGGAAATCACGTGGGATGCTTCCCTCTGGGCACCACAGGAAGCTGTCTTCTCACACAGCCCTGAAAGGCCATCCCGCTGCAGGAGCCCCTCTGTGGCAGGGCCCTGCTGAGCAGAGGTCTCTCCTGACTCCTTTAAAGTTCCAGGGCTCACTCTTGGGGCTGCTACAAGAAAGCAAGAGGGTGTGGGAAGAGCTGGGCCCCTGGAGGAGGACTTCTTCTCCACCAGTGATGCCGGAATGTGTCTCAGCCATGATGGCAACAGAGCAAGGCCTCCAAGTGGTCTCCCCCTTGCCTTCCCACACGTGGCTTTAAAGCTCTGAAGTGGTTCTATCTGGAAACACAAGCTACTGCAGCCTGGCCTCCCAACCTCACCAACAATGTTGCAAGCAACCTAACCTCTGCCCTCAAAGCAAGTATCCATTGGTGGAAATGGGTGCAGTTCTCCAGCCCCTCCCTCCCCGCTAGGGCTTCTCTCAAAAGCAGTAGTCATCCTCACAAATCCCTGCCATGGAAACAAGAGAGGCTCTGGTACTTTAAATAAAAGGACAGAAATAGTAGACACGAAGGAAGAGACGGCCGTGGCCCAGGCAGCTTTGTCCAGCTAGGAGGGTCTTGCAGACCACACCCTCATCCTTCCATCTTCTCTGGGGCTTGGCGTCTAGGCTTGGAGGCCAGCGAAGATGGGTCCCTATCAATGCTCTGAGAACGGTTAAGGGACGTCCAGAGCTGCAGCCCATGCCCCTGAGTCTCCTACAGTTTATCTGATTTTGTGTGGTTTTAGTGTGGGGGTTTTATGTGTGATTTCTGCAAAGAAGCTACTACCCAGCCTAGTCCAGTGATAACTGTTCCTCCCATCACTGGCACGGAAGCGAGGTGGAGACTGGCTACGTCTGGAACTGGCTGCTTTTACTGCTCCAGCAGTGGATTGGAAATGCAAAGCACTGGAGCTAACGGAAAAAGAGGTGGTGTAAAAGAATCATATGTCTCTGATCTTGACCTTTTGGTGAATTGTAAGGCCATTTTTCTCATTACAAAAAGCTAACTTCTAGAACTAGGAGCATGGTAGGTGGATTCATTTCCTACAGCTGCTGTAAGAAATTACTCTAAACTTGGTGGCTTGAGATGACACGATTGTATTCTCTTACAGTTCAGGGGGTCAGAAATCCAAAGTCAGTGTTATGGGGCTCAAGCCAGGGTGCGGGCGGGGCTGGCTCCTCCTGGAGGCCCCGGAGGAGAATCCGTTCTGTCTCCTGAAGCTTTCTGAGGCCACCCTCAGGCCTCGGGGCGTGGCCTCATTACTCCAGTCTCTGCTCTTGTCATCACTCACCTTCCTGATCTGACTCGCTGTCCCTCCTCCTCCTTGGAATTACACTGGGCCCACAAGGAAAACCCCAGTGTACCTGGGGAGATGGAAGTGAAAATACCCCATTGTACATGGTGCGGTTCAAGACATGCCACTCTGAAATATGACACCATTGCATTTTGAATACATTGAGCTGAAGGAGTTTGAGAAAACAGCAGATACAGGAAGGTCACTCTGACCTCCCCTACCTGCTGCCCTTCTTCTCTGAAATAGGCCATGAAACTCTCACGTGAAAGGTACCCTCCATATCAGGAGGAAGGAAGACATTTTTACCCCCAGATACAGGGAATTTGGAGCAGAGCTGGCTTGTATAAACAAACCATGTTAAATTCATCCTTGTCATCCTAGCTACTTCTTCACCAACACACGGCAACACCTCTCTCCTGGCAACACTTCAATTGCTTCTTTATCAAAAAGGTAGAGGAGCTTCCTGCTGTTTGGTCACTTCTTCAGGTCTTCATTCCCTTGTGAATGTCCCCAGACGTTTACCCCTGGTGATCTGTCTTTGTCCAGTTAATGGCCAGACCCAAGCAGGGAGCTTAAGAACGTAGAGGAGAGTGTTTTCCTCCACTATATATAACACAGGAGGATGGGCACAGAAGCAAGGTTAACCAGGCTGCTGGGAAGGTCCCAGCTGATGCAGCCAGGGTCCTGGGGGGCAGCAGGTCCTGGGAAACGGAGTAGGTAGACAGGAAATCATGGGCACATTGGAATAGAGGCTTGTGGAGTCCGAAGGTCTGGTGTGCCTGGGAGCTTCAAGGAGCTGATCTGCTTCTGCACGGGCTCCCCCAGGCTGCATGAAGTTAAGATGAGGTGACAGGTGTAAGAGTTTCATGAACTGCGAGGCTCCTGTGAAGAGTGAGAGATGAGGGGGTGGGGCTCTTGCCCCTTCTCTTGTCTCCTCCCTGCTAGTTTCCAGATGAAGCAAAGTGACAGGACTTTGGGGGAAAAAATTAATCAAGTGTCCTTGTATAAATCCGATCATTTCTCCTTAGGTTAAAACCCTTCAAGAGATGTCACGCCTCTACAACAGAAGCCAAGTCTCTTCCTGCCCCCCAGAGTGGCGGTGGGTGCCAAGTGACCCGGTTCTCCCCCATGGGATGCCCCTGGAACCATCTGACTCCCCCACCCTTGCCAGCTCTCTATTCCTTAAACACCGCAAACAGCACCGCCCCTGGACGCTGACCCTTGCTAGACCCACAGTGTGTAACGCCCTGCTCTGAACCCTCCACACCTTGCTCCTTCTTGGCTCAAATGTCCTCCTTCCAGGCCTCCCCTGACCATCTAGCTGAAGTGATCCCCACATCCCTACTCCACCCTACACCCCAGGCCAATCTGCCTCAGGCTCTCTTTTCTTCATGTAGCAAGTGCTGAATATCATCATCTGGAGTTACTTTATTCCAGTATTTACTTGTTTGTATCTCTTATGGGTTATAAACATTGTCATGGGGACAGACACGGTACCACTTTGGCTGACCTCTGCATCCCCAATGCCTATGGACACTAACCTAGCTTGCACAGACTATCAACATTTGAGTGAATACATTCCTAAAGGAACACGTGAACAAGTGAGATTAAAATTATCTTGCCAATGCTTGCAGCCTTAGTATATAAACCAAAATGGAGATTTAGTAACATTTGAGCATTTTTATATCAGGCTATGTTTTGGTTTTATATCAGGCTATGTTTGGGATTCCCTGGTGGCTCAGATGGTAAAGAATCTGCCTGCAAAGTGGGAGACCCAGGTTCAGTCCCTGGGATGGAAAGATCACCTGGAGCAGGGCATGGCAACCCACTCCAGGATTCTTGCCTGGAGAATCTCATGGACAGAGGAGCCTGGCGGGCTGCAGTTTATGGGTTCACAAAGAGTTGGACATGACTGAGTGACTAATAATTTCACTTGCATACATTTTGTTTCTCTCTTTTGTAAAGTCACATGTCTGGTCATAGCACACAGACATTCTAGATAAGAAAAAATGAGACTCTTTAATATTTATAAAAAAAAATTCAATACACATTACCTTGTTTTTCTTTCCATGACAACCCTGCATGTTAACTGGTATTTCACCATTTTAACACATGGAAAAACTGAGACAGAGAGAGGCTGGGTAACTTGCCTGAAGTTACACAGCTTAGCCATGGTAGACCCAGGCTTCTAGGGAGACCCATGTTTAGAGACACTGCATGCAGTGCCTTTCTCTCTGTGAACATTAATTTCTGCTCTTCATCATTACTTCATCTGGATGGGGCGGTGCCCCATGATATTCAGAGTTTGGTGGGGGAAACGGATTTTGATGGATACCAAGATGTGGCAGTTGCTGCTGTTGCTTCCTGTCTAGCATCCAACCTTCCTGTCTTGGGTCTCAGCCCTCGATCTTCCTTTGGAGAGGCTTCCCTTTCCCCTTGCGCAGAGACATGGGCTCAGCAGCACTGCCTGCATCCTCCCAGCACAGACATGTGATTGTCACCTGGTCATTTGAAGTCACAGTAGTTGGGTCAGTTCAGGCACCTGACCAAGTTGAGCCAGCAAGCACCAGTCTTGAGATTTTCTTCTGCAACTTTTGGGAAAAAGAATTTTCTTTTCCTGAAGGAGTTGCTTATCTGGTACAATAGATGTTTAAAGTTACGGGTGGCTATGCAAGAATGAGCCCAACAAAACATGAAGCCACTTCTCACTGAGCTTGCATTTGCACCCGGATTAAGCCATGCCTGAAGGCGATGCTCCTTGCATTAAGGCCAGTCAGTATTGGGCTTCTGATCCTTGCAACTGAAAGACTTCCAGGGGATATAAGATGTGTGGTCATTACTATCCCATGCAGTAGGAACTCACAGCAAAGGGCCTCACCATTTGGAGGCCAGGAAAGCCTCCTAGAGGAAAGGGCATTTGAGGTTGAACTTAAAGGATGAATGGGGATTCTTGGGCAGATCTCTCAGTGATTGGGACAACATTGCCATGGTATTAGGTAGGCCCAGTGTTGCTTGACCACAGAGTGAGAGGGTGGGTTGGAAAGACATACAGGGGCCCCAGAGCCCCCTCACAAAGGGCTTCAAAAGGGCCAGAGACTATCAGTTTTATTCTTCAGGCATTAAGTTCACACTCAGGAACTTTCAATAGAGGAGGCAGGGTTTCTCAATTAACAAACTCCTCTTTAGAAACCCTCCTGGAACAGGTGATCCCAGCCTCCTTCCTCCTGGAAGCCTGTCGTCTCCTCTGTGGGCGGACTGGCCGCCCCTAGCCCCACAGCCGGCTGCGGCTGAATGGCACCAGCGTAATTAAGCCATGCTGGGCAAAATTCCAGAAGAGACCAGCCAAGGCTTGGGAAAACTGTGATTCTCTGACTCTCTCATTTCTTTCAGACTCGGAAATTCTCCTTTTGCTCATTTCTAGCAGAAACAAAGCATGACAGGCTGTTGTGACAGGCTCTGCATTGCTGTGGGTATGAAGTTTGAGGGGGCGGGGGCTACAGTGATCCCTCCAGCAGTGTCCATGGGGCTTCCTTGCCAGAGGTGACCTGAGGCTCAGAAGAGGGGATACCCATCCAGCTGCCTTTCTCTTGACAAAGGAAAACCTTGAACAGAAGAAGCCGACTGAGCCGGGAGGAGAGGAAACGTCAGGAGTGCCCTCAGGGTGAATTATGTCTTCACAACCATCTTAATTGTGCAAAAAGGCCTAGTCTCCCCCTGCCTTGGAGCGGGAGGATACTGGCGGTAAGAGTCACCTGGTAGCCGGCGTGGGTGTCAGGATAGCCCTGCACCCTCTGAGCTTCACGTCCACAGAGAGATACCAGCGCACTCTCTGGGAGTGGGGTGACGGCAGAGCCTGCAGCAAGGAAATAATGCTTGACCCTCACCCTGCGCTCGTCCCACTCCGCTTGACAGCTCACGGCGTTGCTGCTAGGCTGGCTCTGAATCGGCCTGCAGCCTACACGCCAGCTGGACGTTGGGGCCGGTGGCCGGTGTGCCTGAGAGGGAAATTACCCCCGATAGCTGGGGCCTGATGCGGCAGTGAGGGCCCGTGGGCTGAGAGGGAAGATTACACCTGTGCCTGAGAGGCGTGGTTGCCACTCGGGTTTTCTTAGTTTGCTGCTCCCTTTGGCCAAAGCCACTCTTTTCCCAGAAATCCACGTGCTCCCTGTTCTCCTCCTCCGCCAGCTTCTCCTCTGCCCCTTTCATTTTCCCCTCCCCCATCTCCTTCTTGCTGGCTGCTGCCTGGGGGATGCTCTCAGCTCCTAGAGGCCACCCTCAGGTTCTTACCACATGCTCCATCCATTGACGTTCTCACAACATACACATATGTATTTTCAAACTCACTTATTCATGCTACCTCCCCACACTAGAACATAAATTATATGAGGGCACAGATTTGTGTGGGTTTTCCCTAGCATATAAAACAATGCTTGATACACAGTAGTAGCTTAATAAATGTTTATTGAACAAATGGCTGTGGGGATTAAGAATGTACTCTAGAGACACATGTGGGGTTAGAATTCTGGCCTTACCATAGGCTAGTTGGCAGGCTGGATCCAGGTGCCCGGCCTCTGGGGGCTTGGCTTGCTCATCTACAGACGGGAGGTTGTTATCATAGGATCATGGGAAGGATTCGCTGGGGTTGTATGTGGAAAGCAGTAATCAGGGCTTGGCCCTGAATGCACACTTAGTAAATGTGAAGCGGTCTGGTTATTGTTCCCTTACAGAGTGTCGGATAACTGGCCATTTTCTTATTGGAGCTTTCAACGTGTGGACAAAGAAAAAAGCGTGTCAGAGTATCCAGTCATTTGCTTAAGGTTGCACCATGAATGAGTGACCAGCAAAACTAGAACCCAGGACAAAGTTACTCTGGACTAGGCCCCAGGAGGTGGGGGCGGTAAGTGTGGAGGTAAAGGCGGAGCAGTAGGGCGGCTAAGAGGCTGTCGTAGCAGGCGGGGAGAGGGCCCGGCCCAGGGAACCACGAGGGGACCGAGGCGGCAATACAGGCCTCTCCCTCACAGGGTCGAGGGCATCGTAGCAGACTGGGAGAGGGCCCGGCCCAGGGGACCACGAGGGGACTGAGGCGGCAATACAGGCCTCTCCCTCACAGGGTCAGAGGGCACAGGAGCGCACCAGGACATCCTGGTACAGCTGTCTATGAGAGAGACTAACTGCGCGTGGACGCGGCTTCCAGCCAGTGTGCGGGCCTCGGCCTTTGCCTGCCAGTCCCCCTCCTTCCACCCGGCCCCAGTGCCCTGGTGTTGCTCTGGAAACCAGCCCTTCCCCATCCTCAGTCCATGTGGTTCTGACCATATCTTTCTGCCTCAGGCGTGGCCCTGGGCAGTGCCCGGATCAGGATGTACCTATGACCCAGCCAGTGCGGTAAGAGTGAGTCCTGGGGCTGTAGGCTGGAACTTTTGAAAAGCAGACTCTCTTTTCTTATTAAGGTTGCTAAGTTAGTAGGATGCAAGTGGGGGCCATGTGGGATCCCCTTACTGGGAAGAGGCTAAATAGAAAGCCAAAAAAAACAAGGAAAACAATGGAAAGAGATAAAGAGAAAAGACAAGTAGGAGAAAGCAAACAACTTGATGACATCATTCAACCCCCTGGACCCAGCTGTACCTGAAGCTACTCCTGGACTTCTCATTTGCCTGGACCGATACATTTATTTTTTGCTATAAGTCAATTTGTGTTGAGTTGCTGTCACTTACCATCAAGATATTTCTGATTAATGCACCTACTCCCCACCCTGACTTAGCTATTGAGCAGTTGATAGTGTGTTCAGCAGTTTAAGAACAGCAGAGAGAAGGAGACTACTACCCTTCTGAGGTCCTAAGATGAGCTAAACCTTTTCCAGAACCATCTTATCCTTCCCCAAATCCTAAGAGCTATTATGGCAACATCACTGATGGAAGAACCACTGCCCAGGAAAGTGATTTCCAGAGCCAGGCTGCAAAGCTGAGGTTGACAGCCTGCAACTTTAGCCCTTCCAATGCAGCCTTCCATAGATGAGGGAGGAAGAGCTTTTAAAGAAGGGATTTTAAGACTGACCATGAAGAACGAAAGTGGTTCCGTTAGGCCAGGATGGGCTGGGAAAGGAGATCTAAGCAGAGGTGTTGTAGCCACGAATTCCAGGAAACAAACTCACTCAGAAGGACAATGCAGATAGTGGAGTGCAGTTTATTACACCGGCGGGCCCAAGGCAGAGTCTCCTCTTAGCCAAGGACCCTGACTGACTTTGTGAAAACCTTATTTATCTTCATTGTACTGCTCAAGCCCACATCCCCAAGTTCCTTAAACCTAACCTGGAAAGTGCTAAAGGGAGATACAATCAGGTTACAGCCATGATTCATAATCAGAAGGGTCAGCAGGTTATACACTGTAGCCTACACCAGTGGGTGCCACACAGATTACACAGGTGACTGACTGCATAGGGGATTATCACATTCTTTCTGGTGACGGGAAATCTTGGCATGGAATCTGATGTTTACCGGTCCAGGAGGCCAGTTTGGCTGTACGTATGTTATCGCCATGGCTACCAGGCACATAGTCCAAAGCTCACTGAAAGTACGAGACGGAGTTTCCTTCTTTTTCAAGATGGAGTCAGCTCGGCCTGTTGCTTTCCTCCCTCAAGGGAACAATACAAAAGCCAAGCTCAAAAGCAGGACCACTCAGAACTAGCTTAGAAAATAGCACAGAGTCCTAATTGGCAGGAGGCTAGAGCTCATGTAGGGAGTGGGTGGGAGAGACCTGGAAGCTGGAAGCCATGAACCAGATCACCAAGACATTGAAAGTCATCCTAAATCATTTGACTGTAACCTCTGACTTCAGGGATCTTTGAAAGGTTTTGTGACTTCAGATGACAGAGTACTGTGACCCCGCATGGTGGAGGGCGGGCTGAGTGAAGTGAGGCTGCGTGTAGATGCTTATAAATGGTCCGAGGTGAGGAAGGCCCCCACCTGGGCAGAGCACAGAGGATGCAGGTGAGGAGGAAGAAGACAGTAAAGAAACATATGCCCCTGTAACCCAACAAGTGATAAATTGAAAAGGAGCCAGGGAGATCTCCAAGTTTGGAATTATTTACAGGAAACAATGAACTCATTCTTCCAACCCCAGGAAGTGGAGACTCCAGCGGGCAGCAAACATGATGATGTCGCCAGTAGTGCTGCGAGTCTGGAGGGTAGACAGTCAGGCTAGCCATGGATGGGCAGATGCTGAGCAGAGGCCCTCAGGAAGGTCAGGAATGTGGAATGAATTCTTGGAAACTAAGGGTGTGAATGAGGCCTCCCGACCCCTGCCCCATCCCCCATCACTGCCAGACCGAAGCACAGAGGAAGGAACCTGGGGGAATCCTGTCCTTAGGATCAGGTAGCAGGGCCAAGTCTCCCCACCCTCCCCGCTAATGACTATGTTTCCATTCCAGTCTTGCTATGTGGCCTCCCTGCTGTGTGATCTTGGGCAAATAACTTTCTGTCTCTGAATCTCAGTTTCCTCCTCTGAAAAATGGGATCCAGGGCTCCTATCTCAAAGGATTGTTGTAAGAAAAGATGAGCACGCAGTACATTCACAGCTCTTGGAAGCTCTGAGAGTTCCTTTTACTTAAACCATCACTTTTGAGGAAAGAAGGAATGCTTATTCAGGGACTGAAATTTATCTGCTGACCTGATCAGAACAGTGTTTTTATGGCCTCATTCCTTTTGCTGCAGGGACAAGAAAGGAGTTTCACTGTGTAAGAATATTTTCACTCAGTTCTTCTAAATCTTGCTTGCAAGACTCTGCACAGAATCACTCTGACTGTCAACAAAATTGAACAAATGACCAAAGCGATTCCCCTGGCACCCTGGGACCTTCACTCGCCTTTGCACAGCGTTCACGTTTCTCTGACAGCTCGCAGAGTGCTGCTCCTGGGAGCCTAAGGTCACGGATAGTCCAGCCCACCATTCACAGGTGATGCATGCACATCTGGTTGAAAAAAAGTCACTGATTATTTGCACCAATGTTGGTTCCTGACCAGTTACCAGTCAATGTGGCTTTGACCTCCGGAGGAGCTGCTGTTTTTTCCAGCTCTGCCCATTTAAGTGGCCAGTTTCAACATGCATTCATTACTGTCATTGCAATTTCAGCCTCAAAACAGAGGTCACAATTCCCAGTTCCCTCAGAGACCCAACTGGGGACATGGACAGTGAAGCTGGCTCAGTGAGAGATGACAGGACTTGGTGGGGCCCCTGGCAAACTGCTGACCACCCTCCCACCACCCAGCAAGTGAGGCAGCTTTGCCCGGTTTCTACCTGATCACTGCCACATACAAAGTGATTCTAGATTTGCCAGAGCTTCCCAGTTTTCTAGGGAAACCAGAGACTGGTATTATTACATGAAATTTTCTGAGTTTCCAGCAAAGCAACAAAATCTTCAGGGCACCCATTTTCAAATTTGCTCCAGACAATTGCATGATTGCTTAAATAAAAAATAATGACAGCTAGCATTTGTCTGATACTCTTCAGATCACAGAATACTTTCCCAGAGGACACTATGCTTTCTAATTTTTCTGAGCCTCTACTCTGAAGCAAGCCCTGTCCTGAGGTTTGGGAGTGCAGAGACAGACCAGACTCATCCCTGCTCTTGAGGAGTTCAAGTCCTTGGTAAAACATCCCCCACAGTGTTATCATCAGGATCCTCATTCCTCCCAGGCAGGGTCCCAGGTGTGACAAAGAACCACTACCTGGTTTCTAAGACTCAGTTTTCTCATCTGTACAATGGGAATGCTGCTGCTGCTGCTAAGTCACTTCAGTTGTGTCCAACTCTGTGTGACCCCATAGATGGCAGCCCACCAGGCTCCCCTCCCTGGGATTCTCCAGTCAAGAACACTGGAGTGGGTTGCCATTGCCTTCTCCAATGCATGAAAGTGAAAAGTGAAAGTGATGTCGCTCAGTCGTGTCTGACTCCTAGCGACCCCATGGACTGCAGCCCGCCAGGCTCCTCCATCCAATGGGAATAACACTGTCTAATTGGCAGGATTATTGTGAGGACTAAATAAGATGATGACACATAAAATACCAGAGTAGCGCATAAATATTAGCCTTTATTGCTTCTTAAGCTAAAGTAACATGGGAAATTCCTAAGCCCTGATTTGGCTCCAGGTTCTGAAACTGAAGGCTCATGACCCAGGGAAGAAGGAAGCATCCATATAGACTCAATCTTTTTTCCTTTTTTTTTTTGCTTTTTGTTTTATATTGGAGTATAGCTGATTAACTGTTGTGATAGTTTCTGGTGCACAGCAGAACAATTCTGCCATACATATGCATGTATCCATTCTCCTCCCAAACTCCCCTCCCATCCAGGCTGCCGTGTAACACTGAGCAGCATTCCGTGTGCTACATAGTAGGTCCTTCTTGATTATCCATTTTAAATACAGCAGTTCAGTTCAGTTCAGTTCAGTCGCTCAGTCGTGTCCGACTCTTTGCGACCCCATGAATTGCAGCACGCCAGGCCTCCTTGTCCATCACCAACTCCTGGAGTTCACTCAGACTCACGTCCATCGAGTCAGTGATGCCATCCAGCCATCTCATCCTCTGTCCTCCCCTTCTCCTCTTGCCCCCAATCCCTCCTAGCATCAGAGTCTTTTCCAATGAGTCAACTCTTCGCATGAGGTGGCCAAAGTACTGGACTTTCAGCTTTAGCATCATTCCTTCCAAAGAACACCCAGGGCTGATCTCCTTCAGAATGGACTGGTTGGATCTCCTTGCAGTCCAAGGGACTCTCAAGAGTCTTCTCCAACACCACAGTTCAAAAGCATCAATTCTTCGGCACTCAGCCTTCTTCACAGTCCAAGTCTCACATCCATACATGACCACAGGAAAAACCATAGCCTTGACTAGATGAACATTTGTTGGCAAAGTAATGTCTCTGTTTTTGAATATGCTATCTAGGTTGGTCATAACTTTCGTTCCAAGCAGTAAGCGTCTTTTAATTTCATGGCTGCAGTCACCATCTGCAGTGATTTTGGAGCCCCAACAAATAAAGTCTGACACTGTTTCCACTGTTTCCCCATCTATTTCCCATGAAGTGATGGGACTGGATGCCATGATCTTCGTTTTCTGAATGTTGAGCTTTAAGCCAACTTTTTCACTCTCCTCTTTCACTTTCATCAAGAGGTTCTTAGGTTCCTCTTCACTTTCTGGAATAAGGGTGGTGTCATCTGCATATCTGAGGTTATTGATATTTCTCCCGGCAATCTTGATTCCAGCTTGTGTTTCTTCCAGCCCAGCGTTTCTCATCATGCACTCTGCATAGAAGTTAAATAAGCAGGGTGACAATATACAGGCTTGACGTACTCCTTTTCCTATTTGGAACCAGTCTGTTGTTCCATGTCCAGTTCTAACTGTTGCTTCCTGACCTGCATACAGATTTCTCAAGAGGCAGGTCAGGTGGTCTGGTATTCCCATCTCTCTCAGAATTTCCCACAGTTTATTGTGATCCACACAGTCAAAGGCTTTGGCATAGTCAATAAAGCAGAAATAGATGTTTTTCTGGAACTCTCTTGCTTTTTTCATGTTCCAGTGGATGTTGGCAATTTGATCTCTGGTTCCTCTGCCTTTTCTAAGACCAGCTTGAACATCAGGAAGTTCACGGTTCACATATTGCTGAAGCCTGGCTTGGAGAATTTTGAGCATTACTTTACTAGCATGTGAGATGAGTGCAATTGCGCAGTAGTTTGAGCATTCTTTGGCATTGCCTTTCTTTGGGATTGGAATGAAAACTGACCTTTTCCAGTCCTGTGGCCACTGCTGAGTTTTCCAAATTTGCTGGTATATTGAGTGCAACACTTTCACAGCATCATCTTTCAGGATTTGGAATAGCTCAACTGGAATTCCATCACCTCCACTAGCTTTGTTCATATCCAAACTCCCTAACGATCCCTTCCCCTGCCCTTCCCCCCATGAGAACCATAAATTCATTCTCTAAGTCTTTGCGTGACTCAGACTCTCCTGAATCCAGATCCTGGCCCCACTCCTTGCTGTGACCTTGAGGTTCTAGCCCCTCTCTGACTCTCAGTTTCTTCCTCTATAAAAAAGGGAATAAAATCTACCTCCTAGAACGAGCATGAAATGAAATCTCATACAGACAGCAGAGCCTCTGGCTCTTAGTAACCACACAGTAAACTTTCCCGTCTCATCTTCTCTGTCCCGGGGGGGAGAATACCTCAAGACCCCTGACGATGTACCATGCCTGCCCTTTCCCAGTTCTCAGTCCTGACTCTTGGACTCTTGCTGGGGTTCAGCCTACCCACCAGCACTTCAAGAAGGATAATTTATAGCCCTCAACCAGAAAGATTCCCCAGGTCAGGATCTAGAATAGCATAAATGAGACTTGTGACCTCTAAGCCACTAGAGGTGGGGGAGGTTTGTGGGAAACCTTCAGATTCTGGCATAAAGTCCAGAAATGGAAACTAGACTCCTCCATGCCATTGTCAATTCAATGTAAAATTCAAGGGAGAGATACTGATAGGGCTTGTTGACAACAGGGTTTCATTTGTTTAGAAACCAGAAAGCTTGGTTTCATCTCTGCATAGAGTCAGTGAAGGTAGAAATTTGACTTAAAACAATAGATTCCAGCCCTGGCTGCATGCTACAATCACCTGGGAGCTTTCAGCTCTACTGGGTCCCAGCCCCAGCGATGCAGGTGAGGTTGGCCTGGGTGGCAGCCTGACACTGGATATTTAAATTCTAATGTCAGCCAGGTTAGTGTAATATGCAGTCAGGGCTTTGAACTACTGGAAAGGACAGGGGAGGATGAAGTAGTTTCTCACCTTCTGATATTCTTAACACTAAATTCCACTGATGCTAAGATGCAATTTTCTTTTCACATTTTAACATCTCTGAAATAATTGTGTCTTATAATCACCGTGATGAGAAAAGACTGCCTTGTAATTTTGTTGAAAGTGTTCTTTCCACCTTAGTGATATCTGGAATAATGGTTTGTCTTATAATCGACAGTGAAATATGACCTCAAGACTTAATTCTTCCTCGCAGGGAGGCAGCGAGGAAGAGCAAATTGCCACACTTGAATGCACATCAGATTTGCCTGGAAGGCTGTTCACACAGTGGTTGGGCCACATCCCTCAGTGAGTTCAGGGTGCGGCCAGAGAACTTACGTTTCTAACAATTTCCCCAGTGGTGATGCTGATGCTGCTGGTCCTGGTCCTCATTTTGAGAATCGCTGGTTAAGTGAGCAGTCCTGATGCTGAATGCTTGTGTCCTCCCCAAACACGTGCTAAATCCCAAAGCCCCGTGTGGTGGTATTATAAGGTGGGGCCTTTGGGAGATGACTAGGTCATGAGGGTGGAGCCATCATGAATAGAATTAGTGCCCTTATTAAAGGGACCCCAGGGAGCTTCTCCTGGGCCCCTTGGCCACGTAAAGTTGGCCGTCTATGAGCCAGAAAGCACCAAATACCAAACCTGCAAGCATCTTGGTCTTGGATTTACCAGCCTCCAGAACAGTGAGAAATGTCTAAGTGAAGACATCACGGTGGCGACTGACGCAACCTTTGATGGCCTAGGGCTGGGCTAAGCCCTTTCTGTGGCTGAAAACACCTAGTCCTGACAGCAATCCCGTAAAATTGGTGTTAACATTCCCCCATCTTGCAGAGAAGAAAACTGAGTCAGTGAGTGGCTAGTACAGCCCGCAAACCTAGAGCTGCGATTTGAGCCCCAGCAATTAGACTCACTGCACACTTCCACAGCCCCTGCCCTTTGTAGGTGGTGTCAACCCAGAACGTCATCTTCTTTTCTTCATTTGTAAACTGTGGCTACTGTGCTTTCTCTGGGGTGGGGGGTTGTCACCAACAAGCTAATCTTGTTAGCACTCGCTGCATGGCAGCTGCTGTTTCTGCTTAACCACAGGACGCAGTGTGCTTCAAGTGGGGACCAGACCTGCCTTTGGGAGTCAAAGACTAGGTCTGACAAGGATTTTTGCCACGGACTTTAGCCAGCGGGAAGTCACACTGGTTGAGCTTGTGTTACACATAGGGACTTACATGGCCCTGGAGCCGGAGGTAGCTGAGGTTCAAGGTCATCAGGCTTGGAAGGCATTTCCCTGAGTGATACCAAGTGACAAGACTCATGTTGGGAGCAGGACAATGACATTGCCAGGGCTGCAGAGCTTAGCAGTCATTCAGTTTTCAACACACACTTATTGGGTACCTGCCAAGTCGCTTCAGTCGTGTCCGACTCTGTGCGACCCCATGGACTGTAGCCTACCATGCTCCCCCGTCCCTGGGATTCTCCAGGCAAGAACTCTGGAGTGGGTTGCCATTTCCTTCTCCAATGCATGAAAGTGGAAAGTGAAAGTGAAGTCACTCAGTCGTGTCTGACTCTTTGCGACCCCATGGACTGCAGCACACCAGGCTCCTCCATCCATGGGATTTTCTGGGCAACAGTACTGGAGTGGGGTGCCATCGCCTTCTCCCATTGGGTACCTACCAGGCTCCAGCCACTGTGCTGGGCCTGGGAAGAGAGGGCTGAACAGGAAGATCTGCCCCTGGGCCTTGCACTCTGGCATGTGGGTGGAGGGATGGAAGAGATCTCACTCTCACATGAGTGAGATATGTGACAAGCACCATCAGGAATATAGTCTGATTTGCCAGGAGGACTGGCAAGGTCATTATAGATAAGGGTGGTCAGACATTTCTGAGGAGGTAGAATTTTAGATGGAAATTGGAAGTCAGTGTGTGCATAAGCTAGCAATAATCACCTGTTAATAATATTAGTTATTTTTTAGCACTATGTGCTCGGTACTGTGCCAAGTTAAATGAATGCTTCTCATAGCCCTTTGAAGTATAATTACTAGTATGATGCCCATTTGGTAGAAGAGGAAGTTGAGGTTTAAAGGGGTGAAGTAGCTGGCCCAACAGACGCAGAGGGGCCAGGGTTCAAACCCAGGAGGTCTGATGAATTGGGGTGCTCCCAGTCACCATATTTGACAATCTCCTGGGACAGAAGCCCAAGGCAGAAGACATCTCCTGGGGTGATCACAGGAGGTGCTACAGTACAGATGCAGCCAGGGATGGGTTTGAATCCCTGATACTTGACCCTGAGCAAGTCACAGTACCACTTGGATGTTTAGGCTCCTCTCCTGTGAAATGGAGAAAATAACAACAAATGCTGCTTTCAAGATTCAGCCAGTCAGTGTATACTTAGTCCAGTTTCTGGCATATATGAAACCCTCAGACAATGGCACTGTTCTTGTTCTACACTGGGGAGAATGCAGCCTTTCAGCTGGATATGGGAGGGTCCTCAAGATACTCAGAGTTGCCTGTTTGACTTAAATAAGGGCTTTCCAGGTAGGAAGTCAACCACAGATCTTTCACTGATACCCATCCTGATCTTTCACCGTCTTAGGAGAGCAGGCAACAAATCCATCCTCCACCAATGGGTTCTGGACCCCTAGCCATGAAAAGTCTTGTTTCCTCCTGATTCTGCACTCGCAAGATGGGGCTGGTGGGGAGCTGGATCTCTAAGATGTTGGAAATTGAAATGTTCGTCTGCTCTAAGCCCAAATCCCCTTGTCCTCATCTGGGGATGCCTTAGCAAGAGAGATACCAAAAGTAAATTTGCAGAGTGACTTTTCAGCCTGTAGCTGTTTCCTTTAGGCTTCAGTGAGAGTTGGCAGAATTGGCTTGGATTTCCAGCCAGAATCATCAAGCAGTCATCACATATGAGCTTATTACACACACACAGCTTTAGTTTCTGAATCATTTTACCCACTCAGCTTATAAATCCCCAGCCTCTCACTCTGTACCACCTGCTTCCTCCCTATCCATAAGTAAACTCTGAATCCAGTTCAGTTCAACAGACTCTCACCGAGCACCTATCCCAACCGAGACATCTGGATGGTGCAGGGAGGTTCTGGGATGGTTCTACACGAGCTCCTGCCCTTGAGTGCACTCCTGAAGGTCAGATCTGGTCATTCCTCTACTCCAAACCTTCCGTGGTGTCATGGAGACGGCCAGCTGTTCAAAGCAGTTTCCTTTTCTTCTTGGGTGCACAGCTGAGTCACATTTCCCAGCCTCCTTTGCAATTAGGTGTTACCATGCTTTCTGGGTTGAATTATGGTCCATTAAAATTTGCATGTTGAGGGAACTTCCCTGGTGGTCCAATGGTTAAGACTCTAAGCTCCCAATACAGAGGGCATGGATTCAATCCCTAGTTGGGAAACTAAGATCCCACATGCCACATGGCATGATGCCCCCCCTCCCCAAATTATGTTCAAGTCTTAACTCCCATACCTGAGAGTGTGACCTTATTTGAAATAGGGTCATCACTGATGTAATTAGTCAAGACGAGGCTAAACTGAAGTAGGGTGGGCCCCTAGCCCAATATGACTAGTATCCTTATTTAAAAGGGGAATTTAAACACGGACACACATGCAGGGAGACTATCACATGGAAGATGAAGGCAGCGACTGAGTGATGCTGCCACAAGTCAAGGCACATCAAAGATTGCCTGCAAACCAGAAGAAGCTATGAGATGAGAACATGGAGCATGGAACAGACTCTCCATCACAGCCTGATCTGGGACCAACCCTGTCAACACCTTGATTTTGGACTTCCAGACTCCAGAACTGACAGATGATAAATTTCTGGTGTTTAAACTGCCCAGTCTGTGGTACCAGTAACCCTAGTGGACTAGCCATGTGACTGTTGTAGCGGACAAAATGTGATGGGAAGCTACGTGTGCTGTAGACAGCCCTTGCCCCTAGAAACTTCCCACACGTCCCCTCCACCTCATCCTCCCCTGGATGTGGACACTCAGTGACTTGGAATCCCCATCCTGACGGTGCCATGGCGCCATCGGCCTGGGTCTCTGCACGATCACGTGGAGCACAGCCACCACCTCCGTTAGTAACTGGATCTGATGTGGTAGAGAAATGGACTTTTATTTCTCAAACCCCTGAGATTTAGAGGTTTGTCTGACAGCCTAATTTAAAGTATCCATCCCTCAAAAAAGGAACCCTCCTATGCTATTGGTGGGAATGTAAATTGGTGCAGCCACTATGGAGAACAACATGGAAAGTCCTTTAAAAACCAAAAACAGAGTGATCATGTGATCCAGTAATCCCACTCCTGGGCATATTCCTGGAGAAAACACTAATTTGAAAAGATATGTCATAGCAGCACTATTTACAAAAGCTAAGACATGGAAGCAACCTAAATGTCCTTCAACAGATGAATGGATAAAGAAGATGTGGCATATATACAATGGAATATTACTCAGCCTTAAAAAACAATAAAATAATGCTACTTGCAGCCACGTGAATGGACTGAGAGATTATCACGCTAAGTGAAGTAAGGCAGACGGAGACAAATATTATATGATACCACTTATATCTCAAAAAAATGGAATCTCAAGCAAAATAGTACAAATGAACTTACAAAACAGAAATAGATTCACAGATATATAAAATACACTTATGATTACCAAAAAGGAAAGGGGGGAGGGATAAATTAGGAGTTTGGGATTAACATATACATTTTATTGTTGTTCAGTCGCTAAGTCATTATCTGACTCTTTGCGACCGCATGGACTGCAGCACGCCAGGCTTCCCTGTACTTGACTATCTCCCAGAGTTTGCTCAAACTCCTGTTCATTAAGTACATATACATACTACTGTATATAAAATTGACACCAACAAGGACATACTGTATAGCAGAGGGAACTCAATTCAGTATATTGCAATATCCTATATTGAAGAAGAATCTGAAAGTGAATATATCTATGTATTGAATATAACATATATATTGAATATATATATTCAATAAAACTGAATATATATATCACACATACATTGAATATAAATTTGCTGTACACCTAAAACCAACACAACATTGTAAATCAATTATATTTCAATAAAAATTAAAGTAGCCATCCCTCCTTTTCCTTCGTAGCATTTAGTGAGATACTTAACCATACTTTGGGTTTGCTCACTTGTCTGTATCCTGTTTCTGCCACTTGACCCTAACTTTCTTGTTAACTGTTGTTAGTTCAGTGCACTGCAAAGTGCCTGGTGCCCAGCAAGTCCTGCTTATGTGTTTCTGGCTGGAGTTCTATGTCTGGTGGGAGGAAAGGACTGTGACGTAAAATGACCAGGGTGTGAACAGGTCTGGAGGAGCAACGGCTTTGGGGAAAAGAACAGAAGAGCAGAAAAGTCTTAGAGAGGGGGTGATCTCTGAGTAGGTTTATGGAGAAGCTGGGTAGAGGCAGGAGGCGTGTGTGGCTGCGGGTGGATGCAGAAGCCTCCTGAGGCACAGCTCAGGCGATGGTGGGAAGAGCACAGAGCCTGTACGTTCTGCGGCTGAAAGCGCAGTGCCGGCCACGTGTAGGCAGAGGTAACTCCTGGGGAGCAGCTGTACAAGGCTGCAGGAGTGGACCATGAGGGCTTGGAAAGCTCAGATAAATTTTCTCCACCACTTTGAAACCTCTCAGACCACACTCCATACAAAGAGATCCCATTCTACACTGCAATCCATGTCTGAATATAACAAAAATAAGTCTTAATACATGATACTGGCCTTTATATTGGGTTGGCTAAAAAGTTCATTTGGGTTTCTTGTACAATCTGAAATTCGAATGAACTTTTTGACCAATATAATAATTTTTAAAAAATCTTGTGTTTCTTGTTAGACCCCAAACTATTTTAAAGTACTGATCTCTTATGTTAAATGGATTTCAGAGTAACTACTGGGTGACCAAGAATTTATACCTCTCCCACTTCTGGCCACAGAACGACTGTCGCTGGGCTCTGAGCCAGCATGGGGAGGGGATGAGAGGATAGCAGGGCAGCCAGCCCAGCAGCAGAGGGGGCAGCCTGGGTGATGGGCGTCTGCAAAGGGCAGCAGATACAGAAGCGGGGCCAGTGAGTAAGATCCTGGGAGCACTGGGTGCCTGCAGATTTGTAGGAACCCCAGTGCAGGACTTGGCCCTGGCTCTTTCTAAGTCATTGGCTGAGCACTGTGGGGAGAGTCCCAGGCCCTGTGCTCCCCTGAGGAGGCCTCGCTGACTGATGCTTGGATGGCTTCTTTGGCGGAGAGGATTTGTTGAGGGGCGATGAGTGAGGGCCGGAGGTGTGGGGAGAAGCAGGGCGCATGCACACATCAGCCTCGGGAATGACTGGGACCACTCAGTCCCCAGCATCAAGTGCCTGGCAAACCCTCAACACAAAGCAGGGCTTGGGTGTGTGTGTGTGCAAACGAGTGTGAAACATTTGTGTGTGGGTAAATGTGTGCGTGTGCAAGGGGTTCTGAGTGTCTGTGTCCTCACATGAGTGAAGTGGAATAGCAGTCCCTTCCCTACAGTGACTTTCTGAGTGAGGCTCTTGCAAGTAAGGTGTGGAGACCTTAGATGATGGTGGGGAAGAGCAGAGAGCCTGAAGGTTCTGCAGCTGAAGACTGGAGTGCCAGCCATGGGTGGGCAGAGGACACAGGGCCAGGGTCCTAAAAATGAATCACAGTTGCCAGTTTCAGGAGTAGGGAAGCTCTGAGCTTTACTTCATTCCTACTAGGACCCCTTGGGCTGATACCTGAGGCAATTTACCTCCTTCTAAGTCTCTCCCTTTGTGGTTGTTTGGGCGCTAAGTCAGGTCTCGACCCTTTGCGACCCCACAGACTGCAGCATGCCAGGCTTCCCTGTCCTTCACTTTCTTCAGGACTTCACTCAAACTCATGTCCATGGCGTCAGTGATGCCATCCAACCGTCTCATACTCTGCTGCCCCCTTCTCCTCCTGCCCTCAATCTTTCTCAGAATCAGAGTCTTTTCCAATGAGTAGGCTCTTTACACGAGGTGGCCAAAGTATTGAAGCTTCAGCTTCAGCATCAATCCTTCAGTGAATATCCCTCCTGTGGAGGCTGCAACTTCAACAATTTGTCACCCTACACACCTTTCCCCGCCGTTCCCTGGGGGCTCTGTCTCCACTCTGGAGACTGATGGGGCCTGGGTAACAGACCTCCGGATTAAGGGCTCCCAGACAATGCCTACTTTCCCAGACATGGCCTCTCTGAGCCTCTATGTCTGTATCTGTCCAGTGAACACAAACCATGCCTCCTTTGTGGGATGAATTTGTGAAGAGCTGGTGAATTACACACTGGGTAGGGCTTGGTCATCTCTAAAGAGGCTCAGGTGGTGACAGGATAACTGGAGACGGTGGGGATGACAGCATTTCAGACAAGCACCTGCCCAAGTCCTGGCAGACAACTGGGAGCTTAAATCAGCCCAGCCTTCTCAGGCTGCTGTGGGTGGGCTTAGGAGGCCACAGGCTGTAAAGAGAATCCCTCATTCCTTCACTTCTCTGCTGATATTTGGGTTTGGATGTGATCAGAACCATGGGGGCAGAGGTTGCTCCAGAGGGCCCTGGGTCCTTCCAGACAGTAGCTCCAGCCCCCTAGTGCCTCATTTGCCTCCAACAGAGCCCGAGGCAGGACTTGAAGCAGCATCTCCACCACCCCACCCCCAATCTCTGCAGCCAACCCTGCTCCCTGAGCAACGGAGAATAAATCCGCAACCTTCAAGAGCTAGAATCCTCCAATTCTTGCTGGCACCCAGTTCCCATGGCAACCCAAAGCTCTCCTTTGCCACCTTCAGGAATGTCATTAGGCTGTGAGGGGGAGGCGGCAAACAAAGGGAGGGTGTCAGGATGCAGCCTCCTCTAAGAGGACTGCTCTGTGGGGCAGAAGCTCTTTTTGTAGCAGTCTTTTTCTCTCCTCTTAAATAAAATATACAAACCATCTCATTATATCAAACCAACTGAGTTTTTCTTTTCTAAGGGGAAAAACAAAATTAATAAAATGTACTTCAGTGCCCCATCAAGGAACTGAAAAATAGATGCTCACATCTCAAGGAGAACAGCATGATCTAACAATAGGGACCTCACATGCTCCATCACCTTGAACCCCCCCAACCACCTCTTTTCCTAATGTAGACACTGAGCTTGAGAAAGACGAACAGCCCTCTCAGGTCGCAGGCCAATAAGGGGAAGGGCAGGGATGTGAGCCTATGTCAGAGCCCTGCTCGACACGGATGTGCCTGCCAGTGTGCTTTCCTGGGAAACAGTGATCACGTCATCAGTGCCAGATTTAAGAGCCAGGTGCTGCTGCTGCTAAGTCGCTTTAGTCGTGTCCGACCCTCTGTGACCCCATAGATGGCAGTCTACCAGGCTCCGCCATCCCTGGGATTCTCCAGGCAAGAACACTGGAGTGGGTTGCCATTTCCTTCTCCAATGCATGAAAGTGAAAAGTGAAAGTGAAGTCACTCAGACGTGTCCAACTCTTAGCGACCCCATGGACTGCAGCCCATCAGGCTCCTCCGTCCATGGGATTTTCCAGACAAGAGTACTGGAGTGGGGTGCCATTGCCTTCTCCAAAGAGCCAGTTGTCTGTGGGAGAAAAAAAGGGTTGCTGAAAGTTTTCTTCCTTCTCCACTCCCTGCCAGGTGTGCTGATAAAAATCTGGAAGCAGCCCCAGGTGTCTCTGGAATCCGTGTTCACGCCAGCTTCCAGCTGGATGACTTGAGCCTCTGTCTTGGTCTCCCTAACTTCCATGTCTCCACCTCAACACCCACTTCACTGAGGTCACAGAGTCTATGCAAATGTGGTGTGGCCACAATGTCTCACATGCACTCAGGACAAAGTCCAAGCTCCTCAGGATCAGCCTCAGGTCCTTCCGTGGTGGGTCCACCATCAACTCTCCAGCTACACCCCCCAGAAATGAGCCCTTAAGACTGAGCCGGGCATTGTTAACCAAATATTCCCTGTTCCTTCTGACCCCTTTTTCTTTATGTTAGTTGATTCCTCTGCCTGGGACTGTTCGCCACGAGCCACATAAAGTTCTGACTGACCATCCAGCTTCAGGCTGTGCCATCTCCCTTGTGAGCTCTTCCCTGATTTCTGGTCCTGTCCACCTCCTCGCAGACTGAAGTCCATCTTTCTTCTCAGTCCTTAAGCTATTCCAACACAGCACTCACTTGACTGACTGAAATTACATACTTAGATATTTGTCTTTACTGCTAGACTGTGAACACTTTGAAGACAGATGCTACATCTGGTTCATTACAGTAATTTGAGCTCGCAGTAGATGCTCAGGAATTTTTAGATTGTACATGTAAACACACACACACACACACACACACACACACAGATGGACAGTGGAAAGAAGAGAGCAGGCAAATGTGACCTTCAGTGCAACAGTGAAAATTGTTTTAAGCTAAACCAACAAGAGATTGTGCCAGGATGAGCTGCTTTTCAATCTGAAAATCTCTTCAAAGTAGTTGAAACATGATTTGTGTGATATAAACAAGTCTGATCTGATGGTGGACCAATGACAGGGCTCATGACGTAATCATCCAGTCATGTGGAGGGTTAGCAGTATCTAGTCTTATCTGCTATAGCATCATTAATATCTCTGGCCAGTCCATCACCCAGAGAAAAATCTATGGCCTTAAATGCATTTATTAGAAAACCGCAAAGATTGATAAGAAAAGGACATCTAAAAAAGGCAGAAAAGAACAAAGTAACTCACTCTCCAACTCTGTGTGACCCCATAGATGGCAGCCCATCAGGCTCCCCTGTCCCTGGGATTCTCCAGGCAAGAACACTGGAGTGGGTTGCCATTTCCTTCTCCAATGCATGAAAGTCAAAAGTGAAAGTGAAGTCGCTTAGTCATGTCTGACTCTTAGCGACCCCATGGACTGCAGCCCACCAGGCTCCTCGGTCCATGGGATTTTCCAGGCAAGAGTACTGGAGTGGGGTGCCATTGCCTTCTCCGCTCTGAACTAAAACAAGCAATTAAAAAAGATAACAGCAGAAATTAATAAAATAGGAAACAAACAAAACAAAATCAGCCAAAGATGGTCCTTTGACAAGACCAGTATAATAGACAAATTTCTGGGAACACTTATCGGAAAAAAACAGAGAGAAGATATTATAAAATAACTTTGGAAATGATAGAAGACAAGGAATTACAGCTAAAAGTGATATTTAAAAATGTATTTAGGAATGCTAGGTACAGCTTAATGTCAATGAATAAGCAGATGAAATAACTAAATGAAATGAATAAGTTTTTAGAAAAATAAATTATTATTAAAATTCTTTCAAGGAGAGGTAGAAAACATAAATAGATCAGTAAACATAGAAGAAATTGAAAAAGCAACCAAAGAACTACTTCTTGAGAAGGAAGTAAACTCAAGTGATTTATGGTGAGTTCCACCAAATTTTCGAAAGTGTTACCTATAATATATTAACTATTTTAGAACATAGAATAAGGGGGGAATCATTTTTCCTTAGCCTCTGAGTAAAATCCTGATGTCAAAACTAAAAAAGGAAATAGTAAGCCACAATCACTCAAAAATATAAACATGGTAAAAAAAGATATTAACACAGCAAATATAATGCAAGGATATTTACTATTCAATATCAGAAAAATCAATATATTCTGCAGGTCAACAGATAAGAGAATAAATATAATATTTTTCAATAGATGCTCTGAAAGCACATGATAAAATTAAAAGCCTGTTTCTGCTGAAATAAAGTCACAACCTAATAGCTGGTATTTAATAAACATTAGATTGAAACATAGAAGCATTACCTCTTAGACTTAAACAAGGTAAGGATGCTTCCTGTATTACCCTGCTACATAAGGATGCTCCCTATATTACCCTGCTACATAACATTTTACTCAAGGCCCTGCCACTGCAATAAAGGCAAGGGAAAAATAAAGGAATTAAAATTTCAAACAAAAAAGAGAAAATTGTTATTATTTGTAAGCAGCATTATGATTTCCATAGAAAATTAGCTAAGAAATAAAAGAATTAATAATAATAGTAAAGGAGGAATAAGTAGATATCTATAAAATATTTTTT